>NC_057796.1:218059068-218338612 GCF_018294505.1 Triticum aestivum | reverse complement strand
AACAGAATGTCCGCACTACGCCTGTCAACCAAGCGGACTATGTGCGTTAGCGCGAGGCCGAGCAGGGGGTGGGAGGGGGTCGTGACCCCCCTCCCTACCCCCTGCGAGGCCGAGCCTGGAACGAGCCGGAGCAGGCGGCGACGCGGCGTGCCGCGGCGCCGCATGCGCAGGCGAGTCCGTCACACCCCGTCGCCTCCTTGTCACACCCCGTCGCCTCCTTGTCACACCCCGTGCGCCTGTCAACCCCGTCGCCGTTGTAGCCAAGTGAAAAGATTCGCCGTGGTAGTGTTTTTGATTGGCTGGAAAAAATATTCGTCTAAGCGAACTGCAATGCTTTATTGACAGCACATCTTCCGTCCCATACCGGACTACACCACGGAATGCATTTTTTTAGGTGAGGGGGTACTGGAGTTACTTGCTAGTTGTGCGTCGTTGGGCTTTGTTGGTTTTTGGGTTATGAGAACTTGTTGGGTCTATTGGGGTGTAAGACGCATTGGGCCCAAGTCGGCCTGTGAGCACGGCTGGTTCCCGGTGCGCTGTGTGTGCGCTCTAATATTTAATCCCACCTCGCCCGCGGAAGGCGCTCCCGACCTGTTTATAAGCTCTGGCGAGGCAGCCGTATCGAACTCCTCTGGTTACTTATTTGGGCGCTTATACACGGCGCTCGCTGCTCTATGCTCTATGACGTGTGGGCCCATGTGCGCCCGGCCCCATGCATTGTGGCTCAGAACGGCTCGCCTACGGTGGGCGCAGATCTACTACGAGACTGGCTGGGGCCGGATGCACCTGTGGTGGTCAATTTTTTTTCTTTGTATTTTCTATCTTAAGTATTATTTTTTTCAATGTAGGGGTGTGCAGTGCTTAGCAGAACATCCGTGTACTGCATTGATCAGGGTTCTGTACTGCATGTGCACGCATTCCGTACTACACATGTTTGCGCTACACGAAAGTTGCTGCAGCCCCTCTCGTTCTGCATTTATGCATGTACTGCACTTCATGTATACACTCTGTGAACTGCCTTATATTGGTTATGTGAACTGTATTCATGTTTGTTTATAATGGTCTGCGGATTATATTTTTTATAAATATTAATATTAATGTTCTTTTCTATAATTACTTTTTGTGGACTGCATGTGTACAAATGTGTAATGCTTATTTTTTACCATTGTGAACTGCATTAATCTTTGTTTTATAGGTATGAGTTGTTGTCAGATTACTTAAATTTTTTAATGTTGTTTTTGAATATGTTTTGTATGTGAATAGTATTTTTTTGGTATCACACATTAAATTTTTCAAAGTTTTCTGTATACTTGTTCTAACACAAACTAATTTCAGCGAAAGCAATTGATCACAAGCAAACTGAACTAAGTAAAGTGAAACAACAGAAAGAAAATTTGATGATAATTCTAAAACGACATTGTTTTTACAAAAGAAATGTTCGATATGAAGCAACGGACATAATCAAAAGTTTGCATACATGAAATAAAGAACAACACAACGACTAAAGTAAAGTGAAACTAAAACATAGCCCTGATTATTTCTAGTTGCTGTACTGGATTACAGCCTTGTTCTTCTTCTGCTTTGCTTGTTTGTCTCTTTTTGCCCTGTCCAATCCCAATATGACATCGTAAATGATTCTCCATGACTCATATGTTGCGAATGCATCTCTTGCTGCATACTTGATAAGCTTTTCTGGCAGTGGGCAAAATCCCCACAGAGTATGGTCCTCCTTGCGGTTAATTTTTTTCTTCATGTCATGGTAGTGAATGTGTATCATCCTGCCGGCAACATCAGCCAAAGAGTCAAACTTCTTTATTGTATAGGTCTCTCCATTCCACCTGAATATCAATGTAATTGTCGGAGTTGATCTCCAAACCAGATAGCTTCAGCTTGCTTTTGTCTCCTTCAATGGCGAATGCGACGAAGGTGTACTCACCATTCATGAGGAATTTGTCTAGTTCCATTGGCCTGCAAGATGTTTGTATATAGTGAATACAGTTTATTTTCTTAGAACTACCAATGTCTTTTTGGTTTTTCTGAAACTGAACTGCAATATGAATATCTGAATCTGTTGCATTGAGTAGTTGTTAATACTTTGTTCAGCATAACTAGTAAATCTGATAATATATTGCATAAACAATGCATGTTTTGTGCATGATTATATTCTTGAACTGAATTTTATACATGTTTTCTATAGTAATGTTGCAGTTTTCTATTGTTCAGTCAAATAGTTTGTATTTGGTAAAACAAAATAAAACTGTGTGTATTGCTAGATCATATAATTCAAGAATTGAACACATGAGTGACATACATGGAGCCAGATAAAAACTGTCAATGAATTCATATGCCATGCTTTTCAAAAATGAGACCCAAAGTTTAAATATTGGCAATTGCAGTGAAGAAAATTTAAAATCAATATTGACAAGCAATAGTATAGATTGATAGTTATTCTGACCTGTCTTTAGCTGCAGAGATGTGGTAGACAAGGCATTCCTTTTCTACGCACAGCTGGAGCACTGCTGCCCGCTGTGGCTTCACGTAGTGCGTGTACTCGACATCAATGCCGACTAGTTTGACGGGCATTCTGCCAAGCTTCCTCCTGAGCGTGGACAGCATCTTGTCCACGTATTCACCCTTGCTTGTGCAAACGACGTGGAGCTTGTGGTTGCCGTGGAGGTCGACGTCGTGGAGCTCCCTGGTGTATCTGCGGCGCTGCTTGTACTAAGGTGCATCCGCCATGACTCTGCTCTGGTCTCTCGTGTTTGTTCTGGAGAGAGAGGTTAGTGAAAGGAAGTGTGGAGAAGAAGATGCAATGGGGTTTTTTGGGGTACGAAGCAGTTGTGTTTTCTCCTCTGCTCTCCTTGACAGGACATGGGAGAGGTGGAGCTGGGTGGTAGCGTGGTGGGGCTCTGTTTTTAGTTACGTGGCAACTACAGAGAGGTTCTGCTATGAGGAGGCTCTGTTAGTGCGTTCGAAATCCGGAACGGCGTCGCCTCTTTTTTCGTGACTTGTTCAGGTATGCATGCAACTGTCAGAAAGTGTGATGATTGTGTTTTCGGTGAATTTTCTTAGTAAGTGCACTTCTTTGCTATCAGAACAGAACTGCGTACGTCCGCATAGTGTACTGCATGGCAGTGAAATTTATACTTCGTGCACTGAATTATGTCGGATTAGGATTCATACAGATGTACGCACATTTAGTTTCTTGATGGAGTTCTTTCATGCAGTTCTTTATTTTATAACGGACTGCTTTGCTTAACTAACAGGGATGCATTCTTCATTTTAGCCATACTGCAATGCAGTAGAAAGAGAACTGCATTTCAGAAAAAAGAATACTTCGTGCTTCCACGTGGAGAACTGCATTGTTGGGCGTCGCGGACTACATTTGTACGTTGACATCGGGCTTTCTGTGTTTTATTTATTAATAGTGAACTGTAGTTTCTGGCAGTGCCCACGCACATTTTCTTTTGTTGTTGTTATTCATTTAAAAAATGTTTCTCATTTTTCTTTGATGTTTTATTTTTGAAGTTATTTTTTTTCTTAGTGGGCCTTGTTGGGCCTGTGTTCGGGGAGTGAAGACGCATTGGACCCAAGTCGGCCTGTGATCACGACTGGTTCCCGGTGCGCTGTGTGTGCGCTGTAATATTTAGTCCCACCTCGCCCGCGGAAGGCGCGCCCGACCTGTTTATAAGCGCTGGCGAGGCAGCCGTATTGAACTCCTCTGGTTACTTATTTGGGCGCTTATACACGGCGCTCGCTGCTCTATGCTCTATGACCTATGGGCCCATGTGCGCCCGGCCCCATGCATTGTGGCTCAGAACGGCTCGCCTACGGTGGGCGCATGCCTACTACGAGACTGGCTGGGACCGGATGCACCTGTGATGGTCAATTTTTTTTCTTTGTATTTTCTATCCTAAGTATTTTTTTTCAATGTAGGGGCGTGCACTGCTTAGCAAAACATCCGTGTACTGCATTGATCAGGGTTCTGTACTGCATGTGCACGCATTCCGTACTACACATGTTTGCGCTACATTTTTGTGCACTGCATTGGTAGCATTTTTTTAATTGTTTTTCCCTCTTACGTATCATTTTTTCTAGTGTACGGGTGTGCACTGCTTTGTTACCTCTATGTGCACTGCATTCGTCATGGTCCCGTGCTGCAGGTGTACACATTTTGCACTGCGTGCATGCTTCTTTGTGCTAAAGTTGTGACTGGTTATGCCAACGCTGCGGACTGCATGTCTTACATTTAAGGACTACATCAGGTGCACTAATTCTGCTTTTGTGCACTGTGCGAAAGTGCTTCTCTTGTGCTTCATTTTGAGCATGTACTGCACTTCATGCACACATATAGTGAACTTCCTGGTAAGACTTTGGAGAACTGCACACATAAAATGGTATGTGGATTATAATTTTTTAGAGAATTGTTATTTAATGATCTGCGGTTAGTTCGTGGGAATTTCTGTAGTCAGTCTTTGTAGAACTTCCTGGTAAGACTTTTTCTTTGGTAACATAAACCTTTATTGATTGTCCTTCATTCTTGGTAACATAATTTTCATTAACTCCCCTTTAATTTTCAGTTTTGACCTTTTTGCATTCCTCTTCTATAAATGTAGGCCAACTTCTACCCTTCCTTTGCAGTTCATTTCTCCTCTAGCTGCAACTTCTCTCCTTTCTCTAGCCTCTCTTTATTTTTTTCCTTTTCTAGGTTTTTGTTGCGATGGCTCCAGGCCCCTGCGCGAATCTCTCCTGCTATGACCACGGTTGTGGTGTGTCGACGCACTGCGATTGCTCAGCTTGCTCGCAGACCCGTCGTGCTCGTCGTGGGGGGAAGGTATTGTGCCGATCTGGGCGAGCGGAGCAGCTTGCATATGGCACAGTATTCACAGAAGGATTGGATATGGGCCACATCAACGTTTCTGCGTTCTATTCCGCCCTGCTTCGTCGTGGCCTTGGCCGCACAAGTCCTTTTGTCCATCAGCTTACGCCAACAGATGTGGAGACTCACTACAAGATGGTATTTTTCGCTTGATCTGATTTTTTCTTTGTGTTTTCTATTTTTTGTATAATTCCATACTAGTCTGAACTTCTAGTTTTCTAGGAATGCACTTATTATTTTTTATTGAAGTGTACTGCACTTTGTACTTATATCTTGTTTTTATTTTTCTGCTTGTGTGCATGGAGCTCGTGTTTTATTTTGCATGGTGACAATATGTGAACTACTTAGATACTAGATGAGAAGTAATAGTTTCCACAATTTTCCCTGCTTGTACGTTGTGTATTACATGCAGGTAGTCTCAAGAACTTCATAATAGTTATAAGCGTACTTCTTGTTTGCAAGTTCCGCACTGCACATTAGATTGCGTTTAATCTGTACTGCTTTTTTGCAGAAAATTCCCCAACGAGCTGTTAGGTATCTCCGACTCAAGAAGAACGGAATTCTCCAAGTTGTTCTTGGTAATGGACACCTTAAACCAGCCAAGTACCGTGTAGGCGTTGACGGGCGTTTGTGTCTGCAGGAAGGGTGGAAGGAATTTGTCATTGATAGTGGCCTGATGTCTGAGCAAGTTGTTGTCCTCAACTTCTTTGAACTCGAGGATCGTACGGTTAGAATCACGTTTGACCTGATTGGTTAAGGTTATGAGGTTGATTTGTAATAAGTACTTTTGCGTGTCGAACGCTTCATCTTTTTGATGTGTTTTGTAATAAGCACTTTTGTGATCTGAACCGCTTCAGTTATTATTCTGAACTCCGTGCTGCAAGTGAGCTAACTGCATTTTTTACATTGTTTTTGGGTCAAAATGTGTCAAAGTTTTACTCTAGACTGCTATATATATGGCATACTCTATACACCATTTCTCTTTACATGGTTTAGTTGAATAACTCATAGTCAGAGGGAAATTTGTGTTTACACAAAATTTAAACTGATACATGAGTCATACAGATAAGCAAAGTGCTATGCATATGATTAATTTATTGAAGTTCATCTATTTGGTCGTAAACCTGCTGCTTCTCCGCGGTGACTGGAGCGTGTCTAATGTCGCACTTTCTTTTGCTTTCCGTGGCGGTGTTGCTTGTTCTTGTCTCTGCACCGTTGTGTTTGTAGTCCCTCGCATGCTGGTTGATGGCGGCTTTTGTTTTTCAGCGCTGTGAACTACATCCTTCTTTGCCCCCCGCGTGCTGGTTGATGGCTACTTTCGTTTTCCAGTGCTGTGAACTGCATCCTTCTTTGCTCCCCTCGCGCTGGTTGATTGCGGCTTTTGTTTTTGAGTGCTGTGAACTGCATCCTTCCTTGCTCCCCGCTTGCTTGTTGATGGTGGCTTTCGTTTTCCAGCGCTGTGAACTACATCCTTTCGTGCTCCTACCTTGTTTTTTGAAAGTGGTGTCGTTCTCGGTTGTTTCTGTACAGCAGCATTCCCTTGCGGTAGTCTTGTTGGCATTGTTTCTTCATGTTCTTCGTCCTCTTCACTCTCTTCACTCTCTTCTTCCTCTTCCTCATCTTCATCATATGTTTCTTCATAAGCTGCTGCTTCTTCAGTTTCTTCATGTTCTTCGTCCTCTTCGCTCTCTTCTTCTTCCTCCTCTTCTTCATCTGCTTCTTCATAAGCCATTTCTTCTTCAGTTGTGTCACCATCTTCTTCTTTGATTTCATCTTGTTCGTCTTCCTCATTTTCTGATCTTGTTCTTTTGGGGCAGGTTCTTGAATTGTGTCTCTTCCTCTTTTTGCAGATGCTACAACGTCTCGATTTCGTCCATTTCTTAGTGTTGTGAGTGGATTTCTGTTTGGTTGTGCATCGCCACGTCCTCGTTTTTCTTGTTCATGTCTTTTTGTACATGTCCTGGAATTGTGGCCGATGATTTCATTACATGTCTTGCACCTGTTTATTCCCAGTGGGTGACCATCACTGTTGTAACACCCACGATGCGGCTATATCTCCCACGTGTCGAGGCACGACTTAGAGGCATAACCGCATTGTGGTTTTGTCGCAAGAAGGGTCATCTTCACACAATCCCATGTAATGAACAAGAATGGGATAACGAGTTGGCTTACAATCGCCACTTCACACAATACATAAATAAATCATACACCAATCAGAATACACACATAGGTCCGACTACGGAACCAAAAGAAAAGAAGACAACCCAACTGCTAGATTCCTTGATCGTCCCAACTGGGCTCCACTACTGATCAACATGAAAAGAAACAACACAACAAGCAAGATCTTCATCGAGCTCCCACTTGAGCTCGGTTGCGTGATCTGCACTGGTCTCATCGGCACCTGCAACTGTTTTGGAAGTATCTGTGAGTCACGAGGACTCAGCAATCTCACACCCGCGAGATCAAGACTATTTAAACTTATAAGAAAGGAAGGTGTAATGAGGTGGAGCTGCAGCAGGCACTAAGCATATATGGTGGCTAACATACGCAAATAAGAGCGAGAAGAGAAGCAACGGAACGGTCGTGAACTAGCAGTGAACAAGAAGTGATCCTGAACCTCTACTTACGTCAAACATAACCCAGAAACCGTGTTCACTTCCCGGACTCCGCCGAGAAGAGACCATCACGGCTACACACGCGGTTGATGCGTTTTAATTAAGGTCAAGTGTCAAGTTCTCTACAACCGGATATTAACAAATTCCCATCTGCCACATAACCGCGGGCACGGCCTTCGAAAGATAATACCCTGCAGGGGTGTCCCAACTTAGCCCATTAAAGCTCTCACGGTCAACGAAGGATAAACCTTCTCCCAGGAAGACCCGATCAGTCTCGGAATCCCGGTTACAAGACATTTCGACAATGGTAAAACAAGACCAGCAAAGCCGCCCGAATGTGCCGACAAATCCCGATAGGAGCTGCACATATCTCGTTCTCAGGGCACACCGGATTGTCCAAGCTTCCCATAGGCGAGCCCAGAGTTGCCCCTGGTGGCCACCGGCGACTGACGGGTTGGACCAACACTCAGAGGAGCACTGGCCCGGGGGTTTAAAATAAAGATGACCCTTGAGTCTGCAGAACCCAAGGGAAAAGGCTTAGGTAGGCAAATGGTAAAACCAAGGTTGGGCCTTGCTGGAGGAGTTTTATTCAAAGCGAACTGTCAAGGGGGTCCCATAAATCACCCAACCGCGTAAGGAACGCAAAATCAAGGAACATAACACCGGTATGACAGAAACTAGGGGCGGCAAGAGTGGAACAAAACACCAGGCATAAGGCCGAGCCTTCCACCCTTTACCAAGTATATAGACGCATTAATTAAATAAGAGATATTGTGATATCTCAACATAAGCATAAACCAACATGGAGCAATCTTCATCTTCTCCTGCTACTAGCAACGCTATAAGAGGGGCTGAGCAAAAGCGGGAACATAGCCAAACAATGGTTTGCTAGGAAGGGTGACAAGGTTAGAGGTTCATGGCAATTTGGGAGGCTTGAAAAGCAAGTGGTAGGTAGCGCGGCATAGCAATAGAGCGAACAACTAGCAAGCAAAGATAGAAGTGATTTCGGGGGTATGGTCATCTTGCCTGAGATCCCGCAAGGAAGAAGAACGAGTCCATGAAGAAGACAAGCGGACGTAGACGAACGAATCCTCACAACTCCGGAACGAAACCGAAGCTAACGAGAGAAGCAACCCGGAAAGAAACAAACAACATAGTAAACAACCATCACATAAACATGGCATGATGCACAATCAAGTATGATGCATGTCCGGTTTAAAGAGGCATGGCATGGCAAAGTGCACAAACGAAACTACAAGTTAAGTGGAGCTCAATATGCAACGAGTTGCATATTGACGAAACACCACATCAATTATTTAGTTATCTCGGTTATGTACCCAACAATATTAAATGTTTATTAACATGGCAAGAGGTGAAGCATCAGTAAACTAACTATTTAGGCAAGTTTAAATGAGGCCGGAACAACAAACAATTCCGGAAAATCCTCATGTCCATATTTTGAATTAGCTACTGTTCTGCCCTAAACCATATTTTAAAGTTGTTAAACAGCAAAATAAAGTGAACCATGTTATTCTATGCATTTTTCTACCCCATTTACATATAAAGTTTATTAAATTTGGAGCTACGGTTATTTAGTTATGAAATAAATCATTTTATCATGCTATTTATGCAAATTTAAACAAACAGCAATTTAAGCATTTCAAACATGGATGAAAGTTGCATATTATGAAACTAGATGAAATTCTAAGCATTTTTCATATATAAATTATTTACATATGATGCATAGTTTAAGAGTTATTATATGCATGAAGACTAGGGACTAAACTGTAAACTGGCAGTTTTATGGATAATTAGGAAATTCGTCCGACGGAAAAAAACATGCACTAGGCTGAAACTGGCTGGCCCAACATGCACAGGAGAGGGGCTGGGCGCTGCTCACCATGGGCTTCGGCCCAGCTGGTGGGGAGGAGGCCGGGCAGGCCGGATCTGGCAGGAGCTGGGCCTTGGAGGCCGCTGGCCCAGGCGCTGGAGGCGCGGTCAACGCGAGCGGGCGCGGGACGAGCGACCTGCTCGTTGCTGCTCGATGCAGCCGGCGGCGACGGAGATGGAAGCAGGGTGCGAGGCGGAGAAGTAGAGGGGCGACCGGATCTGGTGGGTCGGCGCCGGAACCGGCCGGCGACGGAGCTCCATGGCCGGCGGGGAGGTCCACAGGTGTTCCCTGCGGGAGAGAGAGAGAGCCCGGAACATGAGAGAGAGAGGGAGATCGAGAGGAAACGAGGCAGGGCGGCGGCGCTGAAGACCTGAGGCGGCGGCAGTCGACGGCTCCGGCAGGCGGACTCGCCGGCGCAGCGAGGGAAGAGCAGCGCTCGGGCTCCCTCCCGATCCAGGTGGGATCGAGCGGGAGGCGCTCGGGCGCGGGAGGCGCACGTCTAGGCGGCGGAGATCCGGGCCTGCGCGTGCCCGAGATGGGCTCCGCGGGCCGCGGCGAAGTGGGGCGCGGGGAGGGCAGGTGGCGCGTGCTGGTTGGCTGTGGGCGACGCTGGGGGGATGAGGTGGCGCGCGGAGGTTGACCGGGACGGCGGCTTGGTGGATTTGGCGGCGACAAGTGGTGGAGCAAGGATGGCCGGGCGCGGAATGCGAGGAGGGGCGGCGGTTGCAGGTTAGGGGAGGTTAGGGGCTAGGGTTTGTCTGCTTTGGACGAAGGAGTGTCCATTTATAGGTAGGGGGCTAAGAGAGGGGGGGTTTCGGAGCCTCCGATCGCGATCCGACGGATCCGATCGCGAGGGGGATTTGGCAGGCCTTGGTGGGCTGATTGTGGCTATGTAGAAGACCAAGGGCTGAGAGGAGAGAAGGGAAGGAGAGGCCTGACGGCAGTTTCCGGAGACCGAAAACGTCCGACGAACGAACCGGCAACGATGCCGCTATATGTTTAACGGTTGGGCTATCAAACGAGCTCCGAATGCGACGAAACTTGACAGGCACTCTGTCTACACTATAGTAAGATCGCACGCCAAGTTTCGACCCATTCCGAGAACATTTTTCGGCCACTTATAAAAATAATATTTTGGACGTGCCGCGGGCGCGTGCGAGTGTGACTGCGCTCGGAACGAACAACGGAAGGAGCGGGGAGACCGAGACGGATGCAAGTTTTAAAAACAATGACGGCAACGAGTGCCGATGCAATGCAAATGACGCGATGATGAATGCAACACACAAATAAAACACACGGCGAACACGAAAAACAAGGAAGGAAACTGAAGCGTCGGTGTCGGTGTCGGGGCGTTACAACACTCCACCACTACAAGAGGATCTCGTCCCGAGATCTAGGATGGCACCGGAGGGAAAACGGAAGATGAAGAGAAAAGGTAAAGCTAAGTTGCTTCTTTGACAAACGAGTGAAACCAAAGAACCTTGAGAGGTCGCGAAGCTTGAAGAAATGACACGACGGAGGTAAGCGAATTGAGAGAACTCCGTAGTAAACGGAAGCAAGGAACACCATGAGAACCTTGAGGTTAAGTGACACAATAGATATATAAACCACTCCGGTTAAAACAAGATAGAGAAGGAATAAGAATGATATAATTTGGACAGCACTCCGACTGTAAATGGAAGGAATATAACGTGATCTTGACAAGATGAGAGGATACTCAATGAAATTAACAACACGTTGCCTCCGGAACTAATGAAAGAGTGGCACAAGGGGTAAGAAAGATTTCCGATAGCACTCCGGTTGAGAAGGGAGGCAAAACTTGACAGAATGGGAAGAACTTGAAAAGAGGGCACGACACTCCGGTTGGAAATGGATAAGCACGAAAAGAACACGGTCCTCACAAACCGAGAAGATGAGTGAAGAGAGCAACATCACAATGCCTCCGGAAGAAATAAATAATAGAAGACAGATCCTTGAAATAAGAATGGATAAGAAAATGCCAACTTCTGCCACAAATGAGCTTGGAAAGCATCCTTCCAAGGAGGTTATAACGGAGTTGTTGGAAAAAAACAACAACTAAAGGATATGATCCTCGTGGGCTTATGGAGACATCTCAAAACATGAGGTGAAAATTTTGCCACTAACGAAAACAATTTCTTGCTTGAGATCAACGAAGAGATGAAAACTTCTCTCGCCGAGAGGATAGGAGAAAAACTTGGATCATTGTTAGACACCACAATTAGCAACATTCCTTAGGGACGGCTGTAGGTGAAATATAACCCAAGATAATTCCAACAAAGAGATTGATTGGTTGAAAAAAACCTCTTGAACGAAGATAAAATGATGGATTTAGATGTGTCACTCTTGAAAACTTTGTGAATCATGAACCCGAAGGGAAATTATCCAGAATGACATAGCACCATCTCAAAAGATAAGTTAGAAAGAATTGCACTTCGGAATGCGAGATGAAGAATGCTTGAACTCCTCAAGTCAAACATGTGTTGAGCACCATGTTTATTTTAGAGTATAGCTTGACGGATCATAACTTCAAGAGAAATCTTGAAGAACAATTGAAAAATGAAAGGAATCCTTGACGAACCACCATGTAGAGCCTCCATGAAGAACTCCGGTAATAAAAGAATGATCAAACGAAATGGAAAGTTGAAAAGAACTCCGGGAGAAGCCTTGCAATGATTTAGATGGAGCTTTGAAATGATATAATTGAAATAACTTGAAGCTCCGGAAAGAAAAGATGAACAACTTGGAACCGAGAATTTGATATCATGAACGAACTCCGAAAGAAGGAATAAATCACTTGGAGGAAACAAGGATAAGAATTATGTTATGCGTATCCTTCACCAATATAAATTGATGACAAGCAACGGATTTTTGCATACTACTTATTCTCGTAGAAAGGATTAAGATAGATATTGCGCAAACTTGGGAAGGTCTTCATCGAACCACCGGTAGGATTGAAATAGCGAATAAATTAATATGCGGACATAGGAAAAGGAATCTTGAACGAACCACCATGAGACTTGAAAATGAAAGTAGCAAAGGCACGATTCAACGGAAAGAATTAGAAAAGAATGAAGATACTTGGCAGAATTTAGATACACGAGAACAAAGAGATCATGAACTGATTAGAGGATATTTGAGGGATGCACCGGTATGATTTGGAGAACGAGAGCTGAAAGCTTGAATGAATAATTCTGAGGTGATGGGCTCCGAAGAATCAAACTAAAAAAACTTGTGAAATGCTTCGGGTGGGTGAAAATAATTCTCACAATCGAAAACAATTATGAGAGGATGGCATAAGCTAGAACTATGAATCTTCAAGAGAACGGACCAAGATTTAGGAGAAATTCTTCTTCGGTCTTCAAATGTTGAGAATGATGACAAGAAACACCACCATGAATTGTTGAGATACTCCGGGATGAAAATTAGAAAGGTTGAACCAACGATGAAAGAATTTGAAAGATCTTGGAGAACGACATATGACTGATGAAAATTCTTACGTCAAACTTTGAAAAGAATTTAAGAATAACTCCGGAAAGAATTAGAAGAGTTAGGTAAGATCCTGGGAAAAGACCTATGGGTTAGGGCCTACTGAAAAGAAACACCGTTGAAATGATTACTTGAAAAGGAGATTGCACCGGTTGAATTAAATGGCTTGAATGAGGTAACAACCTCGAAATAGTTAGAATTGATGCGGAGTGGAAACACGAATCTTCAGAGATATGTTCAGCACTCCGGAACAATTGAATAGCAAGCGGGGAATGATTAAGAGATGCACCAGCATGAGAAAGCATTTGAAAGGAGGAAAGGGCTATAATCAACACTGAAAGCTTCAATTGAATCCACTGAAAAAGAATACTAGAATGAAGAATGATAACCTTGAAGCTTCCTGAGCATCTTCCTGAGAATCACCAGATAAGAACATTGATGGAAAAGAATGGAGAAACTTCACATCCATAAGATGGATACTTGATTAAGAAATCTGAGTGTTTCAAGAAAAAGGGTGGGAGGGTGGGAAAACAAATGCAACTTGGGTTGGATGAAACGAACACCGTTGAGAAAAAGCTTATAATTGATCTTGCGAATGTTGAAAATGATCGGATCCACTTGAAGAGAAGCACGCCGGTTGGAAAAGAAATTACCATGACGACCTCGATGATCAAGAAGGATTAGTATTCACATAGCAATATGAGAACACCGTTTAGGAAAGGTATGGATTCAACATTTGACTTCGAAGCAACTCGAATACCACAAAAAAAAACAAAACAAAGGATTGGCTCACAGAATAAGCCGGAACAAACATATGATAGAGATTTCGTCCGAAGTTTTCGTGGTGGGGCCCACACGGGCTCGATCGTACAGCACCATCATGTACAAGGCAGTGCACATGACATACGAAGCGTCCCCGAGTCGGCATAGCCAAGGACTCTTTAAGACACTACGAGACCACTGTAAAACCAACCGTGGAAAGGCGGACCACTAGACGTCGAACCCCAATCTCATATCATGCATCTGTCGGAAAGATATCCTAGGAGATACTTGAATTCCCACTTATAAACTCCCGAAACTTTCTGGTTATGCAATCAGGTGTTGGGGATACAGGGGACACAAAATATATCACCCAAACTAACAATACCTAGATCCAGTTGTATCCATCCTTCAACACATAACCAAGAAACCTTCGGAAATCATTTACCTCAACCTTCGAAAAGCATTCGTTATACGAGTTATGGCAATACTCCCGAACTCCTGCCCCAGTACTGGGTGGCGTCGAGGTGATCTCACCAACAACTGCATAAAAGAGATTTCGATGTCGGCGAAACTCAGATATTCCAGAACTGCAACGATAAAATTGTGACGACAACACCTCGGAGCTCAACTCCCCGGGACACTGCCACAACCCCTAAATGTCAGGAGGCACCAAGAACAATGTTCTCGTCACAAAACCATCGGAACGATTCCAAGATACCTGCGTGATCCTAAAAAAAATTAGTGAAATTTGAGGGGAGAAAAGTCAAAACTTCTGCGTCAGGAGGCCTCACCAGAGCGACGAAGGGACTGAGGAGTAAAAAGAATCCTACTCTCCAATATATATAATCCTAAGACTTAAAACATTTTTGTTCTAGACTCAACAACGCCAGCGATTCGATCAAGCAGGGGGCTCCTAAGTCGGGGATGGCTCTGATTACCAACTTGTAACACCCACGATGCGGCTATATCTCCCACGTGTCGAGGCACGACTTAGAGGCATAACTGCATTGTGGTTTTGTCGCAAGAAGGGTCATCTTCACACAATCCCATGTAATGAACAAGAATGGGATAAAGAGTTGGCTTACAATCGCCACTTCACACAATACATAAATAAATCATACACCAATCAGAATACACACATAGGTCCGACTACGGAACCAAAAGAAAAGAAGACAACCCAACTGCTAGATTCCCTGATCGTCCCAACTGGGCTCCACTACTGATCAACAAGAAAAGAAACAACACAACGAACAAGATCTTCATCGAGCTCCCACTTGAGCTCGGTTGCGTCATCTGCACTGGTCTCATCGGCACCTGCAACTGTTTTGGAAGTATCTGTGAGTCACGAGGACTCAGCAATCTCACACCCGCGAGATCAAGACTATTTAAACTTATAGGAAAGGAAGGTGTAATGAGGTGGAGCTGCAGCAGGCACTAAGCATATATGGTGGCTAACATACGCAAATAAGAGCGAGAAGAGAAGCAACAGAACGGACGTGAACTAGCAATGAACAAGAAGTGATCCTGAACCTCTACTTACGTCAAACATAACCCAGAAACCGTGTTCACTTCCCGGACTCCGTCGAGAAGAGACCATCACGGCTACACACGCGGTTGATGCGTTTTAATTAAGGTCAAGTGTCAAGTTCTCTACAACCGGATATTAACAAATTCCCATCTGCCACATAACCGCGGGCACGGCCTTCGAAAGATAATACCCTGCAGGGGTGTCCCAACTTAGCCCATTATAAGCTCTCATGGTCAACGAAGGATAAACCTTCTCCCAGGAAGACCCGATCAGTCTCGGAATCCCGGTTACAAGACATTTCGACAATGGTAAAACAAGACCAGCAAAGCCGCCCGAATGTGCCGACAAATCCCGATAGGAGCTGCACATATCTCGTTCTCAGGGCACACCGGATTATCCAAGCTTCCGATAGGCGAGCCCAGAGTTGCCCCTGGTGGCCACCAGCGACTGACGGGTTGGACCAACACTCAGAGGAGCACTGGCCCGGGGGTTTAAAATAAAGATGACCCTTGAGTCTGCAGAACCCAAGGGAAAAGGCTTAGGTAGGCAAATGGTAAAACCAAGGTTGGGCCTTGCTGGAGGAGTTTTATTCAAAGCGAACTGTCAAGGGGGTCCCATAAATCACCCAACCGCGTAAGGAACGCAAAATCAAGGAACATAACACCGGTATGACGGAAACTAGGGGCGGCAAGAGTGGAACAAAACACCAGGCATAAGGCCGAGCCTTCCACCCTTTACCAAGTATATAGACGCATTAATTAAATAAGAGATATTGTGATATCTCAACATAAGCATAAACCAACATGGAGCAATCTTCATCTTCTCCTGCTACTAGCAACGCTATAAGAGGGGCTGAGCAAAAGCGGGAACATAGCCAAACAATGGTTTGCTAGGAAGGGTGACAAGGTTAGAGGTTCATGGCAATTTGGGAGGCTTGAAAAGCAAGTGGTAGGTAGCGCGGCATAGCAATAGAGCGAACAACTAGCAAGCAAAGATAGAAGTGATTTCGGGGGTATGGTCATCTTGCCTGAGATCCCGCAAGGAAGAAGAACGAGTCCATGAAGAAGACAAGCGGACGTAGACGAACGAATCCTCACAACTCCGGAACGAAACCGAAGCTAACGAGAGAAGCAACCCGGAAAGAAACAAACAACATAGTAAACAACCATCACATAAACATGGCATGATGCACAATCAAGTATGATGCATGTCCGGTTTAAAGAGGCATGGCATGGCAAAGTGCACAAACGAAACTACAAGTTAAGTGGAGCTCAATATGCAACGAGTTGCATATTGACGAAACACCACATCAATTATTTAGTTATCTCGGTTTTGTACCCAACAATATTAAATGTTGATTAACATGGCAAGATGTGAAGCATAAGTAAACTAACTATTTAGGCAAGTTTAAATGAGGCCGGAACAACAAACAATTCCGGAAAATCCTCATGTCCATATTTTGAATTAGCTACTGTTCTGCCCTAAACCATATTTTAAAGTTGTTAAACAGCAAAATAAAGTGAACCATGTTATTCTATGCATTTTTCTACCCCATTTACATATAAAGTTTATTAAATTTGGAGCTACGGTTATTTAGTTATGAAATAAATCATTTTATCATGCTATTTATGCAAATTTAAACAAACAGCAATTTAAGCATTTCAAACATGGATGAAAGTTGCATATTATGAAACTAGATGAAATTCTAAGAATTTTTCATATATAAATTATTTACATATGATGCATAGTTTAAGAGTTATTATATGCATGAAGACTAGGGACTAAACTGTAAGCTGGCAGTTTTCTGGATAATTAGGAAATTCGTCCGACGGAAAAAAAACGTGCACTGGGCTGAAACTGGCTAGCCCAACATGCACAGGAGAGGGGCTGGGCGCTGCTCACCATGGGCTTCGGCCCAGCTGGTGGGGAGGAGGCCGGGCAGGCCGGATCTGGCAGGAGCTGGGCCTTGGAGGCCGCTGGCCCAGGCGCTGGAGGCGCGGTCAACGCGAGCGGGCGCGGGACGAGCGACCTGCTCGTTGCTGCTCGATGCAGATGGCGGCGACGGAGATGGAAGCAGGGCGCGAGGCGGAGAAGTAGAGGGGCGACCGGATCTGGTGGGTCGGCGCCGGAACCGGCCGGCGACGGAGCTCCATGGCCGGCGGGGAGGTCCACAGGTGTTCCCTGCGGGAGAGAGAGAGCCCGGAAAATGAGAGAGAGAGGGAGATCGAGAGGAAACGAGGCAGGGCGGCGGCGCTGAAGACCTGAGGCGGCAGTAGTCGACGGCTCCGGCAGGCGGACTCGCCGGCGCAGCGAGGGAAGAGCAGCGCTCGGGCTCCCTCCCGATCCAGGTGGGATCGAGCGGGGGGCGCTCGGGCGCGGGAGGCACACGTCCAGGCGGCGGAGATCCGGGCCTGCGCGGGCCCGAGATGGGCTCGGCGAGCCGCGGCGAAGTGGGGCGCAGGGAGGGCAGGTGGCGCGTGCTGGTTGGCTGCGGGCGACGCTGGGGGGATGAGGTGGCGCGCGGAGGTTGACCGGGACGGCGGCTTGGTGGATTTGGCGGCGACAAGTGGCGGAGCAAGGATGGCCGGGCGCGGAATGCGAGGAGGGGAGGCGGTTGCAGGTTAGGGGAGGTTAGGGGCTAGGGTTTGTCTGCTTTGGACGAAGGAGTGTCCATTTATAGGTAGGGGGCTAAGAGGGGGGGGTTTCGGAGCCTCCGATCGCGATCCGACGGATCCGATCGCGAGGGGGATTTGGCAGGCCTTGGTGGGCTGATTGTGGCTATGTAGAAGACCAAGGGCTGAGAGGAGAGAAGGGAAGGAGAGGCCTGACGGCAGTTTCCGGAGACCGAAAACGTCCGACGAACGAACCGGCAACGATGCCGCTATATGTTTAACGGTTGGGCTATCAAACGAGCTCCGAATGCGACGAAACTTGATAGGCACTCTGTCTACACTATAGTAAGATCGCACGCCAAGTTTCGACCCATTCCGAGAACATTTTTCGGCCACTTATAAAAATAATATTTCGGACGTGCCGCGGGCGCGTGCGAGTGTGACTGGGCTCGGAACGAACAACGGAAGGAGCGGGGAGACCGAGACGGATGCAAGTTTTAAAAACAATGACGGCAACGAGTGCCCATGCAATGCAAATGACGCGATGATGAATGCAACACACAAATAAAACACACGGCGAACACGAAAAACAAGGAAGGCAACTGGAGCGTCGGTGTCGGGGTGTTACAACTGTCCAGCTCAGGCTGTGGCTTACTGTTTTTGTCATCATTTTTCTCCTTGCATGCAACCTTTTTCTGGGTTGCGTCGGCCCCTTTCTTCCCTCTTGTGTTTGAAACAGGAGGTGGAAGAATTGTTTCTTTTTTGATAGCACCAGTTCCGCTGTGTTCGGTATTTTCTACTTGCTCGGCATTATTGTCATGTTCGGATTTCTCTGCTTGCTTTAGTTTGGCTGCTTCTTCTTCTTCTTCTTCGTTGAGCACATCAACTGCCTCGATCAGTGCCCTCATAGCAGACAATGCTCTGTGGCACCCAGCGTCGGACCTTGTCGCTCTGTTTGCAAGGTCCATTGTTGTTTCTGTCAGCAATTTTCTACGGCAAAAAAGCGAGGTTCCATCTGGTGTTGTTTGTTCGTAGTCTCTTCTGTCAAACGTCGCATTTGATCTTGCGTTACGGGTGTATCTTTTCTTGATGTACACCTCAGGAATCTTGAGTACTCTCAAATGAGAAAGCATGCATAACACATGGACGCAAAAGAGCCCTGCAGACAACACATGTTTTCTTTGTATTGTAAGTGAACTGCATGAAATTAATAAACACATATTTTTTCGTTATTTGTTCATTTTAAAGAAGTGAACTTCATTTGGTTTTGTGAATTAGTCATGCATGTGGACTTTTAAAGTTCAGTAAGTGAGCTTTCGTGCATGACTATCAGAAACTAGAATTTTTTTTTGATAGGAGTCTCACCTGTGTGTGTCTAGAGTTTGCACTCACATTCGTAGACACCTTTCTCTTCATCGGCGACCACTTGGAAATTATGCCTTGCCCAGTCAAATGCATCCGATCTGTTCTAGTGGTGTACGAGATACTTTGTCGGGTTCTCAGGGCACCGTTCTGCTCTGAATGCAGTGCTATGGTAGAGTGTTTCTTTGAAATCTGCAAACACTGCCCTTGTATACACTTTTGATAGCTGAACTTCGAACCCAAACTGGATTGTTGTCTTTACCTCTGACTGCATGATCAGAAATGCACTGTTACGAACCAGAGAAATGAAAAAATTGTTTGTTTTTGTTGTTATATTTTTAGCAGTTTTTGATTGACATTTTGTTTACCTCATTTGCTACTGTCTCTGCGTGCTCGACGGCCTTCCTGGTCTGAATGCACTTGTCCACCTACTGAGCAAACAAATGGAGATCATGCTTCTCTTTGACAAAGTTTTTCTTCAGTGTGCGATTCATGCTCTCGCTTCTCTGTGTGGAAGTCATCCGAGCACAGGAAATTTCCTTGTAGTAAGCCGAGATCCACTCGTGCCTGTCATCCCACAGCGAAATCATCACTTCATCGTCTTGCAAGTTGTATCTCTGAATGAGGTCCTTCCATGCTCGTTCAAATTCTGACGACATTAGTGGGTGGTTCAGCACCGCATTGAGGTCATCCTTGAGTTTCTCGTGCGCCTTATACAGCAAGGCGAGGTGGTCTTTGTACTTCTTCATGATATGCCACCGACACAACTTATGCAGAGTATGTGGGAGGATAGTTTTTAATGCTGCCTTCATCGAAGAACACTAGTCTGAGAAGGCACAAATAGTGTTTTTTTATTAAGTTGTTTGTGTGTGTAAGATAAATGGAAGAAATATAAGTGCACCAAACAAACGTAAGTATGCAGGTGTTTGTTTTTTTTTGTACCTGTGAGCATGCAGATTGGCGGCTTGTTGTTCATACACCTCAGAAATGTTTTGAAAACCCACTCGAACAACGGTATTGTTTCATCTCGCACGAGTGCAATAGCAAATATGGTGCTCTGTAGATGATGGTTCACTCCCACGAAGACTCCCAGCGGCATGTGGAATTTGTTAGTTTTATACGTCATGTCAAATGTAACGCAATCTCCAAAATCTTCATACGATCCTTTGCAACTTGCGTTGGCCCAAAAGACGTTTCTTACACGGTTATCTGCATCAACGTCATAATCATAGAAAAGCTCTGGGTTTATCTTCTGCATATTCTCGAAGAAATCCAGAAGTTTCTTGACGTCATCTTGGAACTCTTCTCTGGCAAACTTTTGCTTCCTGCATTTTCAAACGCAATGCAAACTCATCTCATCAAACAGGAAATAATTACCAACAGGATGCTCAAGCGATATGGTTTGTGATGTGCTTACTTGTTTACCCAGTCGCGGCTAGTATTTCCCATGTACTGCAGACCACCGGACATACGCGGCAGCGTTGACATCATCTGAGTGTGTGTGTGTGTGGTTGTCCAGTTGCATGTCTTTCACTAACTGGTCTATCAAAGGATCGTCTTTTTTGTGCGATCGCATGTGCAAAAGCATCCCAGGGCTTTCCAGCATCTTGTGATTGTGGTTGAGTTCAACCATTTCTATCACAAATTTGCCATCCTTCCTCTTTTTGACTCTAATCTTTGCCTTGCAGTCAATCCTTTTTTATGTCTTCTGACGTTTCCGGTGATAATCTGACACAGTCTGCTTGTGCGTCCCTTCTCTTGAGCAGACAATGTAGGCATTTGTCCTGTGTTTTGCCCTCTTGCGTATGCCAAACCCTGCACATCTTGCATAATTGTTGTAAAAGTCCCATGCCTTGTCGTACGTGGTGAACTTCATTCCAGCGGCAGGTATGAGGTTCAGCGGCATGTTTTTATCCTGCATTAAGTGCAATGCTCTATGAGATAATTTGTTCTGTTCTGTTTTTTAAATACGAGGAGTGCATACGAGTTTAATAAAGCATTGCAATGTTCCTAAGTTTTTAGAAGAATCCAATGTATTAGATGCTAGGTCAAACATCACAAGAAATATCAGTGTGCACTGCAATGTTATCTGAATGGACTGCAACTATTATTATTATTTTCAGAACATAAACTTACATGTGTGTAGAGTCGTTCACCCGATGGTGTTTGCAGCTCGCCGGGTTGTATTGGACATGGCGGGGTTATAGCAGATCTGTGTAGTTGAGGATCTCGCGGCGGCAATAGTGAGGAGGATTTGTACCTGCTTTTGACTTTTGACCGAGGCACCGTTGGTGGTCGCAGTGTCGAAGTTGATGCAGCAGCTCTGCTTGGAGCTCTATTTTTCGGTGCAGCAGGTGGACGCTGAGCTCTGTTTTGGGGTGCAGCAGGTGGACGTGGTGGTAATCCAGTGTTGTGACGATGGCTCAGTGGATTGGTTTGAAAATTTTGCAGCGGTGGCACATCATCGTAGTCATAATCATCATCTGCTGCAACATCGTGTTCAACTGCATCATCATTGTCTATTCGAACATGCTGTCCAAACGTAGTGAACTCGTGCTTATACTCTGGGTTGAGAAATGTTATTGGCTCATCTTCATCGTAGTCATCTTCATCCTCCTGTCGGTGAGTGCCCTCCCACACGAATGTGACGTAGTCGTCATCCTCGACTATCTCTTCTCCCTGGGAAAAATCCTCTTCCGGAGAGTACTGCACCCTGTTTGTTGTCATGAAGAATCCTCGAGGAATCTCACGGGTAACCCAGCCAGTTTCTCTTTCAGAAGAAGCTTTACTCTTCTGAAAGTAGTTGTTCCCTGGGTTGCCAATTATGCGTGGCATTTTGTATCTGTTGAACGTCATTTCCTGCACACAAACGACCGAGCTGCATTGTCAGGCAAAATGAACTGAATCATGCGAACTGCAATGTGTTTCATATGGTACTGCGAACTAATGCACGCTGACTGCATCACCCCGCAAGGTGAACTGAAGTAACTGCACTGCATCTTTGTACGTAATGAACCTACACAAGCGTACTGCATAACCGAGTAAGTGCACTACATTTTCCCCCACAACGAACCGAAGCAACCGCACTGCATCGTTTTTGTAGGCGTACTGGACTGCTTGTACTGCTTTGTCTGTTATAACTAAACTGATATGGTTTGAGGAAGTGTACTGCTTACCTCGTGTTGAAGTGATTTCTTGCATTTGTAGGAGGAAGTTCCCTTCTCGTTCGTCTGCACAACTTTCGCGTTCACCCGTGCAGTCCACTTGCCCTTCAGAAGTTCATGAGTGGTCTGGACATTGCTCAAGGTGAACGGAGACGGAGGATTTGCTCTGAAGGTCGTTGCAGACTTAATCCAAGTAGCTGTCGTGGATGAAGGAACCTTGCGCACGGTCCTCCTCGCTCGAATTGGTTTGATGTCGAGGCAGCACCAATCGACATCTGATGAAGTACAGGTAATTGCAGGCCCGGAGGAGTTCGGTGGCGGCGCTACCGAGCTGCTGCCGTGGAAGAAGGACGATATGCTGGTGGGGGAGGTGTTGCTCGGTTGCTGCCGCGGAAGAAGGCCGAGAGGCGATGGGCGGCGTCACTGCTTGGCCGCCGCCGCGGAAGAACACGGGGAGCGGAGGGGCGGCGTCGCTGCCGGCCGCCACCGCGGAAGAAGGCCGGGAGGGGAGGGGCGGTGGCGCTCCCAGGCCGTCGCCGCGGGAGAAAGCGGGGAGGGGAGGGGCGGCATCGCTCCCAGGCCGCCGCCGCGGAAGAAGGCCGGGAGGGGAGGGGCGACGGCGCTTCCAGGCCGCTGCCGCGGAAGAAGGCCGGGAAGGGAGGGGCGGCGACGCTCCCAGGCCGCTGCCGCGGTAGAAGGTTGGGAGGGGAGGGGCGGCGGCGGCGGCGCTCCCAGGCCGCTGCCGCGGTAGAAGGTCGGGAGGGGAGGGGCGGCGGCAATCTGTTGGGGGATGTGCAGAATAAGGCTAGTGTTATTAGAATAAGACTCTTAAGGGGTGTTATCATAATAGACCCACCCTATATATGTATATATATGTATATGTATGTGTGTGTGTGTGTGTGTGTGTGTGTGGGAGGGGAGGAGAGGCAGCAAGGGGGCACCCCAAGTAGGATCTGAATCCTACTTGGGGTTTCCCCAAGTGGCGCCCCCCCCCCTTTTTCTTTTTCCATCGGAGAAGAAAGGAAGGGGAAGAAGAGAAGGAAGGGGGCTGAACCCCCTCTTCTCCTTATCCTATTCGGCCACCTGCCATAAGGGGGGCGCCACCCCTTGTGGGCTGGTGTGTTCCTCTCTCATGGCCCATATATTCCCCCCGGGGGTTCCGGTTCCCCCACACCCCCGGTACTCCGATAAATACCCGATACATTCCGGAACACTTCCGGTGTCCGAATACTATCGTCCTATATATCAATCTTTACCTCTCAACCATTTCGAGACTCCTCGTCATGTCCGTGATCTCATCTGGAACTCCGAACAACATTCGATCACCAAATCACATAACTCATATAATACAATATCGTCATCGAACGTTAAGCGTGCGGACCTTACGGGTTCGAGAACTATGTAGACATGACCGAGACACCTCTCCGATCAATAACCAATAGCGAAACCTGGATGCTCATATTGGCTCGTACATATTCTACGAAGATCTTTATCGGTCGAACCGTTATGACAACATACGTTATTCCCTTTGTCCATCGGCATGTTACTTGCCCGAGATTCGACCGTCGGTATCTTCATACCTAATTCAATCTCATTACCAGCAAGTCTCTTTACTCGTTCCGTAATACATCATCCTGTAATGAACTCATTAGTCACTTTGCTTGCAAGGCTTCTTATGATGTGTATTACCGAGAGGGCCCAGAGATACCTCTTCGATACTCGGAGTGACAAATCCTAGTCTCGATCTATGCCAACTCAACAAACACCTTCGGAGATACCTGTAGAGCATCTTTATAATCATCCAGCTACGTTGTGACTTTTGATAGCACACAAGGCATTCCTCCGGTATCCGGGAGTTGCATAATCTCATAGTCGAAGGAATATGTATTTGACATGAAAAAGCAATAGCAATAAAACTGAACGATCAATATGCTAAGCTAACGGATGGGTCTTGTCCATCACATCATTCTCCTAATGATGTGATCCCGTTATCAAATGGCAACTCATGTCCATGGTTAGGAAACCTTAACCATCTTTGATCAACGAACTAGTCAAGTAGAGGCTCACTAGGGACACAATGTTTGTCTATGTATTCACACATGTATTTAGGTTTCCGATCAATACAATTTTAGCATGAATAATAAACATTTATCATGAATAAGAAATATAAAATAACAACTTTATTATTGCCTCTAAAGCATATTTCCTTTACCGAGATCCAATCACGGAAGCGGGTAGGGAAGTCATGGTGACCCAATATCTCCATCAAGTAGTCCCATCTAACTAAGTCAAAGGCCTTCTTGTGTCAAGCTTGAAGAGGAGCATGAGTTTCTTAGTGCGATGGAATCTTCTAGCCAAATTTCACACATACATGAAGTTGTCACGTATGCTTCTTTTCTTGACGAAAACACTATGTGCCATGAACACGATATCATTCATGTGGGGAGTCAGCCTAGTGGCAAGGATCTTGGCTATGAGCTTGGCCAAAACATGGATAAGACTAGCTGGTCTGAAGTCAGAGATTTCCTCGATGCTGTCCTTAGGAACGAGAGCGATATTTGCCGAGTTGAGCCAATGCAACTTCGTCGCGTGGAGGTTCAAGAGCCTATTAATCACAAGCATGATGTGATCCTTAATAATATGCCAGCAACTCTTGAAGAATAATTTCCTCGTAAAGCCATCGGGGCCGGAGCTTTGTCACTACGAGTCTAGGAAGGGCAAGACAAGTGAGCTGGTTTTGTAGGGATGTACACTAGTCTTATATGCTGGACAATCTTGTTCAGACATCCAACATAATCAGGAGGGATAATTGTCATGGAGGTGCGCACATGAGCAAGCAGTTGCAGTGCCATGACCAACTTGTTCAGACAGGGTAGAAACTTCCATGCCAACCTTACATGGTCAGGGGCAAAGAAAAAGATGCTCTCGTAAAGATTATACAAGCCCACATCAGATGAAAATGGGAGCACTTATCTAGCTAATGGTCTTTTACACAGAAACATCATCTATGAGTAGACAGATCTTTTCAACAACTCAATATGCTATGTATGGCCATAGAAGGTCCTTTCCACGCACCAGCTCACGCCACGATTCGAAACCAACATCTGAACAGATCAATCCGAGTGACAGGTTTCCTACCTCCACTTCTTTCATGAGTTTCGCCACGCCATCACTTTACACGGGAAACCTTGGAGATTGACAAGCAGAGATGCAAAAACCTAGACGGCTAACAAGCTACAAGCCTGCAACAAAGAGAACGAATATGATTAATTGGAGAATGTTTGAAGCATTACGGAGGTTACTATTAACATATGAATGTTTTTCTTCTATGCATCTGAAACTCGAGAGTAAAGAATTGTGTTAATACTGGAGCTGAGCAAAATCCTTGTGTGTCGTTTATCTCTTTGTTAGACATCATTTTGTACAACAAACGAAAATGAACAGAATGAAGGTAGCCAGGTAGGTGGTGCTGTAGAGGTAAGCATAACCGTAAATAAACAATCAAAGAATTCATAGCACATATAAGTTATTTCAAGGAACAATTGTGCGCTATAATTTGTGTTCCTACATGGGCGGACAGACTTGAGGAATTGGGAGCATGGGAGCAGGGGTAACAAAATATTTTTGTTAGCAGATCACCAAACAGAAAAAATACAATTTAAAGAGGTTGATCATGCTTGGTTAACATAAGGAGGCAACAGACTCAATCATGATATCCATTTTCTTCCAGAATCTCTTACAGATGGGATATAAAATCTATCCAAGCAGAATAAATAAGTTGATACATAATACCAGCGCAGCATTTATTCATGAAGAACGTTCTTTTGTACTTGAAAGAAAAGATAGAATTCCTCCATGCTTGTTCACGGTAAGATTTTACTCATAAATTACAAGCCTTCGAAAAGTCAAGCTTTGCAGAGGACAAAATCAAGTTGTTTACATCATCTGAGTCACACCATCCTTTTCCCTATCAAAGGCAAGGGCCATTCGCAATCTCACATAATGTACACACTAAGCAATGTTTAGCTATTTATTTTCTTTGTGCAAATTATTAGCTAAAGAAATAATCAATATCATTTTCTAGACAACCATTTTATTTTGGAACCCCTAAAACCATTTATATTCTAAGAATCAGGAGCAAAACAAGATTTTACATTTGAGATGCATACCACATAAGAAACTGATATAAAAACTTGATTTTGTTGAAATTACTTCAATGTCAAATATTTAGCTTCAGGACTTCAGGCAAAATAGCCTAAATTTTACCGAATCAAAATCACAAGACTTGAAAATTACTACAGTGGCAATACAGGAGAGCAAGCACAAAAGTGAAGGGCTGAAAAATTAAGCATGAAGACACGTTAAATAGTTGTCTGCTAGTTACTGCAGCCCATGGTTCGGTAAGCATCAAAGTGGTACCTAATTGGAAAACTTTTAAGCTGCTGTCGCAACAGAACAATATGAATACTAAGAATAACAACGAGTGAGATAGCTTATTCTTGTAAGCCCAAATGGGTTTCCTCAAAACATGAGTGCCGCACAGAAGTGCTTAATTAATACGAGGTTTAGCAGTTGATTTCATGACAATGTTTAGAAGAGTGTTTTCATAAAGCAAAGGGCCCAAACAAAACAGCAAACACAGAGTCATAATCAACAATTACATATTAAGGTAGTACTGGTCTACTGAAAAAAAAAACGAATCCACCAAAATTTTCCAGCACAGATTCATTATCATCCGCTATCCTATATAAAATAATAAAAGTCTAACTCCAGCAATATGTGGAACCGGTATTCAGGCAAGCTCTCCATCGGTTAATCTGGTTGAAGCCCCAAAGCCCACTAGCCACTGAATTAGTGTGGATCGCTAAAGAGCGTCCTACATACTGTACTAGATCATCAGCCGCTGGTGGGATTTCTCATCCACAGCCCCTCCACTCCCACCCACCCTCTCGTCGCCGCGGCTAAGCCATGCGGCTGCCGAGGACGGGAGCGGCAGGGCCTTCCTCTGCCGTGGTTCCGGGGCGCGGACACGGTGGATCTTCAAGCAGGTGTCCTGGTCCGGCGTGTGCACGGTCCGGCGTCGGCCGCGCAGCGATGGGCCTTCTTCTGCAGTCGACAGCCCACCCCGGCAGTGCGGCGTTTCCTGGCGGTGGTGGCACAGCTGCGGCTCTGGCCGTGTGCTGCGGATGTCTACTGACGGCAGGGACGTTTCCTTGGGGTGTGGCGGAAGACAGTGGAGATGGATCCGATGGTCCAGCCGGTATTGGATGCGAGTGTGCCAGTGAAAGCTTCTTTTGGCCTCGGCCGGAACCCTCAACGGCGGCACCCGTAGGTGTCGTTACCCCGTTGGAGGCATTGTGGGGCGATTCTCGGTCCCTGTGCGCTCCCGGGGAAACCCCGGATTTGGGCTTTCTAGATCGGAGATGGCGATGTCCCGGCGTCATTACCCCCATAGGGGCATTATCTTTGGAGCCATTCATCAGCTGGAGGGACAAGTGTTTGGCTTCGATGGCTGGGCGCGGGTCTCCACATGCTTCTCGTGCGGTGAGCAAGGTGGAGCGGTGTGGCATCTACAGTCTCGGCAGCAGCGAGTCTGGGCGGCATGGTGCAACGGGGTCTGAACACTAGACACCGTTTGATGGGCGTGCGTAGGAGGGTGGCGTTGTCTGGCATCCTGGTGGCATCGACAGCAGAAGGGTCTGGCAAGATCAATGCATTGATCACGCCTGAAGACGGGACGGCAGAAGATGGCGGTGGCGGATTCTAGAGCGCGCACATGCGGTGTGTGCTGAGGGTCTGTTACATCGGTTGGTGCTCCCGGCTAGCCGACGGGCGGTTTGGTGAGGCCATCTTTTTTCATGGTGTGTGTTGGCGAGAGGTAGGGACACATCATTAACCTTGTAGGTAGGGCGACAGGTTTCGCCAGGAAGATTGCTTTGGGTATTCATGTATTTATTTTGTCAGGCTTTGTCAAATAATATAATAAGATGGCTGTGTGCATCGCTTGATGCATCCTCCTTTTCAAAAAAAAAACATACTGAACTAGATGTCGACACTATGACAATGGTAATTCCAACATTTCAGCCAGCTCGCTAGTAGCCACAATCCTGCAGATATCCCACAAATCACCCCCGTAACTAGGCATTCAGAAAGACTCTGTGACGCAGCCAAACAAGCAATCCTTGAAACCACAATCCATCATAACAATTGCAGCCAATCTTTTCTTTATCTTTACCTAATAATAAAGGACGGAAGCTTTCATAGTTCTCCATACGTCATCTTTTTATATCCGTTGATTTTATATGTAAATCATAAAGATCGACGGCTAAGATTAAAAGTACCACCCAAACTTAACCGCGTCCGCGTGGGCTTTTGACAGGGGGTTTTCCGTCCATCGGTCCACCCTGGCTCGAGCAACGCAATCGCAAAAAAGGCACTACCTAGGGCAAAAACCGACCAGTTTGAAACATGCGTACGCATGTTCTCCTCGGCTCGACCGCTTCTCTCCCGCCCTCACCTCGCATTGCTGACCACGGAGATGGTGCCTCCTCCTCTTTCCCCGTACATGGCAATGGCGCCTGAGTCCTGCACCAACCCACGCGGGTGGTGACGGAGTGGCTCGGGGAGGCGCAACCATGATCCGGTTGGGATCTCGCCATGGATCTGTTCGCCACCATGGAGGAGCGCGATGCAGCCGCCGTGGATGGGATCAAAGGAAGGAATAAACTGTTCCAAGGGCCAGCGTGGTAGCCGCCGAGGGGTACCGCAACCCCTGTGTCGTCGGCCCGGTATCTCCGCCGTTACCTCCTAGCTCTCGTCATTCCCCCATACCCTGCCAGGTGAGGGCCGCCACCCCAGCCTCACGTCCCAGGCTGCCGCCGCACGCACCTTCTACGAGGTCTGTTGTGCCTTCATCAACCTCCTCGCATCCCTGCTTGACCTGACCAGCGCTGTCCGCGGAAGGGACCATGGGTGGCGTTGCGGCGAGAGATATACAGATTACAGACCCCTCCTCTGATCCGATTTTATTCCAAGCCGTCGGTGGGCGGTGGCCCCGTTCGCTGTGACACGACCTTCCACAGGAATCAGAAGATGCAGTACTGCAACGCAGCAGTGGGAGCAAGATCCTAGCACCGCCGGCGTGTCCATCTTTGGCCTTTTGGCGATGTCGGACTCCCCGGCGACGGGCATGGCGTCAAGGCTGGCGAGGCCTTTTATTTTTGTCCTTCCGCACCACCACCGATACCCGTTCGGTCTCCTTCTCTTCCTCTTGTCTGCTTCTTCTTCGCGCCGAACAAGACAGGGTAATGGCTCGGCGGCTGCCGTTGCCGGCGACTGGTGGCTCCACCGCGGGCGATGACCATGCAAGCCTGCCCTGGAGTACCTCCGCTCCTCATGAACCACGAGTGCCTCATTCGGTGCTCTGGCTCTGGGTCCTGGTGAGGAGCATCCGGTGGCCGGCGGTTCCATCCACCAGAACTTCGGAAGGAGAGAGATCGAGGTGATGGAAGCGAGGCGCTCTGCCCTGCCGTGGCCGTTCCATCCACGCAGACTTAGAAGGAGCGAACGCAGCAGCGCCAGATCGAGCGCGAGGCGCGTGAGGTGCATGTTGAAGCAGGAAGAAAATAGTCGTGACAGTAAAAGCTAAATGGATTCGTGACTTCTTTCTTCTTTCGTTTAGCTGCTCACAATGCATGATTGATGTTTGTTGATTTGCTCAAGTTGCCGCCATGCGTGCATGCGAGTTAGGATCAATCAAATAGCTAACACAAAGTTAAATACTCGGTGCTGTGATAAAATCCATATTGTATTCAGTATGATTCCACTGAATCATAGTTTTTTAATTTCATGGATAGAATAGAGCTAATGTGTGAACTATGTAGTTCTTTTTTTTGGAAGAACTTTTTTTTCTTTCCACCACCACCATGAATATGTTGATCTACTAAATAATAATCCCTCTGTATCTCAATGTAAGACCTTTTTGACACTTGTCATAGTGTAAAAAAAAACGTCTCATATTATGTTACGTAGAGAGTACGTGTTTCATGATGGATAAGTCTGTGTACTAGGGTTGTTGTGGGGCTGCAGCACATGGTCCTTGTGGCAGTTAGGATAGAGTTCCTGGCCATCAAGGACTGGCAGTTAGGATAGCATCTTAGACTGGCATCTTAGACTAGCATCTTAGACTGGCATCTTAGCAGCATCTCAGCATATGCTTGGCTGGCTAGCAGCCTATAAGTATGTATCCCCAACCCCTCAGGTTGGTATGGCATTGTGTGAGACATAAACCAACGAAAATTGTCCCAACTCTCCTAGTGTCATCCACAACTATCAATGCTCAGGTTCAAAGGTCTAACAAGTGGTATCAGAGCCTCGTTATCTTGTACCCTGAGCATTTCCTGTGAGCAGCCTAAGTCGGTAGCAGCAGCTGCTCCGTCTGCCTCTGGTTACCTTCCTCCCTCCGGACTGTCGAGCAGCAGTTCGTCTTCAACAGCCTCCCCTTCACGCAACAGCCCCCCTGCAGCGAGCCATGTCTGCAGGTCGCTCTCAGCACACGGCTACCTCGAGCATACGGCGCCGGCAGGAGGCCGAGCGCGCCGTGGCAGAAGAGCGTGAGCGAGCAGCTGTAGCAACAGCTGCTGCGGCAGCAAGGGTGTCGAGGCTGGCTGCAGCGGAGCTGGCAGCGGCCAGAGCGGAGGTAGAAGCAGCCAGGGCGGAGGTAGAAGCAGCAGCAGCAGACGCAGCACGTGAGGCTACGGCGGATGCCAAGGTACTCCGCGGCGGCTCCGGCAGCTCCAACAGCTCCGACGACGGCGCTGACGCAAACCGCGCCAAAGTGGCGCAAGAGCGGACGGCGCAGTGGGCAGCCGAGCACGCCCGCGCTCCAGGTGGAGGTGCGCACCGCGACAGCGGCTGCAACGACCAGGACCGCGGCCTCTACAAGGTCCGGACCGTGGTCAGGGATGTTGGTCCCAGTGCTGGGTGGCCTACCCTCACTAAAACCAACTACGTCGAGTGGGCCGGGATCATGAAGATCAGGCTCCAGGTGCGGCGCATGTGGGAGGCAGTCCAGGACAGCAACGTCGACCACCAAGAGGACCGACGGGCGCTGGACGCCCTCATCGCCGCAGTCCCGCCCGAGATGCAGTTCTCGCTTTCCAGCAAGCGGACTGCCAAGGAAGCTTGGGACGCCATCGCCGCGGCACGCATCGGCAGCGACCGTGCTCGCAAGTCCACTCTGCAGGCACTTCGTAAGGAGTGGGAGAGCCTGGGTTTCAAGCCAGGTGAGGACGTTGATGACTTTGCTCTCCGTCTCAACACTCTGCTGCAGAAGTTGGTGAAGTTTGGTGATGCCACCTACACCGAGGAGAGAGCTGTCGAGAAGCTTTTTCGGTGCATCCCCGAGAAGTACAAGCAGATGGCTCGGTCGATCGAGTCTTTGCTGGACCTCTCCACGATGACAATCGAGGAGGCGATAGGTCGCCTCAAGGTCGTCGACACCGACGAGCCACAGCCTTCCTCGGGGCCCATCACCACCGGCGGGAAGCTGCTCCTAACTCGGGAGCCGTGGGATGCCAGCCTTGGTGACAGGAAGAAGGGGGAGCCTTCTTCCACGACGGGCGGCCGCAAGCGTGGCAAGCAGCGTAAGACGCGAAGAGGCCCCCCGGGCAGGGCACAAGGACGTGCCGAAGGTGACGCCCGCGGAGGCGCCAAGGACGGCGCCGCTGGCAAGCCGGCACAAGACAACAGTTGCCACAACTGTGGCCGGTTTGGCCATTGGGCCAACGAGTGTCGGCAACCACGACAAGGCCAGGCTCACGTCGCACAGGCGAAGGAGGAGACGGCTCTGTTCATGGCGCATGCAAGCATCGAGCTATCTTCAGCGACACCAGTCGCAAAAGCTCTCATCCACCTCGACGAACCAAAAGCACACGCTCTTCTCGGCGATGGCTCCGGGAAGGACAAGACTACGGAGTGGTGCCTCGACATCGGCGCCACCCACCACATGACCGGTCAAAGGGAATTCTTCGCCGAGCTCGACTCCGATGCGCGAGGCTCCGTCAAGTTTGAGGATGCCTCCGCTCTGGAAATTAAGGGCGTAGGCTCCGTCATCTTCACCACCAAGACGGGAGAGCACCGGCTGCTCACCGGTGTCTACTACATCACCGCGCTAAGGAACTCCATCATCAGCTTGGGACAGCTGGATGAGAACGGCTCACGCTTGCTGATTGAGCATGGGGTCCTACGCATCTAGGATCGCCAGGGTCGCCTTCTCGCCAAGGTACCCAGAGGTGAAAATCGACTTTACGTCCTTGATGTGCAGGTGGCACAACCGGTCTGTCTCGCTGTCCGTCGGGACGACGAGGCGTGGTAATGGCATGAGCGCTTTGGGCACCTTCATTTTGAGGCCCTGAAGCGTCTAAGTGCCAAGGAGATGGTACGAGGCCTGCCATGCCTCGGCCATGTGGAGCAGTTCTGCGACATCTGCGTATTGACGAAGCAGAGACGACTCCCCTTTCCCAAACAGGCGAGTTTTCGGGCCAAGGAGAAGTTGGAGCTCGTGCACGGAGACTTGTGCGGCCCGGTGACGCCAGCCACACCAGGACGTCGACGCTACTTCCTGCTGCTCGTCGACGATCTCTCTCGCTACATGTGGGCGATGATTCTCGGCAGCAAGGGAGAAGCGGCGGACGCCATCAGGCGCGCGCAGGTTGGTGTGGAGGCGGAGAGCGGCCGCAAATTGCGCGTGTTGCGCACTGACAACGGCGGCGAATTCACGGCGGCTGAATTCGCGTCGTACTGTGCCGATGAGGGCATCCAGCGCCACTACTCCACGCCGTACAGCCCGCAGCAAAACGGATTCGTCGAGCGGCGCAACCAGACGGTTGTGGGGATGGCTCGGGCTCTCCTCAAGCAGAGAGGGATGCCGGCTGTTTTCTGGGGAGAGGCGGTGCTGACGGCCGTCTACATCCTCAACCGCTCGCCTACTAAGGCACTCGACGGCAGGACACCGTACGAGGCCTGGCATGGGCGGAAGCCGGCGGTCTCCCATTTGCGGGTCTTTGGCTGTCTTGCGTTCGCTAAGGAGCTCGGCCACATCGGCAAGCTCGACGACAGGAGCACTCCGGGAGTCTTCATCGGCTACGCGGAGGGCTCAAAGGCCTACCGCATCCTCGACCCAAAGACACAGCGTGTGCGCACGGCGCGAGACGTTGTGTTCAACGAAGGGCGAGGGTGGCAATGGGACAAGGCGGTGGACGACGGCTCGACGCTGACGTATGACGACTTCATTGTCGAGTACGCCCACTTCAAGGAAGCCGGGGGAGCAAGCAGCTCCTCTTCGCCGGACACGTCTACCCCGGCCCCCAAAACTACATCGACTCCGGTGCCTGCTACGCCGACGGCACCACAACTGGCGACGCCGCATACTCCAGCCCCGGCAGTCACCACTCCGGGTTCGTCTTCATCAGTACCAGCTCACGCAGAGCGCAACCCGAGAAGTTCGCTTCCCCGCTCACTCACGACGAGGAGTGTGTCGACGCGTATTATGGAGGCGAACAGCTGCGGTATTGCATGATGGATGATCTACTCGGCGACCAGCCGGTGCCGGGACTGATGCCACGTGACCTGGAGGCGCAGCTACAACTCGCGTGTGAGGACGGCGAACCACGGTCCTTTGCAGAGGCCGAGAGAGATGCGGCATGGCGCGCCGCGATGCAGTTGGAGATGGATGCGGTCGAGCAAAACCGCACCTGGGAGCTCGCTGACCTCCCTCGTGGTCACCACGCAATCACCCTTAAGTGGGTGTTCAAGCTGAAGAGGGATGGAGCCGGCGCCATCATCAAGCACAAGGCTCGCCTGGTGGCCCGAGGCTTCTTGCAGCAGGAAGGAGTCGACTTCGACGACGCCTTCGCTCCCGTGGCACGGATGGAGTCCGTGCGACTTCTCCTTGCGCTGGCTGCCCAGGAGGACTGGCGTGTCCATCACATGGATGTCAAGTCGGCATTCCTCAACGGCGACTTGAAGGAGGAAGTCTACGTGCATCAGCCACCGGGATTTGCGATTCCCGGCCAGGAGGGCAAGGTACTCTGCCTGCGCAAGGCTCTCTATGGCCTACGGCGGGCACCTAGGGCATGGAACGCCAAGCTGGACTCCACGCTAAAGAAGATGGGCTTCGAGCAAAGCCCGCATGAGGCTGCCGTCTACCGACGGGGCAGTGGAGGAAATGCCCTGCTGGTGGGCGTCTATGTTGACGACTTGGTGATCACCGGCACCAAAGATGCAGAGGTGGCGGCGTTTAAGGAAGACATGAAGGCCACCTTCCAGATGAGTGATCTAGGGCTCCTCTCCTTCTATCTAGGGATTGAGGTGCACCAGGACCACTCAGGGATCGCGCTTCGACAGTCCGCCTACGCCAAGCGCATCGTTGAGCTAGTTGGGCTCACCGACTGCCACCCAGCTCTCATTCCGATGGAGGAGAGACTGAAACTAAGCCGCGACGGCACGACGGAGGAAGTGGATGCTACGCAGTACCGACGCCTTGTGGGGAGCCTTCGCTACCTCACCCACACACGGCCGGACTTGGCATTCTCCGTCGGCTATGTCAGTCGGTTCATGGAGCGACCGACGTCGGAACACCAGCAGGCAGTGAAGAGGATCGTCCGCTACGTAGCAGGGACCCTCGACCACGGCCTCCACTACCCTAGGTGTCCGGGGGCGGCACACTTCGTCGGGTACAGCGACAGCGACCACGCCGGCGACATCGACACCAGCAAGAGCACGAGCGGGATCCTCTTCTTCCTCGGCAAGTGTCTCGTGAGCTGGCAATCAGTCAAGCAGCAGGTGGTGGCCCTGTCCAGCTGTGAGGCTGAGTACATAGCGGCCTCCACCGCCTGCACTCAGGCACTCTGGCTCGCTCGACTGCTTGGTGATCTTCTCGTTCAAGACACCAGAACGGTGCAGCTCCTGGTGGACAGCAAGTCCGCCCTGGCCCTGGCAAAGAACCCCGTGTTCCACGAACGGAGCAAGCACATCCGACTGAGGTATCACTTCATCCGCAGCTGTGTGGAAGAAGGGAGCATCGAGGCGAGCTACATCAACACCACGGACCAGCTCGCAGACCTGCTCACCAAACCTCTTGGGAGGGTCAAGTTCCTCGAACTTTGCTCCAGGATCGGGATGATTCAACTCTCCCACAAGACGACGTACAAGACTTAGGGGGAGAATGATGGATAAGTCTGTGTACTAGGGTTGTTGTGGGGCTGCAGCACATGGTCCTTGTGGCAGTTAGGATAGAGTTCCTGACCATCAAGAACTGGCAGTTAGGATAGCATCTTAGACTGGCATCTTAGACTAGCATCTTAGACTGGCATCTTAGCAGCATCTCAGCATATGCTTGGCTGGCTAGCAGCCTATAAGTATGTATCCCCAACCCCTCAGGTTGGTATGGCATTGTGTGAGAAATAAACCAACGAAAATTGTCCCAACTCTCCTAGTGTCATCCACAACTATCAATGCTCAGGTTCAAAGGTCTAACATTTCAGTCCCAATTTTGTTGTCTCAGTGGCTGACCAAAGTTTGTGCTATACGTAGCAGAAGCATTATGATATTTTGTGAGCATGGATGAAAAGCAAGGTTTAAAACTAATTATTAAATGCACGATTCTTGATTATACTTGGTTCGGTTTATTCAACAACCTACTAACTTAGGCATTGTTTATTGTCTTCAATTATTGTTTTGCTTAAAGAACAATTTCATAACTTTTTTTCCCACTATAATTGATACGAACATTCCATAAGCTAAATACTATGTGTGTTCGGCCCCGATTTTTCAGTGTCAGTGGACTTAGCTAATTAGTGGGCTATCAATCAGAGTAGCATTATCAAAGTTGTCAGCACGGATGAAAGTAAGGTTTAAAACTTATTGTTATATTTGCAACCCACTAATTTAGGTATCTACAACCTTCGAATCTATTTAATTATATTAGTTGCGGCAGAGGAACAACGTGAAGAAGACATATAGAAAAGAAGACTAATTACATGATTAAATGACCATATTATGATTTTCTTCTTACTATATAAATTGCTTCTTTTTCTTAACACATCCTTCACGTCTAGAAGAGAACTAACTATATGCATCATCTGATTTTGTGTATTGTTAGGTTTGGGATGTGTTTTTCTCCCGTTGCAACGCACGGGCATGTTTGCTAGTGATGAGTAAAAGGAGGGAGATGAAAGAGCAAGGACGAAGGGCCTTACATCCAGGCAGCCACTGCGGGCCTGCGGCTGCTGTCTAGTGTTTCTTGCTCCGCGCAGGGTGCTTGGACCCGTCGGTGGCGAGCCTGTAGATCCAGTAGCCCTGCCACAGCACACAAAACACCCAGGTTTAGCCCCAATCCGGCCAGCGCTCACCCGGAGGAGTGTCTCCGGTCAAAGTGGGGCTTGTTTGAGTTGAGAGCAGAGGAGGGGGCGTACGAGGGCGAGGACGTGCGCGGCGATGAGGACGACGACGACGAGGGGCACGGCGTCGAAGAGGAGCCAGGGACGGAGCGCTGGCGCGACGGCGGCGCCGCGCGCCATGGCGATGCGGCGGGCGAGAGCGCCGGGGTGGCGGAGGCCGAGGGCGGGGTCGGGCACCGCCGGGGTGGCGGAGGCCATTCAGATTCGGGCTTGGCTGGGTCGGAGCTCTCGCCTCGTTTTTCTCGCTCGCTCGCTCGCTCGTCGCGTGACTCCTCTGTCTAACCCGGCTCGCTGCCGCTGGTGCCGCTGTTTTTGTGGGGATCCCTCCTGCCCTGCTCCTCCGCCTCCCTGCGTGGCGTCCTGGCGTGGCGTTGCACGGCCGGGATGGGAAGGCGGTGGTTGGATCGGATGGATCGGACTCGGAGCGGGGATGGATCCTTTTCCCTTCTTTTCCTGAGCGGCGCGGCGCGGGCGATGGGACTAGAGAGGCGCCAATTACCTGTCGCCTTTTTTTTCCAGGTGCACCTAAAGCGGGCCGCGCCTCACGGATGCACGGCGTGCCAAAGGAGACGAGGACGCCCGCGCGGTGGAGTGCAACCGACGTTAGACGTTAATAATGGCCGTGGGGCGGCGCGGCGGCGGCGGTCTCGTGTAACCGGTGTTAGATGTTAGGGCGAACGCCGAGTGGGCGACCGACCTGATCTTACATGAAGACGTCGTGCATGGCAGCTTGATCGTAGGTCGCCGGCGTGAATGGCGCTCGGCCGTCTTGGCTTTGGGTCTCATCGGGATCGTAGGCAGCCGCGGCGGCACCGTCAGCAGAGCCAGTGGCCGCCGCATCATCTTCGAAGATGATGTTCTCCATGATGAAACGGTTGGCCGTTTCCTCGTTGCCGGCCGCCGGCATTCTGTCGAACGGGTTGCGGGTGTCGGGGAGCACGTCGGCTGGCATCTCCCGCGGGCGTTTCCTCGCCCCTCCGGATGATGATGCACCGCCTACCGGCGCGGCGCCGAGGTCGATGGACACGGGTGCGGGGCGTGGAAGGCGCCACCACGCTCACCTCCGGCGAGTACTCCCCGGAGAGTCGGGAGACATGGGATAGACGTGGAAGCCGGGAATCGGGTGCGTGGCAGACGCACGCGACAACTCTGGTGGCACCATCCGAGGAAACGCGAACGAGCCCGTGTTGGCTGCGGCCATGGCGGCGCTAACGAGCCCGTGTTGGCCGTGGCCATGGCGGCGCTGACGAGCCCGTGCTAGCCAGGGTCCAACCCTAGGTAGATCAGGGCCTCCCCCGTTGCCGCCGGGACTCAGGCGTTGGTTTTCTCCTGTTGTGCGGCGGCAGTGAGGACGGCGACGGCCGCTGCTTCGTCCCTTGCGTCCGCCGCGTGCCTCCGGCCCTTCCTCTTGGCCGACTGCACGGCCCGCTCCTAGGGCGTCAGCTGCTTCTTCTTGGGCGGCGCGGCGGTCTTGCGGGGGGCGCGGGGCTTGCCTTTGTCAGACAGGGCATAGGTGAGGTCAGATGAGGCGAGGGAGGCGAGGCCAGCAGCGGCATCAAGCAAATTGAAAGGATTCAGAGGCAATGTCTTTGGAGGGAACTCTGAAACACCAAGGCGATCTCTTGCTGCTTGGGATTTGGTATGTTTACCTAAAAACAAGGGAGGTCTTGGTGTTCTTAATCTAAGAGTGCAAAATGAGGCTCTGCTTATGAAATTTTTGCACAAATTCTATAATCACCATGACATCCCTTGTGTTGGTCTTATCTGGGATTCATATTATCATGGCTCTGTTCCTCACACTACCACTCTATGTGGCTCCTTTTGGTGGTGTTATGTTTTTAAACTAGCACACAAATACTGTCAACTGGCCTCTCCAAAGCTGGGGGATGGCAGGTCTATTATGTTTTGGACTGACAGTTGGGTTGCAGAGCTTAATGGTTCCTCCATCAGCCACAAAGTTCCCCGGCTTTTCTCCTTTGTTATTGATGGACAGTTATCAGTCTCAGAAGTTCTTTCCCAGGAGCTACTCTCCGGCTTGCATATCCCTTTGTCTACCCAAGCTTTCCAAGAGCAGGCCAGCCCTACAACATATGATGGATGGATATACCTGCTCTAGGGAGCATGATACCTGGATCTGGCCTTTCAATAAGGGTTGCTACAGACCTAAATCCTTTTATATGCATGTGCATCAAGATATTGCTGTTGATCCTATTTTCCAATGGATTTGGAAATGTTCATGCACCCTTAAAATTAAAATGTTTGGATGGTTACTGCTGAGAGACCGTCTAAATACCAGAGATATGCTTCAGAGGAGGCACTAGCATGTTGAAGATCATTCCTGTGTGTTATGTCCTCATCTCATCCATGAGGATGTCATCCATTTATTTTTCTCATGCAACTTCAGCCACAGGGTGTGTAATTACTTGCAGATAAACTAGGACCCTCAACCTGGAATGACTACTTACCAGATGGCAGTAAAGGCTAGGAAGGATTTTGGGCATAATTTCTTCACTGAAGTGGTGTTCACAGCTGCCTGGAATATATGGATTCTCAGGAATGGCAAGGTCTTTAGGAATGAAAGGCCTTCCTTCAGGTCATGGAGGCACAACTTTATCCATGACATGACTTTGCTCACTCATAGGATCAAATGTAAATTTAAGGATAGTCTCCTGAATTGGATTTCTAACTTACCTTAGTTAGTTCTTTTTGTTTCCCCTTTTTGGGTTGTAAGTATTTTCTTCTTTCACTTTTGTTGTATATGTTGACTTGTACAAGACTTTTTGATCCCCTTTCTTTTGAATAAAAGAACTATGAGGCTTTTGCCTTGCAGTACATAGTAAAAAAACTAGGTGGTATATATTTAGCAACAATGTAATTAGCACAGTCTGCATACCAATGAGTATTACGAGAAGCATTTATAACAGCTAATTGTTCATCAGGAAAACTATCATCAATAGGCAGTGGGTCATCAAGAACATTTTCCATTCGAGACAAATTATCAGCTACGGGGTTCTCAGCTCCCTTTCTATCAATAATACGCAAGTCAAATTCTTGTAGCAAAAGAACCCACCTAATCAACCTAGGTAGTAGCATAATTTCTTTGGGCGCTATCTAGAGTTTTACTAGCATAATGGGTAACACTTAATTTCTTATCAACTCTTGTCCTAGAACAACACCAACAACATAATCACTAGCATCACACATAATTTCAAATGTTAAGTTCCAATCAGGTGGTTGAACAATGGGTGCAGAGATTAAGGCTTTCGTAAGTATTTCAAAGGCTTCTACACAATCATCATCAAAAACAAACGGAACATCTTTTTGCAAGAGATTAGTAACAGGCCTAGAAATTTTAGAGAAGTCTTTAATAAATCTCATATAAAAATCAGCATGACCAAGGAAACTTCTTATAACTTTAATATCTTATGGACTTGGCATTTTCTCAATTGCAACAACTTTACCTTTATCTACTTCAATACCTCGTTCAGAAATTTTATGCCCAAGTACTATACCTTCGTTCACCATAAAGTGGCACTTCTCCCAATTCAAGACAAGATTAGTTTCTTCACATGTCTGCAAAACTCGATCAAGGTTGCTTAAGAAATATTCAAAAGAAGTCCCGTAAACGGAAAAATCATCCATGAAAACCTCAACAATCTTTTCACAAAAGTTAGAGAATATAGCAGTCATACATCTTTGAAAGGTAGTAGGTGCATTGCATAAACCAAAAGGCATACGTCTATAAGCATAACTTCCAAAAGGGCAAGTAAAAGTAGTTTTCTCTTGATCTTCTTTTGACACGGGTATTTGAGAGAAACTAGAATATCCATCAAGGAAACAAAAGTGTGTATGCTTAGACAATCTTTCTAACAGTGGATCTATAAAAGTAGCTTTGTTTAATTTCCTAAAATCAATTACCATCCTATATCCAGTTACAATTCTTTGTGCGATGAGTTCATTTTTATCATTAGGAACAACAGTTATGCCTCCTTTGTTAGGAACACAATGAATAGGGCTTACCCATCTGCTATCAGCTATGGGATAAATTATACCTTCTTCCAGAAGCTTTAATATTTCAGTTCTTATCACATCCTTCATCTTAGGATTCAACCGTTGTTGGTTATCAACAACCGGCTTAGCATTAGGCTCCATATTAATTTTGTGCTGACATAGAGTGGGACTAATGACCTTCAGATCATTAAGAGTATATCCAACAGCAGCACGGTGCCTCCTCAGAGTTTTAAGTAATCTCGTTTCTTCATGCTCTGGAAGGTTAGCATTGATAATAACAAGATATATCTTCTTTTCATCAAGATAAGCATATTTCAACGTATCAGGTAATTGCTTCAATTCAAACACAGGAACACCCTTAGGAGGAGGTGGACCTCCTAGAGTTTCAATAGGCAAATTATGTTTAAGGACAGGTTCTTGACCAAAGAATATCTTATCTATTTCATTTCTTTCATTCATATGCATATCATTCTCATGGTATAGCAAATATTGTTCTAACGGATCAGTAGGAGGTACGACAATAGAAGAAAGACCAATAATTTCATCCTGACTATGCAATTCTTTATCATGAGGTTGTCTATGGAATTTAGAGAAATTAAACTCATGAGATACATCACCAAAGTTAACACTGACAGTTTCTTTATTGCAATCAATCTTAGCATTAACTGTATTCAAGATGGGTCTACCAAATATAATGGGACAAAAATCATCTTGTAGAGAACCAAGAACTAGAAAAATAGTAGGGTATTCTAACACAAGACTTCAGCATCTCTAACAATCCCAAGCGGTGAAATAGAATCTCTATTCACAAGCTTAATAGTAACATCAATGTCCTCTAGCTCAGCAGGTGCAATATCATTCATAATCTCTTGATATAAGGTAAAAGGAATAGCACTCACACTAGAACCCAAATCCCATAAACCATGGTAACAATGATCGCCTATTTTAATAGAAACAACAGGCATGCCAACCACAAGCTTATTCTTATCTTCAGTATCGGGCTTAGCAATTCTAGTAGATGTAGGGAAACGTGGCAGAAAACAAAAAAAATTCTGACTTACGCACCAGCCCAGGACCACTATGGAGACTGCATACAAGGTTTGATCTTTTTCGTTACCGACTCGTAGCGTAGCGGAAGTAGAGTCGATGACGAACGGCGGAGGCGATCGGACAGTCCCTCGGAAGGTGTCGCGGACAGCCCTTCGGGAGGACCCTCAAAACTCAGACGGTCACTCGGACAGCCCTTCGGGAGGACTCACAGAACTCGGACCGTCAATTGGACAGCCCTTCGGGAGGCACTCTCAAAACAGCCCCTCGGGCGAAAGGATCGAAACTACGACCTCTCTATGGGGTTGCACACATACGGTGTCATCTATCCGGCAGGGCTTCGCCGTCCAGAACTAGTTCTTGCCGGAACCCAGAGAGCCTTTCGGCTCTACGAAACTATTTCGCTGGGAGGGAGAGAGAAGCCAGATCATGCATGGCACTTGTATGTGAGAAAGAGTGTGTCTTTAGGCAGCCCTCTCCATCCCTATTTATAGGCCAAGCCCAAGGGTGGCTTCTCCAAGAAGCCAAGGGGATAATACCAAAAGGCCCTCAAGGTGGCTTCTCCAAGAAGCCAAGCAAAAAGCACTTTCACTATTCATGACGACATTTTTTAGCGTCTGTTCGAACTGAAAATATTTATGTGGGCTCCGAACATTTCCAGTACCCACTAAAACAATTTTCAACGCGTTCCGAAACAATTTCGGTTTAGTGATTTTCATCTGTGAAAAGCAAACAAGAATGCGTTTTCACTATTCATGAAGACAATTTTTCGCGTCCATTAAATCCGAAAATATTTCTGTGGGTCTTAGAATAATTCCAGTACCCACTAAAATGATTTTGGATTCGTTCTAAAACAATTTCAGATTAGTGAATTTCATCTGCGAAAAACAACCAAAGCGGTACCGGCAGCTCCGAAACATTTTCGGTTTTTATCCCCAAAAATTCCCAGAAGTTTCCAGAATAATTCTGGCACCCTCCAAGAATTATCAGGCGTGTCCCGAAACCAATTTGACTTAATGGTATATCCCGAAACAACTTTTCGGTGTTACGAAACTATTTCACTATTCTCTCTCCGAAACTCTTCCATTGTCTCCGAAACTTTTTTGGCAAATTTCTCTCAGACTCCCTATCTAGTATTCAGCAGATAGATGACCCTTAAGCGTGTGACCCTATAGGTTCGGTGAAGTATAGACATGACCCAGAACCCCTTCCGATCAATGATCAACATCGGAGCCGTGGACACCCATATTGACCCCTATAACCACACGAATGAATATTCGAGTGAACCTCCAGTTGCAGTGAGCTATTCCTGTTGCTTCGCGATATGTCACGAACACCCGAGGTGAGATTTATTGCGTCCTCGTGGACGAACAATTCGTCCACCATGCAAGTTACCTCGTTACCGGTTTTGTTCTCTTTTCTCGTTCCCGTGTTCCGGCATCCCCGTGATCAAATCACAAAGTGTCTGGCCAGACGATGATGGATACCGTAACACCGAGAGGGCCCAGAGATATCTCTCCATCGTCGGAGGAGCAAATCCCAATCTTGAGCTATCAAGTTACTTGACATACTTTTCCATGAACCCGTAAGTCGCCGTAATAGCCACCCATTTACGGATGACGTTTAACAAACCCCAAAGTTCATGAAGCAAGCATGAAGAAACTCGATACTCTCATGGTCTAAGGAATCATGCAAACGTTAACCATATCTGTGTTATGTACCATTAACTTATGATGAATGAATCTCATAGCATAACATCAATCCGGGTCGATTCAACACAAATGTTCTCTTAACATTATGCCCTCAAAATTGCTGGCATAGACATGCCCATGATCAGGAAAACAGAACCATCATGCAACACTTGAGCTAGTCTTAGAGGCCAGACTAAGAATACTTCTTACCGTTTATTATTCCACACGTGCATATGAGCCTTCCTCCGAGCCTCGTGTTATTGCAGACTCGAGAACCATAGCAGTTATAGCATGGAACATAAACATAATTATGAACTTGGAGATAAATAATATCATTTATTATTGCCTCTAGGGCATATCTCCTACAGACCCCCCCTTGCACTAGACTCAATAATCTAGTTAATGCTAATGCACTTTACACCTATGGCATACTGGTGTAAAAAATGCTTCGCATGTGGTATAGCCTAGTGTCCATCGGATCTGACAACTTCAGCTCCGTCTGTATCTCTGCATATCCTCGCGTTTTCACGCTTTCACAAAATTCATATTTTGTGCGGACTTGGCTTTGTATATATGTGAATCGTTGGTCGAAACCTGATTCCTCAGACTGAGTTATGGAGCAACTATCTGCAATAGTGTCCCATTGACCAAAGCCTTCTTGGAACCATAATAAGTTCATGAATGAATTATATGATTCAACATCTTTGTCTTTGTCGCTTCTAAAGCGGCAACATACTTTGCCTCTGTTATAGAATTCGTCACAGTAACTTTTTTGGAACAATTTCCAACTAACTGCACCACCATATTGTGTGTTACACAAAACCCTCAATTTAAATCGAAAATCGCATGGAGAAATGATGAAGATTTTATCGATGTAACCTTTTACAACGAACTCTTCATGATCTCCACTTGCGAGAAAACATGTCATAAGTGCTACTTTAGTACTCAATGATCCTTTTTCACTATTGTCCCATGATCAATACTTTTGATCACTTCGGTATCTATACTCGCAACAGCTTGGGAGTATTGGAAATATCTGGTTGTTTTACATACCATGGAATACATGATTAATCCAAACACAGGAGTGTGTGGAATCTCCATCATGTATTTTGCTCATCAGTGTTTTGGGACACTGATTCTTGCAAAAACTCTTTCCATGTGACTTCGGCAAGAATCACTCCTTGTCGTCCTTAGTGCTAAATGGTTTTAGCATCTTGTCAATATGTATTTTTGCTCAGCCCTATTAGGTAAATCTATCTCCATAGATCATTATGCCTAATATCAAGGCTATTTAGCCCAAGCACTTCATAAAAAAACTATTTTCAAATGAAGTCCTAATTCGTGTCAAGAAATTTATTTCCAATTAACAATGTGTCAAGCACACAAGGTTTTCAGAAATATTATTATGCTCCCACTTACTTTCTTGAAACACAAGCATCCTCGTTACCCATTGATGAAGTCAAACCCCTTTGACCATTCCATCAAAAACAAAGATTCCAACTCCATTTTGCTCTCTTTTGTCCATTGCTGGAACTCTGAAGCTAGCATACTTACTAGCATCCTCTGGACCGACAAAATACTTTGGATTGTATCACATACAAGTCCTAGGTTGTATTTCCATTTCATGGAAATTCTTTTGTCATCCACGTTTCATATCTCATGTTTTGAAATATGTATTAATTGCTAGTTTAACCCGAACCGACGTTAAGCATTGCTACTGTGAGACAATCTCATGGTAGTCAACTCCTTGAACTTGTTATTGGAACAAGTCGAGCTTAATGGATAGAACATTTTTATCCATATCAGTTTATAGTCCCATTACAATCCGTTAGACTCCAAGTCTTTCGGTGGGTTTATCAAGATTTAAATCTTGAATCATTTATGGAAACCATCTCGGATTATATTGGCATTTAGCCAATTCCGGAGTCAGGGCCCATCAACGCTTCCTTGTGTATCATAGGTATACTGTTGTCTAACAACATTATCTCTTTTGCGCACTTGAGAGGTTTGCACGAGCTTTGCCTACGTTGTTCAGCTGCAAGTTCGACCGAAGTCCATGCATCTCATGTAGAGGCTTCCGTATCAGTCGCAATAGGAAACTCTGAAATCACTTCCAAGGTTCCTTTCCTTTGACCTGATGACGAAGATACTTGTTATCTTGTCGAGTTGCACTGTCCTCCCACTTACCCTTTTGCAAGAACTATTCTCTTTAAAAGCATACCGTTTTGTGCCAAAAATCCTTTGCCTCGGTACAGTGGTGGGGGAATACCCAATGACTTGGGATAACTTACAAAGTAGCACTTGTCTGATTTGGAATAGGTTTGTAACCTTTTACACAAGCCCCATATTCCAAATGTTAAGAAAAGATATAGCATGGTTGGGCGTACCATACCATGCGTCATTTCAACAGACCTGATGGAGCTCTTTTTAGTGTAAAAGTCGCAGTCTCTAAAGCATTACTCTTTAAAAGTGAAATGGCAAATTTATTTATGTCATCTTTGATCTTACCATGCCATAAATAGTTTGATTACATCTTCACAGACATTCCACTCATAGTGGTGTTCCGGGAGGTGTAAGTTATGAAACTCTTTTCACAACTCATCAGACATTCGCTAAACTTGTAACTCAGATATTCCTTTCTGCAATCAAATTGTAGAAAAATAATTTCCTTGTTACAATAACTTCTACTTCATTTTTGAAAACCTTTTGAATGATTTCAAAAGATCCAGACTTAAGTCTCATCAAGCAAATATCCATATATCTACTTGAGTCATTTCTGAAGATATATAAATCCACTACTTGCAACAACATTTATTGAACTACACACATCAAAATGTATAATCACCAATAAGTTTGTTGCTCGTTCCTTATGGCCTGTGAACGGTATTTCAGTCACTTCACTTTTCGGAGGAAAGTTGCAAGTGTCAGATGATTCAAAATCAAACGACTTCAAAATCCATCATAATGGAATTTTTCCATGCGGGTTTCTCCAATGTGACCAAACGCAGTGCCACACATGTGTGGTATTCTCATAGTCTTGCAACATTTAGCGTCAGTGTTATGGATGTATCATTCTACCATCAATATTCATAACATACATCCCATCTTGGATGGAAGCATGGCCCTTCATGTTATTCATAATACTGAACAACAATTGTTCTTTTATGAACAACCCTTTTGCAATAAACATTATGCAATGGGCTAGAGTGTAAGAAACTCTAAAATGAATTATGAAAGTAAACACAGAGGTAATATATTAATATCATTATTCATAACATACATCTCATTCATAATGAAAGTATGGCCCTTAATGTTTATTCATAATACTAAACATCAAAAGTTCTCTTATGAACAACCTTTTTGCAAGATACCTTATGCAAAGGGCTAGAGTGTGAGAAACTCTAAAATGAATTATGAAAGAAAATACATAGGTAATACACCGATGGAAGGTATAGTAACTTTTACTATGTTCCCAGCACGTATTAAAACCTCATTCCTGGCTAGTCTTTTTAGGCCATAGTAGCTCTTACATTGATTCGCAACAGAGTGCAACCAAGCGGGTATCTTTGTGATTAACTCACAATATCCAAGAATTAGTGATTAACATGTTTAACCATAATACCCAAGAACTATATCTTTGACCAGCCTTCTATACATCAAAAACTTGTATGACATTCATACATGAGCTGGATATTCCAGTCATCTTTCTTTCTGCCTTTATACTTCTAACAGTTTAACTTTTAGTATTTCTCCTACTCGCAAAAGAAGCACCCAACTTAAGTGTGGCGTTAGCCCCGGACTTCCTAGGCGTGTAAGTCATACTAACACCCTTTGGACACTTCCTTTCTCTTTAAGTTGTTGTTTTATTCACCTTTCATCATATGACAGGCGTTCTTCTCGATCCCTCTCTTATCAGTCTAATGCATAGTAAACACTTTACTAATAATTTGCAAACAAACATTGCTTTGGATATTTCATATCTTTCAGCCTTTGTTTGTATCTGAAAATTAATTTTCAGTTCCATGAATATCACATAACTATCCCAAAACTTTCGAAGTTCGGGTTTCATGGAAGCAAACATATTGCACTTGACCGTAACGGAATTCTAGCTTTTGGATCGAAGGACGAGAGTCACATCATCCATAGCATTTGTGGGAGGATACCGAAAGCATGCGATAGGACAAAGTCCTTCTCGGCACTCTTGAGGACAATCCTCACATTACGTTACCAATCGTAAAGTTTTAACCAGATATTTAACAGCTATTCAATTTTATCAGGGAAGGTGGAAACGCGAGCCATTATTCTACAACTATTGCAAGAAACACTTAGACAGTGTTCATAATTAATTGCACTGAGAATTAAACATGTTAATTCAACAGTGCGCTCCCACTCAAATCAATATCTCTCAAAATTGATTATGAGTGACACAAGACCCACATATCCATTCAACGCCATTGAACGAGATGAACACTGATGGCGCGAAATTCAATCGGTAGGCAAACTTGCCGATCACATCTCTATGTGACTCTTGTTCATCTTTCGATGGGCGTGTTCCGAGCTCAGGGAGATCCTTCCAGAATGTCAAGACAACCAAGTGATCTTGCTGCGAGGTCTCAACTCACCCGCCTCACACTTCCCTAATCGTTTGTACCCAGGGAGATCCTACGATACCCCAAAAAGTTAGGTGTCGTGACGGTGCTACACTTGGGAGAACACTAACTACTTGATATTTTTTTCTTTGAGAGATCACCCTAATAAAAGCGACTACCGCACAATCAAGAAGGGTGCATCAAGAGGGATAAACATCTCAGGCAATTCATAATAGCATGATATGGTATAGCCTCTTTTGACGGATAAGTCAAGTATTTCTTCGTCTTCGGCATTCGCCCCGGTGTTCACCTTCGCGAAGATTGCCACCACCTTGTCGATGCACCAGATAATATCGCTATCTCCATAGCGGATAAAATAAATGCATTACTTAAGGTTGACACGCAGGTCATTAAAGTGCAATCATATGGCTCCAGCCATCATGCCGAATCATGACACGCAGGTCATGTTAATTACATCATATAGTCATCTCATACATAATCGAATTGAATATGAGCATTGCTATACCAATCACATGCACATGCAAACCCTCCTGCAAAACCAAGTTAGACGTTTCTAATCGGTTCATGCAAAAACTTGTTTTTCTTGGCTTCTAAGGTTTTGATTTAAACCGCAGCTACCAACGTTTTATCATCAAGTATGATTATTCAAGTTGCTAGATTAACATCTCGGGGTGTATGTAACACGAGAAAATTAAATCTCGAGCCCCATACTAAACTTCGTCATACGCATGACCCCCGTACAGATCATATCTGCAATGCCCTTTCATCTGTGAATTTCATCTTTCTTTTGACTACGGCAGAACCCAAAGAACTGATAGCACTTCCATGATCAATCAGGATCACGGATTGCCAGAACTTTGTCAAATTCCACCATGCTGTCTCGAGATTGAGCAAACGCAAAATTCAAGGGAAGCAACAAGAACGTCGGGTAATAGATTTCATCTGTCACCCGCATAAATAATTTTCAGCAATAGATCTCACCTACTCCAAAATTATATTATGCAATACCCTTACATCTCCACGTATTCTAGATCGTAACCTGCATCTACGCATAGCACGGCTCTTGATGCCACTGTAGGGAAACGTAGCAGAAAACAAAAAAAAATCGACTTACGCACCAGCCCAGGACCACTATGGACCCAACCGCGAGGATGTATACCCTCATCTGCCCCACGGACAGCCCTCCGGGAGGCGGTCGGACAGTCCCTCGGACGGTGTCGCAGACAGCCCTTCGGGAGGACCCTCAAAACTCGGACGGTCACTCGGACAGCCCTACGGGAGGACTCACAGAACTCGGACCGTCACTTGGACATCCCTTCGGGAGGCACTCTCAAAACAGACCCTCGGGCAAAAGGATCGAAACTACGACCTCTCTACGGGGTTGCACACATACGGTGTCATCTATCCGGCAGGGCTTCGCCGTCCAGAACTTGTTCCTGCCGGAACCCAGACAGCCTTTCGGCTCTATGAAACTATTTCGCTGGGAGGGAGAGAGAAGCCAGATCATGCATGGCACTTGTATGTGAGAAAGAGTTTGTCTTTATGCAGCCCCCTCCACCCCTATTTATAGGCCAAGCCCAAGGGTGGCTTCTTCAAGAAGCCAAGGGGATAATACCAAAAGGCCCTCAAGGTGGGTTCTCCAAGAAGCCAAGCAAAAAGCACTTTCACTATTCATGACGACATTTTTCAGCGTCCGTTCGAACTGAAAATATTTATGTGGGCTCCGAACATTTCCAGTACCCACTAAAACAATTTTCAACGCGTTCCGAAGCAATTTTGGTTTAGTGATTTTCATCTGCGAAAAGCAAACAAGAATGCGTTTTCACTATTCATGAAGACAATTTTTCGTGTCCATTAAATCCGAAAATATTTCTGTGGGTCTTATAATAATTCCAGTACCCACCAAAATGATTTTCGATTCGTTCTGAAACAATTTCAGATTAGTGAATTTCATCTGCGAAAAACAACCAAAGCGGTACCGGCAGCTCCGAAACATTTTCGGTTTTTATCCCCAAAAATTCCCAGAAGTTTCCAGAATAATTCTGGCACCCTCCAAGAATTATCAGGCGTGTCCCGAAACCAATTTGACTTAATGGTATATCCCGAAACAACTTTTCGGTGTTACGAAACTATTTTGCTATTCTCTCTCCGGAACTCTTCCATTGTCTCCGAAACTTTTTCGGCAAATTTCTCTCAAACTCCCTATCTAGTATTTAGCAGATAGATGACCCTTAAGCGTGTGACCCTATAGGTTCGGTGAAGTATAGACATGACCCGGAACCCCTTCCGATCAATGATCAACATCGGAGCCGTGGACACCCATATTGACCCCTATACCCACACGAATGAATATTCGAGTGAACCTCCAGTTGCAGTGAGCTATTCCTGTTGCTTCGCGATATGTCACGAACACCCGAGGTGAGATTTATTGCATCCTCGTGGATGAACAATTCGTCCACCATGCAAGTTACCTCGTTACCGGTTTTGTTCTCTTTTCTCGTTCCCGTGTTCCGGCATCCCCGTGATCAAATCACAAAGTGTCTGGCCAGACGATGATGGATACCGTAACACCGAGAGGGCCCAGAGATATCTCTCCATCGTCGGCGGAGCAAATCCCAATCTTGAGCTATCAAGTTACTTGACATACTTTTCCATGAACCCGTAAGTCGCCGTAATAGCCACCCATTTACGGATGACGTTTAACAAACCCCAAAGTTCATGAAGCAAGCATGAAGAAACTTGATACTCTCATGGTCTAAGGAATCATGCAAATGTTAACCATCTCTGTGTTATGTACCATTAACTTGTGACGAATGAATCTCATAGCATAACATCAATCCGGGTCGATTCAACACAAATGTTCTCTTAACATTATGCCCTCAAAATTGTTGGCATAGACATGCCCATGATCAGGAAAACAGAACCATCATGCAACACTTGAGCTAGTCTTAGAGGCCAGACTAAGAATACTTCTTACCGTTTATTATTCCACACGTGCATATGAGCCTTCCTCCGAGCCTCGTGTTATTGCAGACTCGAGAACCATAACAATTATAGCATGGAACATAAACATAATTATGAACTTGGAGATAAATAATATCATTTATTATTGCCTCTAGGGCATATCTCCTATAGTAGCTTCATCATAGAAGTAAAATACATGCCATCAATATTAACGACCAAGAGATGTTTAACCATAGCAACATTAGGTTCAACTTTAATTTGTTCAGAGGGTCTAGGTGCTCTAATATTACTTTTGTTAACCACAGTCAAAACTTTAGCATGTTCCTTTATCCATATAGGAAAAGGTGGTTTCTCAATATAAGTAGTAGGCACAACTCGATCAACATTGTAAATGACAGTTTCATCGTTAACTATAACGGTTTCTCAATATTTTATTTAATAGAGGGTTGATATTTAAACCACTTCTCCTTAGGAAGATCAACACGAGTAGAAAATGATTCATAGAAGGAGGCTACTATCTCAGAGTCAAGTCCATATTTAGTGCTAAGATTATGAAAAGCATCGGTATGCATAAACGATTTAATACAATCAAACTCAAGTTTTATACCTGACTCTTTACCTTTGTCGAGTTCCCAATTTTCAGGGTTGTGTTTAATTCTTTCCATAAGATCCCATCTGAATTCAATAGTTTTCTTCATAAAGGAACTAGTAGAAGAAGAATCGAGCATGGTTTGATCATTCTGAGGCCGAGCATAAAAATTCTATAAAATAATTTCTAGAGCTCATGATTGGGGCATGTGTACATCATGTACTTAAGCCTCCCCCAAACTTGAGCGATGCTTTCTCCTTCACGAGGCTAAAAATTATATATATAATTCTGCACGATGAACGAGATGCATAGGATAAAACTTCTAATGAAATTCCAGTTTCAATCAGTTCCAATCCCACGTTCCAATATCATCACATAGCCTATACCATGTCAATGCCCCCCAAAGATAAAGGGAAAACTTTTTCTTAACTCCATCTTCGGATAAACCTGCAAGCTTAAATAATCCACAAAGTTCATCCACATAGATTAGGTGCATACCAGGATGTATTGTTCCATCTCTGCATAAGGAATAGCTAGCAGTTTCTCTATCATACACGAAGGTATCTCATAATAAATATTTTCAGTAAGTGCAGTAGGTTGGGGGGCCACTCTTTGTGCCTCTGGCCGATGTGAAGATACCCCGAACAAACCCCTCCAAGGATTGTTTTCCATAGTGACAAGTGACAGTAAATTTCAGCACGTAATATACATGTTTTCTTACCAAATTCCACTCACCAAAGGTGCTTTGCTCCCCGGCAACGGCGCCAGAAAAGAGTCTTGATGACCGACAAGTATAGGGGATAAATCGTAGTCCTTTAGATAAGTAAGAGTATCGAACCCAACGAGGAGCCCGAAGCAAATGACAAGCGGTTTTCAGCAAGATGTTGTGTGCAAGCACTGAAATTATCGGTAACAGATAGTTTGATAGCAAGGCAATTTGTAACGAGAAATAAGTAGTAACAATAGAAAAGGTGCAGCAAGGTAGCCCAATCCTTTTTGTAGCAAAGGACAAGCTGGAACGGTCTATTATAATAAGCAAAGCGTTCTTGAGGGCACACGGGAATTTCATCTAGTCACTTTCATCATGTTTGTTTGGTTCGTGTTCGCTACTTCGATAATTTGATATGTGGGTGGACCGGTGCTTGTGTGTTTTTCTTACTTGAACAAGCGTCCCGCTTATGATTAACCCCTCTCGCAAGCATCTGCAACTACGAAAGAAGAATTAAGATAAATCTAACCATAGCATGAAACATATGGATCCAAATCAGCCCCTTACAAAATAGCGCATAAACTAGGGTTTAAGCTTCTATCACTCTAGCAAACCATCATCTAATTAATACTCCACAAGATCTTCCCTTAGGCCCAAATATGGTGAAGTGTCATGTAGTCGATGTTCACATGACACCACTAAAGGAAGCAACAACATACATATCATCAAAATATCGAACGAATACCAAATTCACATGATTACTTATGACAAGACATCTCCCATGTCCTCAAGAACAAAAGTAACTACTCACAAATCATATTCATGTTCAAGATCAGAGGGGTATTAAATAACATCAAGGATCTGAACATATAATCTTCCACCAAACACTACAAAAAAAAGACACATCCGTGACATTTTGGCCCGAACAAAAAGTTTTTCTGTCATGCTTATGACACTTCTATGACGATAATTGTGACAAAAAAACGTATCATCATAGATGTGGTGGGCTCCTACTTCTATGACAAAAAATGGGATTTTCGTCCTGGGCGGGCCGGAGACGCACCTGCATGACATTCTTTGGGCCGTCCATGACAGAAAAAATTGTGGTAGAAGCGAGGGCGAGGAAAATATCGGGGAGTTCCCGGTTACGGTGGGTGTTCGGGGCCGAGCGATGCACTATGTGGTTTGCGCGTTTCTCTCATGTATGCGTGTGTGTGCGAGGCGTTGGCTAACTGAACCCGAGCGATCACACTAGCTACGTTACTGAACCCGGGCGATTCATTCACTGCTGACTGAACCCGAGCGATTCATTCGCTGCTGACTAAACCCGAGCGATTCCTTCGCTGCTGCTGCTAACTGAACCCGAGCTATCGATCACTGTTGCTGCTTACTGAAGCCGATCGAGCCCCCGTGTGAGACGTAGCCAGCCGGTGTTGGGTTGCCTGCTGATGAACAATGACCGTTGCTATCGTGCGCGCGGTACGTAGAACGAGTCAAGACGTGGTGAGTTGAACCGGTTGGTTGGCTATGGATGAACAGTTCCCAGTGGGGGTTGGATGAACAGGACCCCGTGGTAGTAGGATGTTGTCGCTGGATGAACAGGACCCCGTGGAGGCCGCCACACCCCAGCCGGTTGGGGGTGGATGAACAGGACCCCTTGTAGGCTCTGTGAACAGTAGCCGATGGAGGCTGGAGGACGACGGTGGATGAACAGTACCCCGTGGAAGCTGGAGCGAGAGGCAGTTGAAGGTGGATGAACAGTAGCCCGTGGAGTCCCGTTTTTCGGTACGCCACACCCCTCCCGATGAACAGTACCCCGTTTCGACGGTAGGCGCTGAAACAGAAGTCTGTTTCCTCCATTTTGCGGTACACCACACCCATCCCGATGAACAGGACCCCGTTTCGACCGTAGGCGCTCGAACAGAAGTTCGTTTCCTCCGTTTTGCGCTACACCAGACCCCTCTCGATGAATAGGATCCCGTTTCAACTGTAGGTGGTCGAACATAAGGCCATTTCCTCCGTTCTGCGATACGCCATGCCTCGTTTCAGCTACTCCGTCCAAGCCAGTTGGCTCCTGATGAACACGACGCATTCTATTGCCTCCCGATGAACATGACGCAGTTTATACGTTCCGACCCAGCCGGTTGGCCGCTGATGAACAGGACGTTGTTGCTGCCGTCCGTTGTCTCTACATGTACACGAGGCATGGCCGTACATATGCGCGAGTAGGCGTTCGAGACCCCGCACGTATGTACGCACGTGGTCGTATTTTTTGGCATGTGGCTATACATACGTGTACACGGTTTAGACTGGACTGCCTGAACTGTTACGTCGGGGGCTGTACTACTACATGTGTTGCTGCTTGCTCGGCCACGGTTCATCGTTGTAGAGAGACCAATCGACCAGTATGGTACGTACATGTTCGCGACCAGACAGACAACGCTACATACGCTTCGATCGAGTGGGTCCCAACTATCAGGGAGGATAAGGACGCACTTCCTTACGTGCGAAGATATAGCTGGTGGGTCCCAGCTGTCAGGGGGAGGAATCTTTTTTATTTTGCGAGTAATAAGGAGGCACTTCCTTTTGTTCGAAGATGTAGGTGGTGGGTCCGGCTGTGAGCCTCACCGCCTAAAGTCCTCTTTCGATGGCTGTCATTCGTTGACCACGTTGGCCACGCCGCGTCGAGAGCACCAAGGCGGTGGACGACGGCAAGGCCTAGGAAGGGAATGACACGGAGCCGGGGAACACACGGTAGTGGATGCCCATGTGGAGGGGAGTGCGAGGGTTGACTGCTTCGACTGTGGTGTGAGGCTGCCGTCGCCGGAGAATAACAGGAGGTGTGGGTGAGTAGAGGGATGGCATGGCCAGCGGTGGCAGCATAGCATGCCACGGGAGGCAGGAGCAAGATGTACGGCAGGCACTGGTTTGGGCGGCAGGAACAAGAAGACCAGAGGTTGAAGACGCAGCATGGCGGTTGGATTAACATCCAACGGTCACTGCACCTAGAATCGTTTGTTGACTAAGTTAACAAAGCCCTGCGTACGCGTCAACTTAGTAGGCCCACAAGTCAGTGTCCAAATCTGGTGGGTCCCAGCTAGCAGGGGGAATCATTTTTTGCGCATAATAAGGTGGCACTTGCGTGTGAAGATGTAGCTAGTGTGTCCTAGCTATCAGGGAGAGGAAACTTTTTTTCGCATAATAAGGAGGCACTTGCATGTGTGCGAAGATGTAGCTGGCTGGTCAAACCTGTCAAGGGGAGAAATCATTTGTTTTCGCATAATAAGGAGGCTCTTGCTTGCGTTCAGCCATGAACCATGTGGGTCCCTACTGTCAGCCACTCCACGTACATCCCTCTTCCAATGGCTGTCGTTTGTTGACAAAGTTGACCATGCCCCGAGAAAACCAACGCAGTGGACGACGTCGAGGCCTAGGAAGGGAACGACCCAGAGCCGGTGAAGACACAATAGTGGATGCCCGTGCGGAGGGGAGTATGAGGGTTCACTGGTTCGGCTACGGTATGAGGCTGCCATCGCCAGAGAATAATAGGAGATGTTGGTGAGTAGAGGAATGGCCTGGACAGCGATGGGAGTAGGGCGGGCCGGTGAGGCCTGCGCGGTAGCACAGCCGGCTACGGGAGACGGCAGCAGGTGGTACTACCGGCGGTGGTTTGGGTGGCTGAAGCAAGAATATTCGAGATTGAAGAAGCACGGCAGCCGTTGGATGAACATAAAACGGCCACTGCTGCTAGAATTGTGTGTTGACTATAAGGTGAAAAGCCTTGCGTATGCGTCAACTTTTTTTTGAGGGCTGCATACGCGTCAACTTAGTAGGCCCATAGGTGAGCATCACATCTGTGGCAGAGAGCATATAGCCCATTTGTGATTTGTAATAATTTACAACCCATTTCTTAATTCTAATGAAATTTACTTCAGCCCATTTACTGTTTATTAACATTACTGCCCATTTTTCTATCCAGGACAATGCTTTATAATTTCAACCAAATTTCCCACATTTTCATGGGATCCGATATATTACTTTATCCTGAAATTTCGAGCCATATTAAATTTAATTTCAAAATAAATTTATATTAGTTAAAAATTCAACGAAATTTTGCACATCACAATTAATGAAATTAAAATTTATAAATCCAAAAAATGCAATGTAGGAGCTCCCCGCCCTCTAACGAGGTTCTGGCAAGAAAATCGAAAAAATATGAAACTAATTATCTGTTCGGGGCATTTTTTATATTTATAGAACATTTTTTATAATTACAACCCATTTATTATTTTTTAAACCCATTTTTTGGCAAGCCTAATGCATCCCTCGTAGGAAATATTTGCAGCCCAGTGGGCCGGAGAATAACAAGTTGGCCTGGGTTGGGTATTCCTCTGTGACGCTCGGATATTTAAGCTACAGTAACCCTCCACTAATGTTGCCACGTCACCACTATTACTTTTGATAAACTCGCGTTGATTCAAATCCCGTTCGAACTCAAAATTCAAAATCAAGTCAAACTTGAAAAGTTTTCAAGTGTCAAAACTAAAATGTTCACGATATTCTATAATTTCACCTGATCTTTGTCATGTTGAAAACAACCTCTTTTGAATTCCCCAAAATGAACCTGGACTTTTATTTGGTGGTCCAGCCACAATTAAATTGGCCTTTTCAATTTCTAAAAATGGTTAGGCAACTCCTTTTGACCCCAAACCTTTTGTGCCATCTCAAGGATTTGTGTTAAAATTATGTGCCAAGTTTTGTTCAAAACAAAAGTCTTTTGGTGCTCCGGTTAAATGCAAAGCAATAACTATTGAATTTATAGAAAATAATAAACGGAAAGACTAAGACTTCCTGTTGGACTGGGCCCCTAGTGGCTGCAGTGCGGCCCAGCCCAGCCGAGCCGGCCTTTCCTGTAGCTCTAGACAGTGGAGACCGAGGCCATGGCGCCAGGCACGCGCGTGCGCCGTCCACGCGCCCGATCTCCTCGTGTCGTTCATCCGTCGATGCCCCGAGACGCATAAGACCCTCCCCGGCGGCCTGGTCGAACCCTAGCCCATTCCCCTTCTCCAGCTCACCCTTCTCGAAATCGATACAAGACCGAACTACCGCCGCCACACTCGCTGTCGATCCCGTGGCCACCGGCCGTCCCTCGTCGCCGAACCATGACCAGGAGCCGCACATCGTCGCCTTCTTCATTGACACAGCAGGAATCGGGTTGAACCGCCTTGAAGTCGTTGCCCCGGTCGCGTCTCCATCGCCTCGGCCGCCGCACGATGTCGCCATCGATTCGCCGCGCCTCGACCACCTCCGGCTGCCCCGAGCTGCTCCTCGTCACCGATGTGAGCACGGCGTGTTTCCCCCTCTGTTCCCGCCTTTAATCTTGTCCCGTAGCACCGAATCCCCACGAGCCCCGATCTCCCGCGTATGTGTGCGTATTGCTTCTGTTGACGCTTGCTTATGCCGCTCACGCCTGCCCGCGCTACCCGCTGCTTCCGCGGCTGTTGTTCTGCTGCTACCCGCTACGGCTTGTTGCTCCTGCCGCTGCTCGCCTTGCGCCTGACCGCGCGGCCGCCGCCGCTCCCCTTGGCCGTCGCCCGCAGCCCTCACTGCCGCGCCGACCGCCCCTTCCTCCAGCCGCGGCTTTGCTCCGCCAGCGCCTGTCCGTGCGCCCCGCTCGCAGCTGCGTGCTGCCCGCTGCGGCTCCGCTTGCTGCCCAGCTGCTTGGCGCGCGCGGTCGTGCCCCTGCTGCCGCTAACTGCTACTGCCTTTGCTGGCTCCTGCTTGTTCTACCTGAAGCCGTTGTTGCTTGCTTTGCCTGATGCGTCGTTGCTACTACAGACTTTGTCCAAGAGGCCGGCCCTATTAGAGTTTAATTGGATCAGGTTAGTGGCTAATCTAGCTAGTCTAATTAGACGCTGACCACTTGGCCCAGCCCCTGCTAAAAAAAGAGAGGTTGAAAAAATAAAAAAATTAATTAGCAAGTTAATTAATTAACATAATTAGCTTAGTTAACTAGCTAATTAACTGCTAATAGCTATTGAGTCAATGACAGGGGGCCCCACCCCCTGTTGACCAGTCAAACATTGACCAGTCAAACATTGACCAGTCAAACGTTGACTGGTCAACTGGGACCCCCTGGACCCACATGTCACCCTCTGGTACATTTCTGTGTACACAGAGCTGGGTACCCATATCAATTTACTAATTATTTTCGAATTAATAATAAACCCAGAAATTGTATAAATCTTTGAAAAATCATAGAAAATAATCTGTAACTCGGATGAAAAAGTTTTATACATGAAAGTTGCTCAGATCGATAAGACGAATCTCCGTTCATTTGTCACATGCCCCTAGCATAGCGAACATCAAACTTTTCCCCTCCGGTTTGTCTGTCCGAAAATGCCTAACTCCGGGAAAACTTTCCCGGATGTTTCCCCCTTCCCCGGTACCGCGTACCCTTGCGTTAGTTCACCCCTAGTGCTACTTATTATGTTGTCATGCATAGTATTGCACTTGTTTGCTCTGTATTTATTGTTTCTTCCCCCTCTTCTCTCCGGTAGACCCCGAGACCGCTGCTGATGCCCCTGTGATCGACTACGTCGACGACGAACCTTCTTCCCTTTCAGCGGAGCTTCCAGGCAAGCCCCCCCTTTGATCATTCCGATATCACCCATTCCATTCTCTCATGCTTGCATTAGATTTTTCTACTGTAATTGATTGCTCCTATTCTGATGCATAGGCTGCTTTTGTACCTGCTGTTGTTACCTACCTGCTTATCCTAAACTGCTTAGTATAGGTTGGCTAGTGATCCATCAGTGACCACCACCTTGTCCTTGTTGCCCCTGCTTCATCATCGATGACTCGATCAACGTGATCGACGACCAGAGTCCGACACCTCACATCACATCACGCCCCTTTTGTTGCTCGACTCTGGAGAGTTACTATCGAGTGCCGAGGGTGATCCCTCATAACGCACTCCTGATGATAATTCTGTAGTGTAGCTATTCGGTCGTGGTCATCGAGGGTGATTTCCTCTTTCACCATTCCCGATATGGCTCTGTCGTGCAACACCTCAAGTGTGAACCTCGAGGGTGGTCCCTCTTACGTTCACCTTGATGATTACATTGAGTGGAATCCATCGGGGATGATTCCTCGGGTTTTCCCCTTGATGTCTGGACACACGGTTACCTTGAATTTACTTGAGACATTGGTGAAAGTCGGGCGGGCCCGGAGAGCACCCGAGGAGTTGTTACGGTGGCGGCTGGCTGTTTAGAGGTATCACCCGGGAAGGGGTGATAGATTCGGACTTGTCCCGACAGCCGTCACTTCTCTTTAATAATGCACTAACAAGTTTGGGTATTTGTTCTGAGTTGGCCTTTACGCACTAACCAGCACGCGAGAATAGTTATGGGCCTCGACGTCGTGGTATCAGCCGAAGCTTTGTCAGACGTCCAGTTCAGCATTGCGGCACGGCCTGGTCGGCGCCCCAGTGGAGGTGGCCTGTATCGCCCTGCGCACAACGATCCGGAGTGCTACGGGCGATGGGCCCAGACCCCGGAGTGCTTAGGATGTAGACCGGCGGGGACCTTTCTGCTGAGCCTAGGTAGGGTACAATGTGTTGATCTTCCGAGGCCGGGCATTGACCCAGAAAAGTGTGTCCGGCCAGAGTGATCAAGTGTGTTGGAAAACGTGGTGCACCCCTGCAGGGAAGACATATATTCGCATACCGTGTCCACGGTAATGGACGTTTAGACTTATATCCTGATCTTATACAACTAGAAATGGATACTTGATATGTGATGATATGTGGCTCCGGGATTGCTTTCTCGCAGGGAGTCGAGGAAGGATCTCTGGGCATTAATGCTACAACATGCTTGTTAATTATAAACTTCTATTCTTTACTCTTCTACATGCTGCAAGATGCTTGGAGCTGCTTGAAGATGCTAGTCTTCGAGAGGCTAGGCCTTCCCCTCTATTCTGTCATTCTGCAGTTCAGTCCACAGATACAACCCTTCCATTTGATACCAATGCATACTTAGTATAGATCTGATGTTTGCGAGTACTTTGGATGAGTACTCACAGTTGCTTTGCTCCCCATTTTCCCCCTTCTTTCTGGTTGTTGCAACCAGATGGTGGATCCCTGGAGCTAGATGCCACCGCTGACGGGTGCCTACTACTACGTGGAGCCCGCCGACGACCAGGAGTAGTTAGGAGGTCCCAGGTAGGAGGCCTTGCCTCTTCGAGCGTTGATGTTTGTGCTAGCCTTCTTAAGACATCCTTGTTTAACTTATGCCTGTACTCAGATATTGTTGCTTCCGCTGACTCTTGTGTATCGAGCTTTGTATTCGAGCCCTCGAGGCCCCTGGCTTGTAATATAAAGCTAGTATGACTTTCATTTGTGTCTAGAGTTGTGTTGTGATATCTTCCTGTGAGTCCCTGATCTTGATCGTACACGTTTGCGTGTATGATTAGCGTACGATTGAACCGGGGGCGTCACAAGTTGGTATCAGAGCCGACTTCCTGTAGGAACCCCCTTTCCAACTCCTTGGCTGAAGTTGAGTCTAGTCTTAAAAAAAACTCTTTTACTAACATGGCTGTGTGGCTTACGGGCCCACATCGCCATTGGGTGGTATTAGGGTCTTTTACTCCTCGACCTTTACTCTGGGATTCTGATCTCTCTTCTACTCGGGTTAAATGATTTTGCTAAATCTAACATTAGGATCTCGTGATCACATCCATCCGGAGGTTTGTGTTACCCCTTTCTCGAATTGAGGACCAAGATCTGCTTCACAATGTTCACTGACCTTAGGATCCTCTTATCGAGGGCACCCTGCATTGTCACTTGCAAATCCCTCGTTCCAGTGGTTTTCTCCGTCGCTGATGTAGCCTTTGCTATGTCCTGCTATTGTATCCCTCCATCGCGTGCATGCGTGCCGCCTAGTATGTCTACGATGTTTCTCTTGTCCGGACTCTTATGAACAGCATGTAATTGGCCTCGCATATGTATCGGTATGTCTTTAATGACTACTGCCTTGTACATACTGCGCCTTTGCCCATTGCTCTAGTAACATCATGAGTGACTCCATACACTTGCTCCACCCTTTGCTGAACTACCCCCTGTTGCATTTAAGCAGGATATTTAGACCCGCTGGTCATGGTCGCCCGAATACATGGCCGGAATGATACAACAGTTGAGCTGAATCGCCAGTTCATGAAAGGAGTCATGGCTTAGTTTCCCGCGTCCCAATATAAATCAGCAACCAATTCCAATGACTCTACAAGACTTTGCGCGTCTCAACCCCGTCATCTACCGCAACTCAACTCAGTCCCTTGATGCTGATGTTTGGCTTCGTAACATCACTTTCGAGTTGGATTCTACTGATGCAGCCCCTTCCAACTATACACATTCGCGCCCTATTACCTATAAGGTCCCGTTGCTCAGTGGTGGGACAGCCACAGGCATTCCTTACCTGTTGGAACCGCCATCACTTGACCGAAATTCCAAGCTGCATTCCGCGGGCCAATGTCGAACCACCTTGGTTAGTCACAATGTCCTCGTTGAAATTGAAGGATTGGAATTCCATGTTTCCCCCTTTGTTTTGAAGTCTTCCAATATCGACCTCATTCTGGGAATGGAATGGTTGAAAACACATACCGCTTCTATCATTTGCGCCACTAAAACTGTCCACCTACTACATCCCCTCAAATGATATTGTAAGCTACCATGCTCATCTTGTTTGAAATGCTGAAACACAGATTTCTTCCTTGAATGCGTGAAACTCTTCTCCATTTGTGAGAATTGATAACGCTCCTTCACCAATGTTTGCATTGAAGTTATGGCGACATTTCCTTCTTGGTAATCGTTGCGAGATCTTAACCGATCATCAAAGTCTGAAGTATTTGTTACTCAGCTAGATCTGGATCTCCGTTAGCAGCGATGTATCGAAAGAATTACAGACTATGACTATGGTATTTCTTGTACCCCTGGCAGGTCTAATATCACGGGCGATGCCCTGAGTCGCAAGTCTTACTGCAACAACCCCATGCCTAATAAAGCTCAATCCCTGATGATCTCACTTATAGAGAGCATTCGAATCAAGTTCTCGTTCAAACTGAACGACGTACCCGTCAAAGGGCTATCAAAATTCCAAAAGTTCAGTGGTCAATTCCTTCTAAAGATGAAGCCACTTGGGAACTCGAGGATCGTCTTCGAGATAAATACCCCGCTTTGTTTCCTTCTACCTCCTAAAATCTCGGGACAAGATTTCTTGTAGTGGAGGAGAATTGTGATGCCCGGATATTTAAGCTACAGTAACCCTCCACTAATGTTGCCACGTCACCACTATTACTTTTGATAAACTCGCGTTGATTCAAATCCCGTTCGAACTCAAAATTCAAAATCAAGTCAAACTTGAAAAGTTTTCAAGTGTCAAAACTAAAATGTTCACGATATTCTATAATTTCACCTGATCTTTGTCATGTTGAAAACAACCTCTTTTGAATTCCCCAAAATGCACCTGGACTTTTATTTGGTGGTCAAGCCACAATTAAATTGGCCTTTTCAATTTCTAAAAATGGTTAGGCAACTCCTTTTGACCCCAAACCTTTTGTGCCATCTCAAGGATTTGTGTTAAAATTATGTGCCAAGTTTTGTTCGAAACAAAAGTCTTTTTGTGCTCCGGTTAAATGCGAAGCAGTAACTATTGAATTTATAGAAAAGAATAAACGGAAAGACTAAGACTTCCTGCTGGACTGGGCCCTTAGTGGCTGCAGTGCGGCCCAGCCCAGCCGAGCCGGCCTTTCCTGTAGCTCTGGACAGTGGAGACCGAGGCCATGGCGCCAGGCATGCGCGTGTGCCGTCCATACGCCCGATCTCCTCGTGTCGTTCATCCGCCGATGCCCCGAGACGCATAAGACCCTCCCCGGTGGCCTGGTCAAACCCTAGCTCGCCCATTCCCCTTCTCCAGCTCACCCTTCTCGAAATCTATACAAGACCGAACTACCGCCGCCACACTCGCTGCCGATCCCGTGGCCACCGGCCGTCCCTCGTCGCCGCACCATGACCAGGAGCCGCACATCGACGCCTTCTTCATCGACACAACAGGAATCGGGCGGAACCACTTTGAAGTCGTCGCCCCGGTCGCGTCTCCATCGCCTCGGCCGCCGCACGATGTCGTCATCGATTCGCCGTGCCTCGACCACCTCCGGTTGCCCTGAGCTGCTCCTCGTCACCGATGTGAGCACGACGTGTTTCCCCCTCTGTTCCCGCCTTTAATCTTGTCCCGTAGCACCAAATCCCCACGAGCCCCGATCTCCCGCGTATGTGTGCGTATTGCTTCTGTTGCCGCTTGCTTCTGCTGCTCACGCCTGCCCGCGCAACCCGCTGCTGCCGCGGCTGTTGTTCTACTGCTACCCGCTACGGCTTGCTGCTCCTGCCGCTGCTCGCCTTGCGCCTGACCGCGCGGCCACTGCCGCTCCCCTTGGCCGCCGCCCGCAGCCCCCACTGCCGCGTCGACCGCCCCTTCCTCCAGCCGCGGCTCTGCTCCGCCCACGCCTGTCCGTGCGCCCCCGCTCGCAGCTGCGTGCTGCCCGCTGCGGCTACGCTTGCTGCCTAGCTGCTTGGCGCGCGCAGTCGTACCCCTGCTGCCGCTAACTGCTACTGCCTTTGCTTGCTGCTGCTTGTTCTACCTGAAGCCGTTGTTGCTTGCTTTGCCTGATGCGTCGTTGCTACTACAGACTTTGTCCAAGAGGCCGGCCCTATTAGAGTTTAATTGGATTAGGTTAGTGGCTAATCTAGCTAGTCTAATTAGACACTGACCACTTGGGCCAGCCCCTGCTAAAAAAAGAGAGGTTAAAAAAATAAAATAATAATTATTAGCAAGTTAATTAATTAACATAATTACCTTAGTTAACTAGCTAATTAACTGCTAATTAGCTATTGAGTCAATGACAGGGGGCCCCACCCCCTGTTGACTAGTCAAACGTTGACTGGTCAACTGGGTCCCCCTGACCCACATGTCACCCTCTGGTACACTTCTGTGTACACAGAGCGGGTACCCATAGCAATTTACTAATTATTTTCGAATTAATAATAAATCCAGAAATTGTTTAAATCTTTGAAAAATCATAAAAAATAATCCGTAACTCGGATGAAAAAGTTTTATACATGAAAGTTACTCAGATCGATAAGACGAATCGGAATACACTCTCCGTTCATCTGTCACATGCCCCTAGCATAGCGAACATCGAACTTTTCCCCTCCGGTTCGTCTGTCCAAAAATGCCTAACTCCGGGAAAACTTTCCCGGATGTTTCCCCCTTCCCCGGTACTGCGTACCCTTGCGTTAGTTCACCCCTAGTGCTACTTATTGTGTTGTCATGCATAGTATTGCACTTGTTTGCTCTGTATTTATTGTTTCTTCCCCCTCTTCTCTCCGGTAGACCCCGAGACCGCTGCTGATGCCCCTGTGATCGACTACGTCGACGACGAACCTTCTTCCCTTTCAGCGGAGCTTCCAGGAAAGCCCCCCTTGATCATTCCGATATCGCCCATTCCATTCTCTCATGTTTGCATTAGATTTTGCTACTGTAATTGATTGCTCCTATTCTGATGCATAGCCTGCTTTTGTACCTGCTGTTGTTACCTACCTGCTTATCCTACTGCGTAGTATAGGTTGGCTAGTGATCCATCAGTGACCACCACCTTGTCCTTGTTGCCCCTGCTTCATCATCGATGACTCGACCAACGTGATCGACGACTAGAGTCCCACACCTCACATCACATCACGCCCCTTTTGTTGCTTGACTCTGGAGAGTTACTATCGAGTGCCAAGGGTGATCCCTCATAACGCACTCCTGATGATAATTCTGTAGTGTAGCTATTCGGTCGTGGTCATCGAGGGTGATTTCCTCTTTCACCATTCCCGATATGGCTCTGTCGTGCAACACCTCAAGTGTGAACCTCGAGGGTGGTCCCTCTTACGTTCACCTTGATGATTACATTGAGTGGAATCCACCGGGGGTGATTCCTCGGGTTTTCCCCTTGATGTCTGGACACACGGTTACCTTGACTTTACTTGAGACATTTTTGAAAGTCGGGCGGGCCCGGAGAGCACCCGAGGAGTTGTTACGGTGGCGGCTGGCTGTTTAGCGGTATAACCGGGAGGGGGTGATAGCTCCGGACTTGTCCCGACTGCCGTCACTTCTTTTTAATAATGCACTAACAGGTTTGGGTATTTGTTCTGAGTTGGCCTTTGGCCTTTACTCACTAACCACCATGCGAGAATAGTTATGGGCCTCGACGTCGTGGTATCAGCCGAAGCTTTGTCAGACGTCCAGTTCAGCATTGTAGCATGGCCTGGTCGGCGCCCCAGTGGAGGTGGCCTGTATCGCCCTGTGCGCAAAGATCCGGAGTGCAACGGGCGATGGGCCCAGACCCCGGAGTGCTTAGGATGTAGACCGGCGGGGACCTCTCTGCTGAGCCTAGGTAGGGCTACGACGTGTTGATCTTCCGAGGCCGGGCATTGACCCAGAAAAGTGTGTCCGGCCAGAGTGATCGAGCGTGTTGGAAAACGTGGTGCACCCCTGCAGGGAAGACATATATTCGAATACCGTGTCCACGGTAATGGACGTTCAGACTTATATCCTGATCTTATACAACTAGAAATGGATACTTGATATGTGATGGATATGTGGCTCCGGGATTGCTTTCTCGCAGGGAGTCGAGGAAGGATCTCTGGGCATTAATGCTACAACATGCTTGTTAATTATAAACTGCTATTCTTTACTCTTCTACATGCTGCAAGATGCTTGGAGCTGCTTGAAGATGCTAGTCTTCGATAGGCTAGGCCTTCCCCTCTATTCTGGCATTCTGCAGTTTAGTCCACAGATACAACCCTTCCATTTGATACCAATGCATACTTAGTATAGATCTGATGCTTGCGAGTACTTTGGATGAGTACTCACGGTTGCTTTGCTCCCCCTTTTCCCCCCTTCTTTCTTCTTTCTGGTTGTTGCAACCAGATGGTGGATCCCTGGAGCTAGATGCCACCGCTGACGGGTGCCTACTACTACGTGGAGCCCGCCAACGACCAGGAGTAGTTAGGAGGTCCCAGGCAGGAGGCCTTGCCTCTTCGATCGTTGATGTTTGTGCTAGCCTTCTTAAGACATCCTTGTTTAACTTACGTCTGTACTCAGATATTGTTGCTTCCGCTGACTCTTGTGTATCGAGCTATGTATTCGATCCCTCGAGGTCCCTGGCTTGTAATATAAAGCTTGTATGACTTTCATTTGTGTCTAGAGTTGTGTTGTGATATCTTCCCGTGAGTCCCTGATCTTGATCGTACACGTTTGCGTGTATGATTAGTGTACGATTGAACCAGGGGCGTCACATCCTCGGAAAAGTATAGCTGTGCAAGCCATTTTCACCTTGAAAAATTTATATCTAGGCTGGATATTTGGTCGACATAAAATAACAGCGTGGGCTAGACGGGCCACGACCCGCCCAGTTGATACCCTACTCCTCTGAACAACAACAAAAACATCAATGAAACAAAATTCTGCTCACCCCTCAAAAAACAAATACTGCTCGAGCTGCTGGGTTCCAGCTGTCGGCCGCTCCTCGCGCAATTATCTGGTTTATTGACTATATATGTTGACAATGTTGTGGGACTGTGATGTCAGGAAACCAGGAGGAAGAAATTCTTTAATATAGTTGTAATAAGGAGGCACTTTCATACGTACAATGATGGCCCTGATATATCCATACTGTCATCCTCTCCACGTAAATTCATCTCCTGATGCCTCATGTTCGTTGACCATGTTGACAACGCGAGATGGCGGCGCTACGGTGAGCGCAACAACTCGAGGGTCGACGGAGAGGGCCTCGCGGGCCCTATGGATGGTCTGTTACAGCGCCCGCTGCTCATTCAGGAAGCCAGGATCATCAGGCCACATGTCCGCGATGGCATTGACGTCCGCTTGTTCGCTGTTGATTCATCCCTCCGTGAGCCGGTGCTCATCGAGGAGGCAGAGGTTGTAGCACTGGTCCTCCTGCACTTGCCGGAATGCCGATTCCCGGCGGCGCTGGTAGCTCTTCCGTCATTAGGGCATCGAAGTGCGACCGCACCTGCTCTATGGTCAACAAGGCATGAATAGGCTTGGGTGGTGGTGTCGGCTCCCGGTCAGAAGCCTCGTCCATTGTCTGGTTGTCGTCGCTGAGCTTGGCGAGCTCGCTGGCGAGCCAACATGTCTAGCTACTGGACCGGACCGCACGAGTCTGACCACCCTGCCCCCCCAGACCCCCTCCCTCGCCCGCGCGCACTTCCTGCCCGAAACGGTCAGCGCCTTCTACGCCGCATCCCGGTCCAGGCGACTGCTCTGCGCTCGAATGATACAACTACCAACCGTCCGTCCATCTGCTGCCCACATTAATGATACGCGATTACCGAGGTGGCTACTCCGGCGCCACCCATCCGTCCCTCTGCCACCCACCGTTGCTATATAAACTGCTGCCCCGGCCATAGCTGCAATCATCCGTGTCCGTTCCCTTTCTCCTCTCCACACCACTCCCACCATGGCTTCCTTGCTCTCCACCGCTCTCCGAGATGAGCGGATGACGGATCAGAAGAATGACGACATCCCAATGGAAAACATGGTGGTCGAGGAGCCGGCACCAACCTCCTCCTTCGCGTCATCCTTGCCAGTGCATTGCACCATGACCATCGGCGAGGCCCGTGCCCAATACATGGACATGGTGAGGCAGCAGCAGGAGGAGAAGTTCGGGGAGGCGCAGGCTGACGCTGCCTACAACCACCAGGTCCTCCAGGAGCACCTGTAGGCGGAGGAGCAGATCGCTGCGGAGCGGGCGGAGCAGGAAGCGCTGCTCGAGTTATACCACTCCGCCCGCGAGAGCCGCCTCGAGCGCTGGCGGTACCGCATGCGGGTGGCGGAGGTTGCGGACAGCTACAAGGAGGACGATGAAGTGGGCAAGGCGCTGTTTGGTGACACCAACGACGAGGCAGAGGACTTCGCTGGCTCCGCCGATGCAACGCCATGCCGGCAAAAAGCCGGAGGACTTCGCCGACTTCGCCGAGGCCCCACCCCACCGAGGCCCCGCCTCGTCAGGAACAAGGCGGAGAACATCGCCGGCTACGCCGAGGCCCCTCCCTGCTGGCAACAAGCTGGAGGACTTCGCCAGCTTCGTCGAGGCTCCGCCTCGCCGAGGCCCTGCCACGCCGGCAACGTTGCAGAGGACATCAACGGCTCCACCGAGGCCCCGCTCCGCCTTCAACGAGGCGGAGGATTCCCCCCACTCCGTCGAGGCGCCGCCCCACTGGCAACGAGGCAGGAGACATCGGCGGCCCCGTCGAGGCCCCGTGATGTCGCTTTAACTATGTCGGTATTTCCCCAAAGAGGAAGGGATGATGCAACACATATACGATAGGTATTTCCCTCAGTTATGAAACCAATGTATCAGTCTAGTAGGAGAAACAAGCAATACTATGTAAACGGTACCTGCACAAAAAGAAGAATTACTTGCAACCCAACGCTTATGAGGGGTTGTCAATCCCTCTTACAGGTAATGGCGTAGGAAATTGTCAAGTTGACGGGATAAAATTGTGATAGATTGGACAAATAGATCTTGATAAAGTGCAAAATAAAAGATGCAAATAAAAATTGTGGAAAGGTATTTTTGGGTTTTCGCAATAATAGATCTGAAAATAAAAGTGGCAAATAATATGTCGGAAAGCAAATATGATGAAGAATAGACCCAGGTGCCGTAGATTTCACTAGCGGCTTCTCTCAAGAAATAGCACACGGTGGGTAAACAAATTACTGTTGGGCAATTGATAGAACCTCAAATAATTATGACGATATCCAGGCAATGATCATTATATAGGCATCACGTCTAAGATTAGTAGACCAACTCCTGCCTGCATCTACTATTATTACTCCACACATCGACTGCTATCCAGCATGCATCTAGTGTATTAAGTTCATGGAGAAATGGAGTAATGCAATAAGAACGATGACATGATGTAGACGAGATCTATTCATGTAGGAATAGCCCCCATCTTGTTATCCTTAATAGCAATGATACATGCGTGTCTTGCTGCCCCTTCTGTCACTGGGAAAGAACACCACACGATCAAACCCATCACAAAGCACCTCTTCCCATGGCAAGAAAAATCGATCTAGTCGGCCTAACTAAACCAAAGATTCGAAGAAGAAATACGAGGCTATAAGTAATCATGCATAAAAGAGATCAAAGAACTCAAATAACTTTGATGGATATAGATGTGATCATAAACTCAAAGTTCATCGGATCCCAACAAACACACCGCAAAAAGAGTTACATCAAATAGATCTCGAAGAGACTATTGTATTGAGAATCAAAAAGAGAGAAGAAGCCATCTAGCTACTGCCTTCAGACCTGAAGGTCTACAATGAACTACTCAGGCATCATCGAAGAGGCACCAATGAGGATGATGAACCCCTCCGTGATGGTGTCTAGATTGGATCTCGTGGTTCTGGAACTTGCGGCAACTGGAATTGTGTTTCGTCGACTCCCCTAGGGTTTTTGGAATATTGGGGTATTTGTATGGCGAAGAGGCAGTGCGGGAGGCCACCGAGGTGGGCACAACCCACCAGGGTGCGCCTGGATCCCCAGACACACCCATGCGGGTTGTGCACCCTCGAGGCACCCCTCTGGTACTTCTTTGGCCCATCTTGTGTCTTCTGGTCCATAAAAACTCTCCAAAATGTTTCACTGCATTTGGGACTCCGTTTGGTATTGATTTTCTGCGAAGTAAAAAACAAGCAAAAAACAACAACTGGCACTGGGCACTATGTAAATAGGTTAGTCCCAAAAAATGATATAAAGTTGCTATAAAATGATTGTAAAACATCCAAGAATGATAATATACGAGCATGGGACAAGCAAAAATTGTAGATATGTTGGAGACGTATCAGCATCGCCAAGCTTAATTCCTACTCGTCCTCGAGTAGGTAAATGATAAAAACAGAATTTTTGATGTGGAATGCTGCCTAACATGTTCATCACATATTCTTTTCTTTTGTAGGATGGATATATGTGAAGGAAATATGCCCTTGAGGCAATAATAAAGTTGTTATTTTATATTTCCTCATATCATGATAAATGATTATTATTCATGCTAGAATTGTATTAACCGAAAACTTGGTACATGTGTGGATACATAGACAAAACACTATGTCCCTATTAAGCCTCTACTAGACTAGCTCGTTAATCAAAGATGGTTAAGTTTCCTAACCATGGACATGTGTTATCATTTGATGAACGGGATCACATCATTAGGAGAATGATGTGATGGACAAGACCCATCCATTAGCTTAGCATAATGATCGTTAAGTTTTATTGCTATTGCTTTCTTCATGACTTATACATATTCCTTTGATTATGAGATTATGCAACTCCCGGATACCGGAGGAATACCTTGTGTGCTATCAAACATCACAATGTAACTGGGTGATTATAAAGATGCTCTACAGGTATCTCCGAAGGTGTTTGTTGGGTTGGCATAGATCGAGATTAGAATTGTCACTCCGAGTATCAGAGAGGTATCTCTGGGCCCTCTCGGTAATGCACATCATGATAAGCCTTGCAAGCAATGTGACTAATGAGTTAGTTGCGGGATGATGCATTACGGAATGAGTAAAGAGACTTGCCGGTAATGAGATTGAACTAAGTATGAAGATACCGACGATCGAATCTCGGGCAAGTAACATACCGATGACAAAGGGAATTACGTATGTTTTCATTACGTTTTGACCGATAAAGATCTTCATAGAATATGTAGGAACCAATATGAGCATCCAGGTTCTGCTATTAGTTATTGACCGGAGAGGTGTCTCGGTCATGTCTACATAGTTCTCGAACCCGTAGGGTCCGCACACTTAACGTTCGATGACGATTTGTATTATATGAGTTATGTGATTTGGTGACCGAATGTTGTTCGGAGTCCCGGATGAGATCACGGACATGACGAGGAGCCTCGAAATGGTTGAGAGGTAAAGATTCATATATAGGACGATAGTATTCGGACACCGTAAGTGTTCCGGGGGTACCGGGTACGTATCGGGTCACCGGAAGGGGTTCGGGTCACCCCCGACAAAGATATGGGCCTTATTGGGCCAAGGGCGGGACAGACCAGCCCCTAAGGGGCTGGTGAACCCCCATATGGGCCGGCCTAAGTGGAGAAAGGAAAAGGGGAGGAGGAAAGGAAATAGAGGGAATAGGATTCCCCCTTCCTTTCCCCTCTCCCCTCTTTCCTTCACCCCTCCGGAGTTAAGGAAAAGGGGAGGCCGAATTGGAGGAGGCCCCAAGTAGGATTCCTCCTACTTGGGGTGCCCCATGGCTGTCCCGCTCCCCCTCCCACCTATATATATGTGGGGAGGGGGTGCCTAGAACACACAATAAACATTGTTAGCCGTGTGCGGCGCCCCCCTCCACATTTTACGCCTCCGGTCATATTCACGTAGTGCTTAGGCGAAGCCTTGCGCGGATCACTTCACCATCACCATCACCACACCGTCGTGCTGACGAAACTCTCCCTCGACACTTTGCTGGATCAAGAGTTCGAGGGACGTCATCAAGCTGAACGTGTGCAGAATTCGGAGGTGCGTACGTCCGGTGCTTGATCGGTCAGAACGAGAAGAAGTTCGACTACATCAACCGCGTTAAACTTACGCTTTCGTTTTCAGTCTACAGGGGTACGTGGACACACTCTCCCCCTCTCGTTGCTATGCATCTCCTAGATAGATCTTGCATGATCTTAGGATTTTTTTTGAAATTGCTTGCTACGTTACCCAACAGTGGCATCCAAGCCAGGTCTATGCGTAGATGATATGCACGAGTAGAACACAAAGAGTTGTGGGCGATGATAGTCATACTGCTTACCACCAACGTCTTATTTTGATTCGGCGGTATTGTTGGATGAAGCGGCCCGGACCAGCCTTACATGACCACGTTCATGAGACCCGTTGCACCGACAGACATGCAACTTGTTTTGCATAAAGGTGGCTGGCGGGTGTCTGTTTCTCCAACTTTAGTTAAATCAAATTTGACTACGACCGGTCCTTGTTGAAGGTTTAAACAACAAACTTGACGAAACATCGTGGTGGTTTTGATGCGTAGGTAAGAACGGTTCTTACTAGAAGCCCGTAGCAGCCACGTAAAACTTGCAACAACAAAGTAGAGGACGTCTAACTTGTTTTTGCAGGGCATGTTGTGATGTGATATGGTCAAGAAATGATGTGATATACGTTATTGTATGAGATGATCATGTTTTGTAAAAGTTATATCAGCAATTGGCAGGAGCCTTATGGTTGTCGCTTTATTGTATGAAATGCAAACGCCATGTAATTGCTTTACTTCATCACTATGCGTTATCAATAGTTGTAGAAGCAATAGTTGGCGAGATGACAACGATGCTACGATGGAGATCAAGGTGTCAAGCCGGTGACGATGGAAATCATGACGGTAATTTGGAGATGGAGATCAAAGGCACAAGATGATCATGGCCATATCATGTCACTTATTTTGATTGCATGTGATGTTTATCTTTATGCATCTTATTTTGCTTAGTACGACGGTAGCATTATAAGATGATCCCTCACTAAAATTTCAAGGTATAAGTGTTCTCCCTGAGCATGCACCGTTGTGACAGTTCGTCGTGCCGAGACACCATGTGATGATTGGGTGTGATAAGCTCTACGTTCACATACAACGGGTGCAAGACAGTTTTTGCACATGCGGAATACTAGGGTTAAACTTGACGAGCCTAGCATGTACAGACATGGCCTCGGAACACTGGAGATCGAAAGGTCGAACGTGAATCATATAGTAGATATGATCAACATAGAGATGTTTACCATTGAAAGCTACTCCATCTCATGTGATGATCGGACATGGTTTAGTTGATATGGATCACATGATCATTTAGATGACTCGAGGGATGCCTATCTAAGTGGGAGTTCTTAAGTAATATGATTAATTGAACTTAATTTATCATGAACTTAGTCCTGAAAGTATTTGCATATCTATGTTGTACATCAATAGCTCGCATATAGCTCCCCTGCTTTATTTTTGATATGTTCCTAGAGAAAACTAATTAAGTTGAAAGATGATAGTAGCAATGATGCGGACTGGGTCCGTGATCTGAGGATTATCCTCATTGCTGCACAGAAGAATTATGTCCTTGATGCACCACTAGGTGACGAACCTGTTGCAGGAGCAGATGCAGACATTATGAACGTTTTGCAAGCTTTGTATGATGACTACTTGATAGTTTAGTGCACCATGATTTACGGCTTAGAACCGGGACTTCAAAATGTTTTGAACACCATGGAGCATATGAGATGTTCCAAGAAGCTGAAAATGATATTTCAGGTTCATGCCCGTGTTAAGAGGTATGAGACCTCTGACAAGGACTTTGCCTACAAGATGGAGGAGAATAGGTCAGCTAGTGAGCATGTGCTCAGAATGTCTGGGGTACTACAATCGTTGGAATCAAGTGGGAGTTGATCTTCCAGATAAGATAGTGATTGGCAGAGTTCTCTAGTCACTATCACCAAGTTACTAGAACATCATGATGAGCTATAATATGCAAGGGATGACGAAAACAATTCCCAAGCTCTTCGCGATGCTGAAATTAGCGAAGGTAGAAATCAAGAAATAGCATCAAGTGTTGATGGTTAACAAAACCACTAGTTTCAAGAAAAAAAGGGCAAGGGAAAGAAAGGGAAACTTCAAAAAGGATGGCTAGAAAGTTGCCACTCCCATGAAGAAGCCCAAAGCTAGACCCAAGCCTGAAACTGAGAGTTTCTACTACAAAGGAAATGGTCAATGGAAGTGGAACTGCCCTAGATACTTGGCGGATAAGAAGGATGGCAAAGTGAACAAAGGTATATTTGATATACATGTTATTGATGTGTACTTTACTAGTGTTTATGGCAACCCCTTGATATTTGATACTGGTTCAGTTGCTAAGAGTAGTAACTCGAAACATGAGTTGCAAAATAAATAGAGACTAGTTAGGGGCGAGGTGACAATGTGTGTTGGAAGTGATTCCAAGGTTGACAAGATCACTATCGCACACTCCCTTTACCTTAGGGATTAGTGTTGAACCTAAAATAAATGTTATTTGGTGTTTGCGTTGAGCATGATATGATTGGATCATGTTTATTGCGATACGGTTATTCATTTAAGTCAGAGAATAATTGTTGTTCTGTTTACATGAATAAAACCTTCTATGGTCAAACACCCAATGTAAATGGTTTATTGAATCTCGATCGTAGTGATACACATATTCATAATATTGATGCCAAAAGATGCAAAGTTGATAATGATAGTGCAACATATTTGTGGCACTGCCGTTTAGGTCATATTGGTGTAAAGCGCATGAAGAAACTCCATGCGGATGGACTTTTGGAACCACTTGATTATGAATCATTTGATGCTTGCGAACCATGCCTCATGGGCAAGATGACTAAGACTCCATTCTCCGGAACAATGGAGCGAGCCACTGACTTATTGGAAATAATACATAACGATGTATGTGGTCCGATGAGTGTTGAGGCTCGCGACGGGTATCGTTATTTTCTAACCTTCACAGATGATTTGAGCGGATATGGGTATATCTACTTAATGAAAGACAAGTATGAAACATTTGAAAAGTTCAAAGATTTTCAGAGTGAAGTGGAGAATCATCGTAACAAGAAAATAAAGTCTCTACGATCTGATCGTGGAGGTGAATATTTGAATTACGAGTTTGGCCTTCATTTAAAACAATGTGGAATAGTTTCACAACTCACGCCACCTAGACCACCACAGCGTAATGGTGTGTCCGAACGTCATAACTACTTTATTAGATATGGTACGATCTATGATGTCTCTTACCGATTTACCACTATCGTTTTGGGGTTATGCATTAAGAGATAGCTGCATTCACGTTAAATAGGGCACCATCTAAATCCTTGAGATGACACCGTATGAACTATGGTTTGGCAAGAAACCTAAGCTGTCGTTTCTAAAAGTTGTGGTTGCGATGCTTATGTGAAAAAGCTTCAGCTTGATAAGCTCGAACCCAAGTCGGAAAAGTGCGTCTTCATAGGATACCCAAAAAGAAACGGTTGGGTACACCTTCTATCTCAGATCCCAAGGCAAGATCTTTGTTGCTAAGAGTGGATCCTTTCTAGAGAAGGAGTTTCTCTCGAAAGAAGTGAGTGGGAGGAAAGTGGAACTTGATGAGGTAATTGTACCTCCTCTCGAATTGGAAAGTAGCTCATCAAAGTAAACTGTTCTCGTGATGCCTACACCAACTAGAGAGGAAGCTAATGAGAATGATCATGAAACTTCAGATCAAGTTACTACCAAACCTCGTAGGTCAACCAGAGCACGTTCCGCATCAGAGTGGTATGGTAATCTTGTTCTGGAAGTCATGTTACTAGACCATGACGAACCTACGAACTATGAGGAAGCGATGATGAGCCCAGATTCCGCAAAATGGCTTGAGGCCATGAAATCTGAGATGAGATCCATGTATGAGAACAAAGTATGGACTTTGGTTGACTTGCCCGATGATCGTCAAGCCATAGAGAATAAATGGATCTTCAAGAAGAAGACTGACGCTGATGGTAATGTTACTATCTACAAAGCTCGACTTGTTGCAAAAGGTTTTTCGACAAGTTCAAGGAGTTGACTACGATGAGACTTTCTCACTCGCATCGATGCTTAAGTCTGTCTGAATCATGTTAGCAGTTGCCGCATTTTATGAAATATGGCAAATGGATATCAAAACTACATTCCTTAATGGATTTATTAAAGAAGAGTTGTATATGATGCAACTAGAAGGTTTTGTCAATCCTAAAGGTGCTAATAAAATGTGCAAGCTCCAGCGATCCATCTATGGACTGGTGCAAGCAACTCAGAGTTGGAATATACGCTTTGATGAGTTGATCAAAGCATATAGTTTTATACAGACTTGCGGTGAAGCCTGTATTTACAAGAAAGTGAGTGGGAGCACTACAACCTTTCTGATAAGTATATGTGAATGACATATTATTGATCAAAAATGATGTAGAATTTTCTGGAAAGCATAAAGGAGTGTTTGAAAGGAGTTTTTCATAGAAAGACCTCGATGAAGCTGCTTACATATTGGGCATCAAGATCTATAGAGATAGATCAAGATGCTTGATAAGATTTTTCAATGAGTACATACCTTGACAAGATTTTGAAGTAGTTCAAAATGGATCAGTCAAAGAAGGAGTTCTTGCCTGTATTGCAAGGTGTAAAGTTGAGTAAGATTCAAAACGCGACCACAGAAGAGAATATAAAGAGAATGAAAGTCATTCCCTATGCCTCAGCCATAGGTTCTATAAAGTATGCTATGCTGTGTACTAGACCTATTGTGTACCTTGCCATGAGTTTGGCAAAGGGGTACGATAGTGATCCAGGAGTGGATCACTGGACAACGGTCAAATTTATCCTTAGTTACCTAAGAGGACTAAGGAAATATTTCTTGGTTATGGAGGTGATAAAGAGTTCATCGTAAAGAGTTACGACGATGCAAGCTTTAACACCGATCTGGATGACTCTGAGTCTCAATCTGGATACATATTGAAAGTGGGTGCAATTAGCTAGAGTAGCTCCATGCAGAGCATTGTAGACATAGAAATTTGCAAAATACAAACGGATCTGAATGTGGCAGACCCGTTGTCTAAGCTTCTCTCACAAGCAAAACGTGATCACACCTTAGTACTCTTTGGGTGTTAATCACATGGCGATGTGAACTAGATTATTGACTCTAGTAAACCCTTTGGGTGTTGGTCACATGGCAATGTGAACTATGGGTGTTAATCACATGGTGATGCGAACTATTGGTGTTAAATCAGATGACGATGTGAACTAGACTATTGACTGTAGTGCAAGTGGGAGACTAAAGGAAATATGCCCTAGAGGCAATAATAAAGTTGTTATTTTATATTTCCTCATATCATGATAAATGTTTATTATTCATGCTAGAATTGTATTAACCGGAAACTTGATACATGTGTGGATACATAGACAAAACACTGTGTCCCTAGTAAGCCTCTACTAGACTAGCTCATTAATCAAAGATGGTTAAGTTTCCTAACCATAGACATGTGTTGTCATTTGATGAACGGGATCACATCATTAGGAGAATGAAGTGATGGACAAGACCCATCCGTTAGCTTAGCATAATGATCGTTAAGTTTTATTGCTATTGCTTTCTTCATGACTTATACATATTCCTTTGAGTATGAGATTATGCAACTCCCGGATACCTGAGGAATACCTTGCGTGCTATCAAATGTCACAATGTAACTGGGTGATTATAAAGATGCTCTACAGGTATCTCCGAAGGTGTTTGTTGGGTTGGCATAGATCGAGATTAGGATTTGTCACTCCGAGTATCGAAGAGGTATCTCTGGGCCCTCTCGGTAATGCACATCATGATAAGCCTTGCAAGCAATGTGACTAATGAGTTAGTTGCGGGATGATGCATTACGGAACGAGTAAAGAGACTTGCTGGTAACAAGATTGAACTAGGTATGAAGATACCGACGATCGAATCTCGGGCAAGTAACGTACCGATGGCAAAGGGAATTACGTATGTTGTCATTACGTTTTGACCGATAAAGATCTTCATAGAATATGTAGGAACCAATATGAGCATCCAGGTTCCGCTATTGGTTATTGACCGGAGAGGTGTCTTGGTCATGTCTACATAGTTCTCGAACTCGTAGGGTCCGCACGCTTAACGTTCGTTGATGATATAGTATTATATGAGTTATGTATGTTGGTGAATGAATGTTGTTCGGAGTCCCATATGCGATCACGGACATGACGAGGAGCTCCGAAATGGTCTTGAGGTAAAGATTGATATATAGGATGATATGGTTAGGCCAAGGGGTTAAGCCTACGGGGCTTTACACTACAAAAAAATACACTTTCGTGATGATACGTGTTTGTCGCAGTAGGTCGCGTTTTTTGTCATGCATGTACATCCATGACAAATTTATGACAGAATCAAGATAGTTATACCTGTGCTGTCGTAGAAGTGTTCCATGACATTACCAAAATTATCATCACGGAAGTGTCCACTTCCATGACGATAAATCGCGCGTCACAGAAGTGCTTTCGTCAAGGGTGACCGACACGTGGCATCCACCGTAACGGAACGCTGTTAAGCTATCGGGTCGGGTTTTGGATCCAATAACCCGTTAACAGCCCCGACCAATGGGGATTTTCCACGTGTAAAATCATCATTGGCTGGAGGAAACACGTGTCGGCTCATCGCTGGGACAGATGTCATCCACTCATTGGACAGAAGGCGCCTATGATACGTCGACACGTGGCACGGCCCAACAGTGGCCCATTCCTGTGAAAAGGCCGGCCCGTTTGACTTGGTCAAAAGCTGGCGGGCCGGCCCATGGAAAGCCTGTTAACGGCCTGTTCGCATATAGCCCATTTACAGCCGCTAACCCAAGGCCCGTTACGCCCTATTCGAATTAGGCCCAGTAGCGTCATCTGGGCCATCCAATATGATTCCAGCCCATTTTCACTTCTGGCCCATGATGTCTTTCGGCCCATATGAGGCCCTATGTAACTCTTGGCCTATTAACGGCCCGTGCTGAAACTGGCCCGTAATGAACAGTGTATTACTTTACACCCATTAACGGCCCATGGTGAAACTGGCCCGTAATGAACAGTGTATCAATTTATACCCATTAACGGCCCGTTATTCCGTTGGGCCGTTTCCAGCCCATGTTATCTTTCGGCCTTCTCAGAGCCCATTTATTCTTGGGCTATTTTCCAGCATTCGTTTACTTATGGCCCGTTACTGTCATTTTCTGCTTGTGGGCCAAATTCAGCCCGTCGTTACAGTCGGCCCGTTTGTGGTCCGTTAATACGTTGGGCCGTTTTCATAGCGTCATCAAATACGGCCTATTAATGATGGCCCGTTATGGTTGGCCCATGAACAGACGATTCCAACTCTAGCCCGTTTACGGCCAGAATGCGGTCTGTTTGGCCCATGTTTGGCCAATCGATCATACGGCCCGTATAAGGCCCATTGATGATACGGCCTGTAGAAGGCCCATTGTTTCTACGGCCCGTAGAAGGCCCACTATTTCTACGGCCCGTAGAAGGCCCACTGTTTCTACGGCCCATAGGACGCCCAGTGTCACTACAGTAAATATTAGCCCATGGTTATTGTGGCCTAGTTTTAAAAAATAGGTTATTGCAGCCACTAGCAAACCGCGGAAAAAGAACTGCAACGACTACAAGCAAACAAATAAACGAGACAACAAGGAAATAAATAAGCAAGCAACTTACGCTAGGCTATCACGGCTATCACACATATTACATCCACTGGGCATCAAAGTTCGCCACCAGTGCAAATAAACGCGCCGACAAAAGAATATACAAAACTGAGAGCACTTCAGAAGGCACTAGGCCTGGCCACGTCGGGCCCCCCAAACAGCTGAAGAAGCTGAGTAGACCTCAGTTGTGTCAATGATAGATGCATCAACACTAGATTTAAGGCATGACGGTGTGCACGACAGTCCTCTGACATCTTCATTGCATCTTTGACTTCAAGTCGGAGCTGAGCTGAAGCAAGCCTTTTCGCTTTAAGTTGAGACTGAAGAAGTCGAACTGATTGAGGCAACGACTGCACAGAGGTTGTCTCACACCTGCTGGTGAGTAGCTTCAACTCATTGTCTTCATCAAGACAGGACCTTGGGGTCATCTCGCTGTCCTCAAGATGGTTTGGCTCACTATCTTCCCTAAAGTTCTACCTGGTGTAAGATATACGAGTCTGAAAGAGAAACAAGGAGACACGTAACAGGTTTCACAATTATATAAGCAAATAAATGGATCTATTATGCATAAGGAACATGTTTTTACAACTACAATTTGAAACTGGTAGTTGTTGCAAACATCCAATCAGATGTAAACAGCAAAGCAAACAGCAGTGGAGGAAATGATGCCTATCCAAATCTATACTAGAACAAAGTTTGAAGGCTTGAGAAGGATGAACTTACATTACATGTTAACACGGGCTGGACAAAGCCCTTCTCCATGTTGATGGAAGGATAATTCAATAAATTCCCCAAAGAAAATTCTTTATAAGCGTTACCATTACTCTACATTTTGCAAAGAGTAAATATAGATCAAATAATATTGGAAGAAACAGAGGATAATGAAGCTCAGGTGCAGACTGATGATACATAATCAAATAACAATTAATTAATTACAGCGTTACAAGGCAAAAGGGAGAGAGGTACTGACAAGAGCAATGCGGAGCCCATTATTGTTTTGAGATCGTATGATCCTTTGAGCAAGGAGATTCATCTGAAATTAGTTTTCATACAAGAGAGAAGGTAAGGCACAAGCAGAAATTTAGGAGTTCAAATTTTGAATTGATATCATAGATAGTACCTGACGCTGGGCTCCCAGCAGTTCTAATAGGGGTTTGGCCACTGGAGTAGGGGTAAAGTGTGGTACAGTTGGATCTGTGTTTTCTGTGGCTACTGATCTATCTGATTTAACAGGTATCACTACCTTTTCCAAATACCTAGTTTGTACTCCTTGAGGATCTGCACTCACCCTCTTCCTTTTGGACATCTATTACGAAAGAACAACATTTGACTGGAAAAACATAGTGTGACGACACATGGAATAGGTACAGAAAATGGATAGGTATGGCATATACTCATATATGATGCTTAAACTAAGCAGATGGTGTAACAAAGTAGAAGTAATGCAAGAGGTCAGATGCAAAATATGTGCGACCAATACAACTTTGCAAAGTTAGAGCAAGCACCTTGATGGGTGAATAAGATAGGCCATCCTCCACCATGCCAAGTTTGTTAGCCAGTGGATTGTTTCGCAATATTCCTCTCATGCGCCCATTCTCATATTCATTTTGATAATGTTCAATATCTGACATGCATGAAAACATAAAAACAAGTGAGATTTTCTTTGTAATGCAGAAGTGATTCTAATCCAATACTGCCTCCCTGTAAACCCCTTTGTGCTATCTCTGCAATTCTTTTAAAAGATGCCATGCATGCTGTAATTTGTTGTGTGCATTAATATAATGTGGCCTACTACTCAAAATATGAGAGCTCCAGAAGTGATGACACTTCGCAGATGATAGCTTCAACATATAGTAAAGAAGAACAAGTCGACCTGACCTGACAGATTCAAAATATACTAAGGGAGAACAACTCGACCTGACCAGTCGACCGCAAGAGAAGAGTATCATCTTAAAGAAGAGCAGAAGAGCAAGCAGATTGAAGATATTACAAGTCTTTCAATACAATGTCGGTTGGCCACCCATGATGAACCAGAGCGCACAGAGAAATACTATTCTTTCTGGTCTCTCCATATGTGGCTCACATGCATTTCGAAACTAAAGTAGGAACATTTAGCTAACCAATTAAACATCTCTCAGTTTTACTAATATCAGCAATAATATCAGATATGAATTTGTACAACTAAGCTTGTTTAGCTCGATGGGTGGAGCAGTGCTATTACGACACGAACCACGTAGGCTGATTGTGGTCATCATAAAATGGGGAAAACATAAGCATGATGAGTACAATGTTGACCGTGGCAGTGGGATGGCAGATCTGAAGCTGCAAACCGCGCAAAGGGTAGTTAGCAACCGACGTTTGCTTTGAAATAACAACTAAGATTTGGTATGGACAAGAAAGTACGGTCAACAAGTGACAAAGAAATGCAATTATGCTGTCTCTCTATATGTCGCGACATGCATTTGGAAACTCAAGTGGGACCTTTAGCTAACCAATTAAATGTGTCGGTTAACTAATATCAGTATCATATCACAATCATATTTGAACAACTAAGCTTTCGAATTCTGAGTGTTGTGTTGTTTAGCTTGAAGGGTGGAGTAATGCTAGTACGACAGAAAGCACCTACGCAGATCATAGTAGAGTAGATAAAAGGGGAAACACCTAAGCATCAAGAGAAAAATCAGGAAAGTGGAACTTGCTGGACCAGTGGGTGGCGCACATGCTTTTCGAAACGAATATAGGAACATTAGGTGACCAATTAAATGTTCTCTATTTTAGTGATATGAGCATCATATCAGATTCGTATTTCAACACGTAAGCTTTGGGTTGAGGTCTTGAGGAGCAGTGCTAGCACGACACGAAGCACCTACGATGATGGTAGTGAATATAAAGGGGGGAAACCATAAGCTTTACGAGTATAGTGCCCGTGCCATGGCGGATCCGAAGGTGCAAACCGGACAAAGCTACTTCGCAACCAATGTTTGCTTTCAACTAGCCACTACGATTTGGTACGGACAAGAAAAGTACAGTAAACAAATTACGATCTATTTTCCGGGTGAGATCAATAACTTAAGCACATATGGAAGAGTACCACCTCTCTTGCGACGCCGTGTAGGCCTATGCTGATACGTTGAGGGTGCTGCGGGTGCGATGGCTGTCGGCGGCGGGGAAGAAGACTTTAGACGGCAGACGGCCGGGTCGGGGGATATATCCTGTTGCCGTGGACGAGGCGGTCGTAGGAGCGGCAACGGCAAGGTGGACGACGGCGCCGATGAAGCGAGAGGAGGCGATGAAAGGATCCCGGTCCAGCGCCGTGGATGAGAGACGTCCATCTCTTGCAGTGGACGACGGGGTAGGGGTAGCGGCTCCGGCAAGGTGGAGGATGGGGTGGCGGACGGAGGAGGCTGGCCGCAGTGCGGAGGTTGTCGTGCCGCTGACGGTGTATGAATGGGGAAATGGAGGGGAGGGGGATCTCAAACTTTGGGACGCGCTTCTCTGAAATGGGGGAAAGTTACGAACTTATCCCCCGTTTAAAATTTCGGACATCGCGTCAGTTGGGGATAGGACGGTAATCTCGCATCTCCCAAATATTTGCCGGTAACTATTTCGGGCGAGGAGAGGGTGTTTTGCCTCCCACGGTTGGCGCCCACGATGTATGAATGGGGCTGACAGGTTGGGCGGTTGTGTCACGTCTGATGGAAGTTACACATCTGCCCCTATTTAAAATATTAGCCTACATCGATTTCGGACGAGGAGAGTTTGTTTTGCCGGCCACCGTGTATGAATGGGGAAATGGAAGAAGAGACACATGTCTTTCGGACGAGCTTGAATCAAATGTGTTTTGCCGCCCATGTTTGGCGCCCACCGTGTCTGAATGGGCTCAGAGGCCGTCGTGTCACGTCTGATTGAAGTTACTAGTCTACCCCTATCGACAGCAGTGTAAATCCAGTCGATAAGGATGTCAAGTGTCAGGGGTAGACAGTAATTTCCATCTCGCAAACACTTGCTTCGGGCAGCCCACAAATTATAGTGGGTGTTTAGCCGCTTCGTTCAAAGCTTGGGAGAATTAGCATTCAAGTTTGCCGTGGGACCTGTCAAACTAAATTCAAATCCAATTTGTATTCGATTACGAATATCCACAGATAATTATACGTTTTGTTATTTATTTCTTCAAAACCACAACAAAGATTTATTCCACCTTTATATATGATTATGATTTAGAAATGCCGTGATCTTCGAATTCAGTAGGTTAGATACACTCTGAGTCAAACAGTTATTTCATCCAATACAATATGCTCACACGAAAAACAGTTCACCTTATGTCAATCATACAAGTACTGAGGATTACCTCGCCTAAAAAATTCGGATCATTAAAACACATGGACAACATAGGGGGTCTTGCAACATAATCCATTGAGAGACATGACACAACATGCAAGTACAATAATCTAATGACAATTTCAACTGGTATCTAAAGAAGAACCGGGATGACCTTGGGCTTCAGATAGCAGAAACATCAGGACCTCCTCCATCTTCAAATGCAACATTCTTACTTCCTCCAATTCTTGGGTTGCTTGCATAATGCGTGCCGCTAATTCCATACTTTCCAGCCTCAAGATAAAGATTACCTCATTCATGGCAGCCACACCATCTCTTTCTGCCTCTAGTAGAGCCTCAAGCACTATAATATCTGTGCTCAGACTGCTCTCCGGCGGTGTTGCCTCTGAACTGCTACCATCTGGTAACATGGATGGCGCACTGCTTCCACAAATAGATTCTGGGGTTGTACATTGTGTCCTAGTGTGAACGGCATCCTGAAAGGTTTCCGCTGGACATTAGTAAGAGATAGTTATCGTATGATCCAGGCAGTAAGCTTACATGGTAAACGACGGACGAATTATTGCCGAGCATGGCAAACTATATTTAAATGATTCGAAGCAGCATCAGCCGAAAAGAAATTAAAATGGTAAGATGAAACTAGGGATGTAAGTGGCAAATAAACGACATCCGCCAGTCCCATCTAGTTAGTTTTTGCTACCTCCCTAGTTCATTTTCCTCAAAAAACAAAAACTCTTTTGAACTATCATACCACTAGTGGACTTTAATCGGGATTAAACGGGACCCAGTTGACATCCCTAGTTGAAAGGGAGTGTACAACCGCTATATTTAAGTTGCCAAGGCATCTAAGCAGTTGAAATAATCTGAGAAAGCACTTAACAGTGCGGCCTCATATAAACTACGAAGACAGTCTTGTGATGAAGTTGAGAGGAAAAGTTAAGGACTCAAATGAAATAGGCATGCATTTCTTTACGATAGTACAGCAGGCACTGCTGACATATTGGCCAACTCAGGTATAGCGTAACAACAAATAAGCATTCGAATCAAGCAATACAGCAAAGCAGACAACTGAACTATTTGTAATTCGGTAGGATTACATGTTGAGGGCACAAGCCAAGAAAGCATCCCACTCGCATTACATTTCACATGTACTAAAACACACTGGCTTACCATATGTTGCTGTGAAGCCTAGCTGCTGTTGCAATGTTCTTTGAAGATATCGTCAGCATCCCGTGGTTGCTCAATTATCCGATCATCCAACCAATCATCGATCATATCACCGGCGATGATTACTGTGCTATGCAACTTCCATTCGCGAGGGGGGGCTGTGTTTACACATCATACCATGGGTTTCATGAATCACCATATCCAGAGATTCGTCGGCACAGCTTGTTGCCAGATAATCTTCAGTGTGTGAAAGGCATCAAGCTTCCATGCCATGGATGGCTTTTGCAAACCCGACATGCGGCGATGTGGTTCATGCCAAAAGAAAATATGCACAACTTGATTCGTGCTGATATCTAGACTGAGCCATGTATTCTGCTGCTGTAGCACGACCCTCTTTTGTTGGATATTATGTACTGTTGTTAGTTTGAAGCACTCCTCTGGTTTGAAGGATAGATACCTTCCTGGGATCAAGTGCATCCTAACTCACCCGCGTAGGATGTACTGATAATGATGATGGAGATGCTGTGCAGAAGCCATATATATATATATATCAGTTAGGCTTCAAGTGCGTACTTGTTAGTTAAACCTATGTATAAATTGTGACACTAAATACGACTAGTTAGTAGTACAGTAGCAGTACTAGTATACGTCGGTCAAATTATTCATCATGTCCACACATTGAATTGACGTGACAACACGCTGCGCGTGAGGTGACACAAGAATCCCGGCGGCGTGTTCGGGTATTCTGGACTTCAGATTTGGAGTACCACTTACCTGTCGAAATCTTTCATCATTCACTTAAAACAGTCGATTGATCATACATTGAGTACCATATAACTGGAATTACCGATGCAAGTCGAAGAAGGATTGGCCGGTGCTGCCGGCTGACGTCAAGTTCGATCCCACGGATCAGGAGCTGATTGAGCACCTTGAGGCCAAAGTGAGTGCTGACAGCGTGAGATTTCAGTCTCTCATCAATTTGTTCATACCAACCATCGACAGCGAGCACGGCATATGCTACACCCAACCTGAGAAACTTCTAGGTAAGACACCGATCGGCCGTCTACTTGCACAAACATATTCCTTTGTTTATAACTCTAATTTTCTTTTTAGACGCAGACCTGGTGAAGCAATTACAATTTGACAGTTAATAAAAAGTGAAACAAGTGACTGCAACATGCCAAAGATGTTATGAAAATGCCAACTAGGTACACTAAAACCTGTATTCCACAATACTGCAGGTATCACACTGAGTGGCCTAAGGAAGCATTTCTTCCAGCGCAATTCTAGGGCATTCAAAAGGGGCACGTGGACGCGTCGCAAGATACAGTCGGAGTGCGGCATGCACGCGATGTGGCACAAGACCGGCAATACCTTGCTAGTGATGGTCAACGGCCGGCAGACGGGCAGCAAAAAAGGTTCTGGTGTTGCACACCAACAAGAACTTCGACCAGCAGAGGACCAACTGGGTGATGCACCAGTACCACCTCGGGGACCTGGAGCAAGAGAAGGAGCGGGAGCTGGTCCTCTGCAAGATTTTCTACCAGACGAACACTAGGGCCAGGAGCAAAAAGATTATAAGTTAGTTTGGTATTGGTAGTTGTACTACCTTGTCGTCCGCAAGTTGGTATTGTTGTTAACGATCTTTTGGTATGAACTTGCATTTGCTTCCAACCATCATGCCGAGGGTCGACGTGGATATAAAGCTGAATCATTTGTTTCAAAATGAATTTTCAGGCACCTGATTTTTATTTGATGGGTAGCATAAGCACCCGCCGTTCGAATTCCCAGTTCTCCAATTTTTTCGAAACAAGTGCATGCACTTATTATCACGATAAAAAAAAATATTCGTGCTGCATCCCAGTTATCAGTTTGTACTTGCAGAATTCTCTCGTTTATTGAGCACGTATATTGTTTTTTCAGGTCGAGCAAGTTTCAACTGGGCTGTAGACTGCCCAGGGTTGGTTTTGTTTTTAACAGGCCCAGCCCATGACGACAACGGGGCACAAAGATCCAGCAGGTATCTACTGGCCTCTGGCCCGCCAGCGTTAGTTATATTTTGTCTTACAACATCCGCAGGCAGTTTTTTTACTGAATCAAACACACAGCCCAGCTCTATTTTCCTCTTGAAACGCATGTCCTACATCCGTTTTCTAATCTCTACCTATAGTTTACCTGTTCATATACACATATCATTATATTGAAAACACATAAAATTCCCTTTTCATATTTACATCCTTATTTTTGTTGTTTTTTCCCACCCAGCGCTGATTTTTTTACCACTGGTTTTCCCTTAAACCAACTCAATTGTCCCACGTCTTATTTGCTTACAAAAACAAAACGATTTTTTGGCAAATCAATAAGTTCTTAAAAAAATGTTTATCATTTCGGGGTTACAACAGTTCGGCCTCCACCGAAATATGCAAAATAAGGTTGAACTTTTTGATCGTGGTCCTGGGCAGAAAATGGGCTGTAATAAATTACTTAAGAATTAGCAAATGGGCTGCAAATTATAAAAAATAGCAAATGGGCTTTATGTTGTCTGCCACAGATTTGGAGGCTGACTTGTGGGCCTACTAAGTTCATGCGTACACAAGGTTTCTCAAAAAAGAAACTTAGTCAACAATCGACTCTACCAGCGTCAGACCATTAGATGTCAATCTAACGGCAATCGTGCTTCTTCAGTCTCTGATCTTCCTGCCCCAGTCGCCCAAACCAGCGCCGTCGGAACCGCCTGCTCCTTCCTCCCATGGCCGGCAGTGCTGCCGGGCAGGCCTCACGGCCCCATCATACTCGCATCCCTGGCCTGTCTATCCTTCTACTCACCCACACCTCCTGTTATTTTCCGGCGACGGCAGCCGAACCAGTCAACCGTCGTACTCTCCACCGCGTGGGCAGCCACTGCCGTGTCTTCCCCGGCTCCGTGTTGTTCCCTTCATAGGGCTCGCCGTCGTCCACTGCCCTGGTGCTCTCGGCGCGGCGTGGTCAACGATGTCCATCCAACGGCCGTAGTGCTTCTTCAACCTCTGGTCTTCTTGCCCCAGCCGCCCAAAGCAGCGCCGGTCGTGCCGCATGCTCCTGCCTCCCGTGGCCGGCTGTGCCGCCGCGGAGGCCTCACCGTCCCCATACTACTCCCACCGCTGGCCAGGCCATCCCTCCACTCACCCACTCCCCCTGTTATTCTGCAGCGACGACAGCCTCACACCGCAGCCGAACCAGTGAACCCTCGTACGCCTCTCCGCATGGGCATCCACTTCCGCGTCTTCCCCGGCTCCGCGTCGTCCCCTTCCTAAGCCTCGCCGTCGTCCACCGCCGTGGTGCTCTCGGCGCGGCGTAGTCAATGTGGTCAATGACCGACTTATATCGGAAGAGTACTGCACGTGGAGAGGCTGACAGCTGGGTCCACGGCAGCCGCAAGGAAGTGCCTCCTTATTACGCACAAAATAATTATTCCTCCACCTGACAGCAGGGACCCACCGGACGGGCCACCAGTATTTCGTGGAAAAAACGTTTCCCCCCTGACTGCTGGGACCCACCGGACGGGCCACCGTATTTCATGAAAAAAACGTTTGCCCCTGACTGCTGGGACCCATCGGACGGACCACCGTATTTCACGAAAAAAACGTTCCCCCCGCTGTCAGCTCGGACCCACCGGAAGTGCCTCCTTATTACGCACAGAAAAATGAATACTCCCCCTGCTAGCTGGGACCCACCATGGTGGGAGGCTGACTTGTGGGCCTACTAAGTTGACGGGGACGGAGGGCTTTGTCAACTTAGTCAATATGAACGATTCTAGCTCCAGTGACCGTACGATGTCCATCCAACGACCGTCGTGCTTCTTCAATCTCTGCTCTTCCTGCTCCAGCCGCTCAAACAAGCGCCGGCGGGACTGCCTGCTCCCTCCTCCCCGCGGCCGGCTCTGCTGCCGCGCAGGCCTCACCGCCCCACCGTACTCCCATCGCTGGCCTAGCCATCCCTCTACTCACCCACACCTGCTGTTATTCTCCGGCGACGGCAGACGAACCAGTAAACCCTCGTACAGTCGTACTTCCCTCCGCGTGGGAAACAACTGCCGAGTCTTCCCTGCCTCCGTGTCGTTCCCTTCCTAGGCCTCGCCGTCGTCCACCGCCCTAGTGCTCTCGGCGCGGCATGGTCAACATGGTCACCGACCGACATGCATCTGAAGTGGACTGTACGTGGAGAGGCCGACAGCTGGGTCCATGGCCGCACGCAAGGAAATGCCTCCTTATTACACGCAAAATAATGATTCCTCCACCTGACATCAGGGACCCACCGAAAGGGCCTCTATATTTCGCGAAAAAACGTTACCGCCGCTGATAGCTCGGACCCACCAGCTATATCTTCGCACGCAAGGAAGTGCCTCCTTATTACGCACAAAAAAAATGAATACTCCCCCTGTTAGCTGGGACCCAGTATAGTGGCAGGCTGACTTGTGGGCCTACTAAGTTGACGGGGACGGAGGGCTTTGTCAACTTAGTCAATATGCACGATTCTAGCTCCAGTGACCGTACGATGTCCATCCAACGGCCGTAGTGCTTCTTCAACCTCTGGTCTTCTTGCTCCAGCCGCCCAAACCAGCGCCGGTCGTGCCTCGTGCTCCTGCCTCCCGTGGCCGGCTGCGATGTGGCGGAGGCCTCACCGCCCCCTACTACTCCCACCGCTGGCCAGGCCATCCCTCTACTCACCCACACCCCCTGTTATTCTGCGGCGACGACAGCCTCACACCGCAGCAAACCAGTGAACCCTCGTACTCCTCTACGCGTGGGCATCCACTGCCGCGTCTTCCCCGGCTCCGCGTCGTCCCCTTCCTAGGCCTCGCTGTCGTCCACCGCCCTGGTGCTCTCGGCACGGCGTGGTCAATGTGGTCAAGGAACGGCTTCCATCGGACGTGGACTGTACGTGGAGAAGCTGACAGCTGGGTCCACGGCCGCAGCAAGGAAGTGCCTCCTTATTACGTGCAAAATAATTGTTCCTCCACCTGACAGCGGGGACCCACCGGACGGGCCACCGTATTTCGCGAAAAAACCGTTTCCCCCCTGACTGCTGGGACCCACCAGCTACACCTTCGCACACAAGGAAGTGCGTCCGGGCAAAAAAACAAAACGATTCGCCCCCCTGACTGCTGGGACCCACCAGCTACATCTTCGCACGCAAGGAAGTGCCTGACAGTCGGGACCCACCTGGTCGAAGCGTACGTAGCGTTGTCATTCTGGTCGCGAACGTGTACGTACATATATACTGGTGGATGTAGAGGTGCGCACGTGTCGTAGTAGAGGCGCGTACATGTCGTAGTAGAGGCGCGCACGTAGCATGTACATGTACGTACAGCGGCCAGGGTGCAAGAAAGAAAATACGGCCACGTATGTGTACATACGGGCGGGGTCTCGAACGCCTACTCACGCATACGTACGGCCAGGGCTCGTGTACATGGCTGGGTCGGAACGGAGAAACAGCGTCGTCGTCGTGTTCATGGGGAGGCAACGGAATGCGTCGTGTTCATGGGGAGGCAACGAAATGCGTCGTGTTCATGGGGAGGCAACGTAATGCGTCGTGTTCATCGGGAGGTAACAGAACGCGTGGGAGCCAACCGGCTGGGTCGGAACGGAATGCGTGGTCGTGTTCATCGGGAGGGCTTGGACGGAACAGGCGATGGAAACGAGGCCTGGCGTACCGCAGAACGGAGGAAACGGACCTCCTACGGTCGAAACGGGGGTCCTGTTGATCGGGAGGGGTTTGGCGTACTGCAAAACGGAGGAAACGGACCTCCTACGGCCGAAACGGGGGTTCTGTTGATCGGGAGGGGTGTGGCGTACCGCAAAACGGAGGACTCCTACGGCCGAAACGGGGGTTCTGTTGATCGGGAGGGGTGTGGCGTACCGCAAAACGGAGGAAACGGACCTCCTACGGTCAAAACGGGGGTCCTGTTGATCGGGAGGGGTGTGGCATACCGCAAAACGGACGAAACGGACCTCCTACGGTCGAAACGGGGGTCCTGTTGATCGGGAGGGGTGTGCCGTACCGCAAAACGGACGAAAGGGACCTCCTACGGTCGAAACGGGGGTCCTGTTCATCGGGAGGGGTGTGGCGTACCGCAAAACGGGACTCCACGGGATACTGTTCATCTCCACGGTCGACCTCCTCCAGCCTCCACGGGCTACCGTCGACCTCCTCCGGCCTCCACGGGCTCCTGTTCATCCAGCCTCCACCGCGCGCTACTCCACCGGCTACTGTTCAACCACCCCTCCACCGTCTACTGTTCATCCAGCCCTCCACACCACGGGGTCTTGTTCAACCACCCCTCCAAGGGCACCCCTCCATCGTCTACTGTTCATCCAGCCCTCCACACCACGGGGTCCTGTTCATCGAGAGGCAACGCCACCGCTCACTGTTCATCAAACCCCCCCCCCCCCCGCAACGCTCACTGTTCATCCAATCGATCGGCTTCAGTTAGCAGCAGTAGCGAAGGAATCGCTCGATCGGGTTCAGTTAACAGCCATCGATCGATCGCTCGGGTTCAGTAACACGTAGCCTGCAGTGCAATCGCTCGGGTTCAGTTAGAGCCCAACGCCTCGCTCGGGTTCAGTTAGAGCCAACGCCTCGCACACACGCGCGTACGTGTACGAGAGAAACGCGCATCGCTCGGCCCCCGACCTCCCACCGTAACCGGGAACTCCCTGAAATTTTCCGCCCTCGCTTCTACCACATTTTTTTCCGTCATGGACGGCCCAAAGAATGTCATGCAGCGGCGTCTCCGGCCCGCCCAGGACGAAAAGCCCATTTTCTATCATGACTTTTCGTCATAGAAGTAGGAGCCCACCATATCTATGATGATACCGGGTTTTGTCACAATTATCGTCATAGAAGTGTCATATGTATGACAGAAAAAAATTCGTTCGGCCCAAAATGTCACGGATGTGTCTTTTTTTTTGTAGTGTTAGGTCAGTGCAAAAGGAGTTTTGCGGAGGCAGGGGGCCAAATGCCAGAGACCCTGGCATCTAGCCCTGGGCCAGACGCCGAGCCCCATGGCGTCTGGGCCAAACGCCAAGGACTGTGGCGTCTGGTCTTGGAAGTTCGAGAAGGACTCTTCCTTGCGGACAAAACCGACTTTGAGGAGGCTCTTTCTCCACACCCGGGACACATCAAGATACACCAAGCCGTGTGCCGGCAATCCCGCCCCTCTAGTTTATCCTCCCTCATAGTTTCCGTTGTGCTTGGCGAAGCCCTGCGGAGATTGTTCTTCACCAACAGCGTCACCACGCCGTCGTGCTGCCGGAAATCATCTACTACTTCACCCCTCTTGCTGGATCAAGAAGGCGAGGACGCCATTGAGCTGAACGTGTGCTGAACGCGGAGGTACCATACGTTCAGTACTTGATCGGGACGCATCGTGAAGGTGTACGACTACATCAACCGCATTGATAAACGCTTCCGCTTAGTGATACGTCTCCAACATATCTATAATTTATGAAGTATTCATGCCATATTTACAACAATTTTATATGGTTTTGGTATGATTTGCATGGAACTAACCCGTGCTGACGCTGTTTTCAGCAGAACTACCGTGGTGTTGTTTTTTGTGCAGAAATGAAAGTTCTCCAAATGAGCTGAAACTTTTTGATGATTTTTTTGGAACAAAAGAGACCCCCGAAGCTTCGTGGAAGGACCAGAAGGTGAATGAGCAGGGCACAAGACACCGGGGCGTGCCTGGGCCCTTGCCCATGCCCTGGTTGGTTGTGCTCACCTCGAGGCCCATCTTCGCATGAAACCAACACCAAAAACTCCTATAAATAGAGAAACCATCAGGGGTAACCCTAGATCAGAAGTTCCACCGCCGCAAGCCTCTCTAGCCACGAGAAACCAATCTAGACCCTGTTCTGATACTCTGAAGGAGGGGGGAATCATCACCAGTGGCCATCTTCATCATCCCGGCAGCCACCATGATGAGGAGGGAGTAGTCCACCCCCGGGGCTGAGGGTTTGTACGAGTAGCTATGTGTTTAATCTCTCTCTCTCTCTCTCTCTCTCTCTCTCTCTCTCTCTCGTGTTCTTAAGATGTCACGATCTCGATGTATCGCCGGCTTTGTTAATATGGTTGGATCATATGGTGTTTTCCCCTCTCTATCTTGATGTGAACTGAGTTTTCCCTTTGAGATTTCGTTCTTATCGAATTGAATACTTTTATGGATTTGAGAACACTTTATGTATCTCTTGCTATGAATACTCGTGGTGACAATGGGGTATCATATTAATTCACTTGATATATGTTTTGGCACTCAACTCATGGATTCCCGAGGTGACATTGGGGTAATCTATGCATAAGGGTTGATGCACGTTCTTGTCTTTGTTTCTCCGGTAGAAATCTTGGGGCACTCTTTGAGGTTCTTTATATTGGATTGAGTATTGTGAGTCTGAAATGGTTTGATGCATATTGTATAATCAACTCACGGATACTCGCGGTGACATTGGAGTATCTAGGTGACATTAGAGTTGGTTGATGGGTATCATATGGTGTTATTTTAGTACGAACTCTTTGTTAGATTGATCGGAAAGAATAGCTTGGTGTTATTTTAGTACGAACTCTAGGGTAGATTGATTGGAAAGAATAGCTTTGAGGTGGCTTCGTACCCTACAACAATTTCTTCTTATGTTCTCCGCTAGATAGGAACTTTGGAGTGATTCTTCATCGCATGTTTAGGGATGGTTATGTGATCCAATTATATTAGCATTGTTGAGAGATTGCACTAGTGAAAGTATGGACCCTACGCCTCATTTTCAAGCATTGCAATACAGTTTGTGCTCCATTTTATCAACTGCTACCTTGCTATTTTATTTTGTTCCTATTACAAAAATCAATATCTACTATCATTACTACACTTTTATTACCATCTCTTCGCCGAACTAGTGCATCTATACAAATTACCATTGTATTTGGTGTGTTGGGGACACAAGAGACTTTTTATTATTTGGTTGCAGGGTTGTTTGAGAGAGACCATCTTCATCCTACACCTTCCATAGATTGATAAACCTTAGGTCATCCACTTGAGGGAAAATTGCTACTGTCCTACAAAACTCCGCGCTTGGAGGCCCAACACGTGTCTACAACAATAAATTTGCGTAGCAGACGCCAAGCTATTTTTTGGCGCCATTGCCGAGGAGGTGAGTGCTTGAAGGTATATCTTTAGATCTTGCAATCGAATCTTTTAGTTTCTTGTTTTATCACTAGTCTGGTTTATAAAAGAAAACTACAAAATGGAATTGAGGTGGTCTCATATTGTACACCTTTATAATATCTTTCTTGAAAATGATGGATCGGAAAATTATGCTCAATTGTTAGAAGACGAAGTCAATAAAATGTTTGGCACCAAATATTTAAAGGATGAGCATGATTGCAATGTTGTTAGTATGAATTCTTTGAATATCCAAAATTCTAATGATTATTGCACTAGTCATGAGAAAAATGTTTCTTATAAGCATGTGAATTTTTGTGGAGTGGAAAGACTTTGTGAAGATGTGCCTTATAGGGAAGATATATTTTGTAAGAAGTATAAGCATGATAGAACCATTTTTTTGCTCAAAGTGATAGATGAATTTGCTACAAAATTATGCTCTCTTTGTCCTATTACTTGTGAACTTTGCAATAAAGTTGGTCACCTTAATTTCCAATGCATGCTTTTTCATGATCGAGTCGTGTCCAAATATTGCAATAACTTGATCACCCTTGAACTTTATAATGAACTTTGTCTATTTTTGGGGAGTGAAGAATTGACACATAAAAATAGTTTGTTTAAAGTATTCATTCTCACGGACGACATTGAAACTAATCTAAAGAATACCTATATGTTTTGCATTGTAAATTGCAATGAGAATGCTTATATTGCCAACTATAGAAAGATGGGAAAACCAATAGAATATAAACGGAATACTAATGAAAGGGTAAAGATTTCCACTTTCCCTCCTATTGTCTCTCATGATGAAATAGCTGACGAGGAGGAGCTCCCTATTCAACCAATCTCATCAATAAGAAGCTTGAAAAAATTTAATTAAACCCACACATGATGTGGTGAAGAAGAAGAAAAGAAGAAAGAATAGAGGTAAAAAGGTATCTCTCCCAAATAATGTTGCTCCTATTATTGTTGTGCCTCATGAAAATGAATAAAAAATAATTGTGGAAGATGATGCACTTGATGATGATATTGCTTCTATGTCTTATGGCACAATGTCCGAGAGCACTATTGATGATGATTTTGTTATGCCTATTGCTTGTTGTGATGATTATGATTGGGAAGATAATGATACTTCTTATAATCTTGAAAATCTTTTTGGCTCCAACTTGGGAAATTATGATGATATCAATTGTTATACCGTTGGTGCTATTCATACTATTAATGATGAGAGTGATTATGCTTATGATATGCCAAGCCTCAAGCTTGCGGATGCTATGTTTGATGAGAATGCCATGTTTGAGAATTTATTTGTTGCAATTAATGTTTGTCCCACGCTTGGGGATGACATGCTTAATGAAGATGATCGTTTTGGCCCTTCTACTTCGAATGATCAATTTTGCTATGATGATTGCATGCCTCCTATCTATGATGAGAACAAAGTTTCTACTTATGATGATTATTGTGATGATACTTATGTTATAAAAAGTAGTGATGATTATATTTATAAAACTTGTCATAGTTATGATTACCCTTTTCCAGAACATTACTCTTTTAATGTGGAAACAATTTATAGTATTCGAATTTCATATGATAATCCCACCATTGTGAATGAGAAGAAATTTTCTTATGTGGAGAGTAATAAAATTTCTATGCTTGTGGACAATGAAAAAAATGCTTTATGTGATGGTTATATTGATGAATCTATTCATAATGCTACTGAAAATTATTATGAGATAGGAACTTATGATTCATGATGCTCTCTTTATGTTTCAATTCTTATCCTTTATGCGAGCATCATTGAAATCATCATGCCTAGCTAAAAGGCATTAAAGAAAACTGCTTGTTGGGAGACAACCCAACATTTACCCCTACTATTTTTGTGTGTTCACATGATTAAGCTACTGTAGTAATCATGTTTTATAGCCTTTGTTTCAATAAAGTGCCAAGTAAAGCCTTTGGGATAGTGTGGATGATAGTTGACTTGATTCCGTGCAAGAACAGAAACTTTTGCTTCTAGAAAGAGAATTGTTTAAATTCACTGGAGATTCGAAAACTTCTGAATTTTTTACAGATGATTGATATACAAATTGTTTACGTTGTCCTAATTTTCAGCATTTTTGGAGTTGTAGAAGTATGGTAGTTGTCCAGATTACTACAGACTGTTATGTTTTTAACAGATTCTGCTTTCAATGCATAGTTTGCTCGTTTTCTAGTTTCTATGGCTTATATTTCTCAATATAAATTATGGAAACGATAGGGTACAGTAGGCATTGTGTGAGAGCAATTATGAATCTTTTCTTTGACAGTACCAAAGTGAACTGTTTGCTCTTTATCATACTAACCTATCTCACGAAGTTTCGTTAAGTTTGTGTGATTGAAGTTTTCAAGTTTTGGGTAAGACATCGATATGAGGAGAATAAAGAGTGACAAAACCCTAAGCTTGGGGATTCCCAAGGCACCCCAAGTTAATATCCAAGGAAGATCCAAGAACCTAATCTTGGGGATGCCCCGGAAGGCATCCCCTCTTTTGTCTCCAACATTACCGGTAAACTAACTTGGAGCTATATTTTCATTCGTCACATGATATGTGTTTTGCTTGGAGTGTCATTTTATTTTGCTAGTATTTGCTTGCTGTTATTTAGAATAATGTTTTCCATATTTTATTTCAATAAAAATATCAAGTATAGCCTTTGCCATGCTTATTTTGCAAGTCTAGATGTTGCTACTTCAAAACAGAAAGTTTATCGCTGTTGCGAAAATTCCCTAGAAAATTTAGAATGTGATAAAATGTTGAAACTTTTTGCAAAATAAGCTCTGATAAATTTTCCATAGTGTGGTAAATTTTCATAATTTTTGGAGTTAAAGAAGTATGGATCCTCTTGCATTCTTTACAGACTGTACTGTTTTGACAGATTGCTGTTATGTTTGCATTGTTTGCATACGTTTGCTTGTTTAATGATTCTATTTGAGGATAGGACTATTAAATATGCAGAGGCATTTAGTATGCAATGTTGAATAATAATTTTAGTGATTTGCTACAGTAGAGAATGATAAGGTTTTTGCATTGGTTTATACTAACTTATCTCACGAGTTCTTGTTGAGTTTTGTGTGGATGAGTGTTTATTCACTTGTCATTGCACGAGAGTATGGCAAAGGTATTAGGGATGCCCAGTACCGAAATGAAAATAAATTTACTTTATGTTGTCAAATAATAAATTCCTTGGAAAGTGTTGGTATGGACGGTATCCGTGGATACGGCTAGCCGTGGAATGTGAAAGTATGGTGGAAAAAGGAATAAACTTTATTTTCTGTTTGGGAACCGCCTATGATATATCTAGCATGGAAAGTATTGGGAACTACTCGATCGGTTTCGTTGACAGGAAAAGCATGCCACCCAAAATGTTTTTTCTATCTTTTTCGCTTTGAGCTCTGGCACCTCTACAAATCCCTACTTCCCTCTGTGAAGGGCCTATCTATTTACTTTATGTAATTTTTATTTTTATTTGAATCTCCATCTTCTCTTATAAAGCACCAACTAAGGGGCACTATGATCGTACTTGAGCATTGGATGTAGCTAATATGCGAGTGTGTTTCATGAATGGACCAATGATTGAGCATGATGGGCTAGGGATAACTTTTTTTAGTGTTGATATTTTGAAAGACATGGTTGCTTATTGATATGCTTGAGTATTGAAATCTTCATGTCAAAACTAGACTATTGCTTTGAACCAGATAAAAGTCCAAATGTCCATACTACAAAAGAAAAGAATATGTGATGAATATGATAGGTAGCTTTCCACAAAAAATATTCCATTTTCAATTGCTACTTTATCATGATAAGTTTTATGAGAAAGAGTTGATGTTATGATGCTAGGAAAAGTGATTGAAATTATCTTTGATCGAACTTATACACTTTGCTAGCATTCACACTTCATAAATTATTTCTTTTATCATTTACCTACTCGAGGACGAGTAGGAATTAAGCTTGGATGCTGATACATCTCCAACATATCTATAATTTATGAAGTATTCATGCCATATTTACAACAATTTTATATGGTTTTGGTATGATTTGCATGGAACTAACCCGGACTGACGCTGTTTTCAGCAGAACTACCGTGGTGTTGTTTTTTGTGCAGAAATGAAAGTTCTCCAAATGAGCTGAAACTTTTTGACGGTTTTTTTGAACAAAAGAGACCCCCAAATCTTCATGGATGGACCCGAAGGTGAAGGAGTAGGGCACAAGACACCGGGGTGTGCCTGAGCCCTTGCCCGGGCCCCGGTGGGTTGCGCTCATCTCGAGGCCCATCTTCGCGTGAAACCAACGCCAAAAAATCCTATAAATAGAGAAACCATCAGGGGTAACCCTAGATCAGAAGTTCCGCCGCCGCAAGCCTCTGTAGCCATGAGAAACCAATCTAGACCCTGTTCCGGCACTCTGCCGGAGGGGGCAATCATCACCGGTGGCCATCTTCATCATCCCGGCGTCCGCCATGATGAGGAGGGAGTAGTCCACCCTCGGGGCTGAGTGTTTGTACCAGTAGCTATGTGTTTAATCTCTCTCTCTCTCTCTCTCTCGTGTTCTTGAGATGTCACAATCTTGATGTATCGCTGGCTTTGTTAATATAGTTGGATCATATGGTGTTTTCCCCTCTCTACCTTGTTGTGAATTGAGTTTTCCCTTTGAGATTTCGTTCTTATCGGATTGAATACTTTTATGGATTTGAGAACACTTTATGTATGTCTTGCTATTAATACCCGTGGTGACAATGGGGTATCATATTGATTCACTTGATATATGTTTTGGCACTCAACTCGCGGATTCCCGAGGTGACATTGGGGTAATCTATGCATAGGGGTTGATGCACGTACTTGTCTTTGTTTCTCCGATAGAAATCTTGGGGCACTCTTTGAGGTTCTTTATGTTGGATTGAGTATTATGAATATGAAATTTGATGCATATCGTATAATCAACTCACGGATACTCGCGGTCACATTGGAGTACCTAGGTGACATTAGAGTTGGTTGATGTGTATCATATGGTGTTATTTTAGTACGAACTCTAGGATAGATTGATCGGAAAGAATAGCTTTGAGGTGGTTTCGTACCCTACAAACAATTTCTTCTTATGTTCCGCGCTAGATAGGAACTTTGGAGTGATTCTTCATCGCACGTTGAGGGATGGTTATGTGATCCAATTATATTAGCATTGTTGAGAGATTGCACTAGCGAAAGTATGGATCCTAGGCCTCATTTTCAAGCATTGCAATACCGTTTGTGCTCCGTTTTATCAATTGCTACCTTGCTATTTTTTATTGTTCCTATTACAAAAATCAATATCTACTATCATTACTACACTTTTATTACCATCTCTTCGCCGAACTAGTGCACCTATACAAATTACCATTGTATTTGGTGTGTTGGGGACACAAGAGACTTTTTATTATTTTGTTGCAGGGTTGTTTGAGAGAGACCATCTTCATCCTTCACCTCCCATGGATTGATAAACCTTAGGTCATCCACTTGAGGGAAAATTGCTACTGTCCTACAAAACTCCGCGCTTGGAGGCCCAACACGTGTCTACAAGAATAAAGTTGTGTAGTAGACGTCACTTAGCAATCTTCAAGGGTATGAGGATGCTCTCCCCCTCTCGTAGCTATGCATCTCCATGGATATATGTTGCGTGTGCATAGAAATTTTTTGTTTTCCATGCAACATTTCCCAACACAGAGCTCAAAGCTTAAATTGAGAGATAAAAATTTTGAGAGGCATACTTTTCCCGTCAATGAAAACGACCGAGTAATTCCCAACACTTTCCATGCTAGATATATCATAGACAGTTCCCAAATAGAAAATGAAGTTTATTCCTTTTTCCACCATTCTTTCACCTTCCATGGCTAGCCGTATCCACGGGTGCCTTCCATACCAACACTTTCCAAGGAATTTATTATTTAACAACATAAAGTAAATTTCTTTTTCATTTCGGGACTGGGCATCCCTATTACCGCCGCACTCTCGTGCAATGACAAGTGACTAAACACTCATCTTGAGAATAACACATCTAGCATGGAAAATATTTGCCACCCCTGCCGCTTCATGAGCGGTACGAGCACACAAAAAGGAAATTTATTTTGAAAATTAGAGATGGCACATAAAAATTTGCTTAGAACGGCACGAAAATACCACATATAGGTAGGTATGGTGGACTCATGTGGCAAAACTGGTTTAAAGGATTTTGGATGCCCAAGTAGTATCTCTACTTAGTACAAGTGGAGGCTAGCAAAAAGATTGAGAAGCATCCAACAAGGAAATGAAAAATCACATAAGCAAGCATTAAACATAACTAACGTTGAATAATGCACCACAAGTAGGATGTAATTTAATTGCATAACTATTGACTTTCGTGCTAGCATAGGGAATCACAAACCTTAACACCAATATTCTTACTAAAGGATAATTACTCATCAACATGACTCATGTAAGTGCATCTAGTGCCCCTTAGTGATTTTGGTGTATTGAAGGCTTATAGGTTAAGGGACTAATGTGTTTATGAGTGTACACAGGTCTATAAGTCTATGAGGAGTTTGAAATTTACAGAGAAAGTCGGCCCCTAAAAATGAAGTTCTTTGACTGAAGACTTCGGATTTCTGAAGACTTTCTGAAGACTTTGAAAGGGAAGAAATTGGTGTGACCTTAAAGACTTGGTATTCATTTGAGGAACATGAAGCGTGAAGACTTTTGTTTACGTAGTTTCATTTTCTCTTTCTTGAGTCATAGGAAACACCGTACTATTAAAGGGGGTCGAGGAAATACTAAGGAAAAATTTCCATGTGATGCTCAACTCAAAATCCTACACCTACCAATCCCTTCGAATGAAGCCATTGGAAATCTCATACAGCTCAGTCATATTCTTCAGTGACAGAGACGAAGTTCTTCTGGTCTCTGAGGAATTTGTTCTGACTGAGGAGTTAGGAATTCGCCAGTGCGGATTGCCTACATAGTGAGGAACATGATAGCCCTGAGGAATTTGATACTCAAATTTCCGACCGTTGTTGTGCTATACGCCAGTTGTCCCAAAATATCTACCCACCTAACGGTCATATCATTTAAGGGCATTTATGTCTTATCATGCCGGGCTGCTCCCTAGGCTATAAATAGCCGCCCCTACAACCACTAGCTGGTTGGCTGCTCCGAGAGAAACTGACACTTGTCATTTGAGAGCGTCCCATCCTCCGAGGACTTTGAGCGAAAATCATCAAGTGAGGAAAAACCCCAAACCCAAATACCTACAAACCCAAAGTGATTGAGCATCACTAAAGAGATTGATCCTGCGTGGATCCGACGCTTGTTACCTTTGAAGACTGTGCTTCTTCCAGACGGTTAGGCGTCATGGTCTAGAGCATCCAAGAGGAAATTGTGGATCGCCGAGTGACCGAGTTTGTGAAGGTTCGGAAGTCACCTGGAGACTTACCACGAGTGATTGGGCGAGGTCTGTGTGACCTTAGTTCAAGGAGAATACAGTGAGGACTGTGTGTCCGGGACTGTGTGTCCTCAGGTTTAAATACCTAGCCGCTCCAACCAGATGTACAACTGAGACAGCAGTTGGAACTGGTCTACCAAATCATTGTCTTCACCAAGCCTACTAGTTCTATTTCCTCAACTCTTTCATTTCCTCATTCCTGTGTTGTGCAATTGTTCATATCTGTGTTTGAAGACTTTGACTGAAGACTTTCTCAATTTCCTCAGTTCAATTTCCTCAGTCTGTTTGTCTTCATCCTGTGTTTACGCTTTCTGTACTCTGTGCTTGTTTTCATTTCATCATGATGACTATGCTTGTGTTCTGCTATGCATACTTTTGAGTACGTATTCCGCTGCAAGTAGTTCTTCGCTAAGGAATTTCCTCACCCCCAAATTCCTCAGTGAAGAATTTATAAAAATCGCCTATTCACCCCCCTCTAGTCGATATAACGCACTTTCAATTGGTATCAGAGCAAGGTACTCCCTTGTTCTGTGTGATTTTGGTTTAACCGCCTGGAGTTTTAGTTATGTCGACCATAGGTATGAAGAAAGTGACATGTCCCATCTTTGAAGGTCATGATTATCCCAAGTGGAAGGCCATGATGAAGAAGCGCCTCATGGCGATGAACAGCGAACTGTGGACCGTCACTGAGATTGGTCTTACCGATCTATGCAAGATGGCGGACACTGATGATATTCGCAAGTACACTCGACTTGACATCATGGCGAAGGATATCATCTGTTCCTGCCTATCCAGAGATGAATTCAGGCGCATCATGCATCTTTGCAATGCGAAGCTTATCTGGGACCGAATCTCTGACATCTATGAAGGTCATCGAACTTGTCATGATCCCTGGTTTGAGGATTTCAAGGAATCACTCAAAACGATGACTTTCGAACCTGAACCATCATCTTCTGCACCATGCCTCATGGCAAAAGGTGCCAAGGTAACCGAATGTTCCTCATCCGAGTCTAGTGATGATGAATCTGATGATGATTTTGGACCTAGCTATACCAAGCTTGTTTGTATTGCCACTAAACAACAAAAGGCCTTGGAAAAGGTTCAAAACATGCTAGATAAAAGTGATGATATGTTGGGTGAAGAAATGGATCACACTAAAACCCTGACTGAAAATCTTCAGAGGCTTCAGACTAGGTTTGACAACCTTCAAGGTCATCATAACACTCTCTTATCTGATCATGAGAAGCTTTCTTATGAATTTCTTCAAAGAAAGCAAGATCTTGAGAAGCTAAGAGAGAGTTATGAAGATCTTCAGAAGGAGCGCGATTCATTACTTGCTCAACAAATCAGCGCTGCTCAGGAAGAATTTGTTCCTCCATGTTTGAAATGCATTGAACGTGAATCTGCTAATTCTTCACCTGAATGTTCAAATGCTTCTAATGCTACAAATTCTTCAACTGTCTCTGCTATCACTAATTCCTCATCTGAGGACATTGCTAGTATCACTGACGATGCAGGGCTGAAGGAATTGTACATGACAGGCATGTACAAAAGCCTCAAAGGGCATCAGACTCTTTGTGATGTGCTTAAAAAGCAGATCCTCAACAGGAACCCTAGGAAAGAGGGTATTGCCTTTGAGAGGAAACTCAATGCTGATGGTACATATTGGAAGCCTGAGCAGTACCCCAAAACCTCATGGGTTGCTGCAAAGGGACCTCCAGTTGATCCATCTAATTTATCCGGCTTTACATGCGAATCTTCTCATTCTTCTGATGAGTCATTTGACTCCAACTACAAACTGTTTAAAAATCAGAATGGTGAAGTATTTGCTAGATATGTTGGCACTAACTGCAGGAACGGTTCTCCTATGAAGAAAATCTGGGTTCCCAAAAGGTGCCTTGAAAGTCTTCAGGTGAATGTCCTCATGACACCACCTGTGAAGAATAGGAACCCCAGATCAAATTCTTCACATGGACCAAATTCTTCATATGGATCCAAGTCCTCATACGGACCAAATTCCTCACGTGGATCAAATTCCTCAAGAGGATCAAAATCCTCATATGAACATCATCGTGCTAACAACTCTGTTTCGCAGGGAGGAGCCAAGGGCTATGAATATGAGCATTATTCTTCTAATCATTATGTTCATAAGTCCTCGAAGAATTTCTCTGCTTATTCATATGCTTACCCTAACTTCTCTTATGTGAAACGAAACGGATTGGCTTCTATGCCACCTTTCTCATATGGAGCTCGCAGAGTGATGAACTCTTTGCCACCCCTTCAGATGTGGGTGGTGAAGAAAAAGAACTAATCTCTTCTGCAGGGTCAGGTCTCCAGACGTACTTGAACGTCTGAAGAATTTGCTGGAGACCTGAATGTTGCCTGAAAGGACGCAGGCTAATCATGAAGAAATGAACTTTCATTTCTCACGTCCTCATACTGCTTTATCTGTTCTATTGCTTGATGAAATTGATCTGATGAATTGATGTCATATTCTTCACTGATGAAGTATATGAAGTTCGTAAGCTGCACTAATTCATCTGCAGGATGATCAACCCAAAGCCACTGAGTGGGTCCTCGATAGTGGATGTACAAATCACATGACTGGTGACAAGAATCTATTGATTGATGCTCCCTTATCACCATCGCATCTGAAGCATATCATCTTCGCTGACAAAGGCAAAAGTCAGGTATTGGGTCTAGGTAAGGTTGCGATCACAAAGGATCGACACATGGACAAAGTCATGCTTGTCGAGTCCTTAGGATACAACCTCATGTCTGTCTCAATGCTTTGTGATCTTGATATGGTAGTTGTCTTTGGCAAGTATCGTTGTGTTGTGGTTATGGAAGCTGACAATTCCAAAGTCTTCGAAGGCTTTAGGAGAGGAGACTTGTATATTGTTGATTTCTCTACAGGACCGCAACCAGCCGTGTGCCTACTTGCAAAAGCTTCAGAAGGATGGCTATGGCATCGACGACTTGGTCATGCAGGCATGAGGAATTTGCACACGCTTGCGAAGAAGAAGCATGTCATTGGCATTGAGAATGTCAAATTCCTCAAGGATCACCTATGTGGAGCTTGTGAAGCTGGAAAGATGACCAAGGCTAAGCATCCAGCGAAGACTATCATGACCACTACTCGACCATTCGAATTGCTTCACATGGACCTCTTTGGTCCTAACCATTACTCAGCTGTCACAAATGACGCATCTCTCTATGGGCTTGTTATTGTTGATGATTACTCTCGTTACACATGGGTACACATTGTTACTTACAAACATGAAGTGCAGGAAGTCTTCAAACGATTTTCCTCGAGGGCTTCAACCAACTTTGGTGTGAAGATCAAGCACATCAGAAGTGACAATGGAACTGAGTTCAAGAATTCTGGTCTTGATGACTATCTTGATGAACTTGGTATTACTCATGAGTTATCTGCTCCTTACACTCCTCAGCAAAATGGCGTCGTGGAGCGCAAGAACAGAACTCTTGTTGAGATGGCTCGCACTATGCTTGATGAGTACAAGACGCCTCGTCACTTCTGGATTGAGGCAATTTATACTGCGTGCCACATCATCAACAGGGTATATCTTCACAAATTCTTCAAGAAGACTGCCTATGAACTCCTCACTGACAAGAAACCCAATGTGAGTTATTTCAAAGTCTTCGGTGCTAAATGTTGGATTAGAGATCCTCATCACAATGCTAAATTTGCACCGAAAGCACATGAAGGTTTTATGCTTGGTTACGGAAAGGACTCGCACACCTACAGAGTCTTCAACACCGTTCTTCACAAGGTTGTTGAAACTGTAGATGTGCGGTTCGATGAAACTAATGGCTCGCAAAGAGAGCACCTACCCTCTGTGATAGATGAACCAGCACCTGAGGAAACTATCAAGTTCAAGGCTACTGAGGATGTCATTCCTACCGAAGAATCTGCTGAAGAATTCATTCCAGAACGTGAAGAACGTCGAGCTAATGCACCTGAAGAAATTGCTGAAGAAAATGGTGCTGAAGAAAATGCTGATCAAATTCCTCGACGACAACCTACTCATCCTCGCGTTGCAAAAGAAGTGCAAGTTGAGAAGATCATCGATGACATTGAAGCACCAGGTCCTCTCACACGCTCAAAAGCTTCACATTTATCTAACTTTTGTGGGCACTATGCTTTTGTCTCTATCTCAGAGCCCACTAAGGTAGATGAAGCATTTCTGGAGCCTGAGTGGATTCAGGCCATGCAAGAAGAATTACATCAGTTCGAGCTCAACAACGTTTGGGAACTGGTCAATCGTCCAGATCCTCGCAAACACAATATCATTGGCACAAAGTGGATCTACCGCAACAAGCAAGATGAAAATGGCCTTGTGGTGAGGAATAAGGCACGGCTAGTAGCTCAAGGCTACACACAGGTTGAAGGAATTGATTTCGATGAAACTTTTGCACCTGTTGCTAGACTTGAAGCTATTCGCATATTACTTGCTTATGCTAACCATCATGATATCACTTTATATCAAATGGATGTGAAAAGTGCATTCCTCAATGGTAAGCTTGAGGAAGAAGTATATGTTGCTCAACCCCCAGGTTTTGAAGATCCTAAGCATCCTGACAAAGTCTTCAGACTAAATAAGGCCCTCTATGGCCTCAAGCAGGCCCCTCGGGCGTGGTATGATACTTTGAAGGAATTCCTCATGAAGAAAGGCTTCAAACCCGGTTCACTCGACCCTACTCTTTTCACTAAATCATATGATGATGAATTGTTTGTATGCCAAATATATGTTGATGATATCATCTTTGGCTGTACTGACCAACGTTATAGTGATGAATTTGCCTATATGATGAGTGAAGAATATCAAATGTCTATGATGGGAGAGTTGAAATTCTTCTTAGGTCTTCAAATTCGTCAACAGCGCAATGGCATATTCATATCTCAGGAGAAATACCTCAAGGATGTACTGAGGAAATTCGGCATGCAAGATTGCAAAGGCGTCAAAATTCCTATGCCCACAAATGGCCATCTGTGCACTGATGAAAATGGTATTGACTTCGATCAAAAGGTATACCGCTCCATGATTGGTTCTTTATTGTACTTATGTGCATCTAGGCCAGATATTATGCTTAGTGTTTGCATGTGTGCCCGATTTCAAGCTACACCGAAGGAATCACACCATAAGGCTGTGAAGCATATTCTTCGATATCTAGCTCACACACCAACACTAGGATTATGGTACCCCAAGGGCTCGGCTTTTGATCTCGTTGGATATTCTGACTCTGACTATGCTGGTGATCGTGTGGATCGCAAGTCAACATCTGGTACATGTCATTTCCTCGGACGATCTTTGGTCTGTTGGTCCTCGAAGAAACAGAACTGCGTATCACTGTCTACTGCTGAAGCTGAGTACATTGCTGCTGGTTCTTGCTGTGCTCAATTGCTGTGGATGAAGCAAACTCTCAAGGACTACGGCGTCAACGTGAAGAATGTGCCTCTCTTCTGTGACAATGAGAGTGCCATCAAGATTGCTCACAACCCAGTTCAGCACTCGAAGACAAAGCACATTCAGATTCGTCATCATTTTCTTCGCGATCATGTGTTGAAGGGCGACATTTCTATTGAGCATGTGAAGACTGAAGAACAGCTAGCCGATATCTTCACAAAGCCCTTGGATGAGAAGAGATTTAGCAAGTTGCGGTGTGAGCTAAATATCTTAGAATCTTCGAATGTTCTTTGAAAAGGACACTCATCCTAACACTTATGCAAAATTGATGACTTAGATGTGCAACACATGAAGAAACATTTTTCTTCAATCAATGAAGAATAACACTCTAAGTGTGAAGAAATTAATGAAGAATTTGATTCTCAGAACCCTACGACAATTGTACGCGGTGTCTGAAATCATCATTCTTATACGGTGGGTCACGCCACCACAAAAGTTGAAAATCTTTAATTTGAGTTTTTCCTCAGTTTTGAAATTCCTCAGTTGTTCATATTCTTCAACTTTGCAAAATCTTCACTGTTTTCGTCGTTTCTCTTCATTGGCTATATATATATATATATATATATATATATATATATGAGTTTATGTCCTCTACAACATTCACTTATTGCTATTTCTTCAAGTTGCTATTTCTGCTAAGTGAATGTGATCGGACCCTTCCCCCTCTATGCTATACTCAACCCAATCTATTCACAAATTCTTCATGTGCGTTCTATTTGAAACTCATTCAAAATCTTCACTGCGTCCTTGTCAGCTGAAGAATTTGCGAATGGAACTTTTAACTTATCTTATCCAAATTTTCGGCTTTGCCGCTCAAACCGTTCCGCTTTCCACGATATACTTATCTATTCACCCACGATCTAACACGATATCCACTTCTCAGTACGTGGGTGACACATGTCATGCGAATGAGAAGAGTCAGGGGCACGTTCGTCCAATTTCTTCGGGCGAACCGTTTTTCACCGTGGCTATAAATACCCCCTCTCCCCTTCCTCACTTCTTTTACTCCGCTCGACCTCTCTCCAAGCTCGAGCTTCTCAAACCCTAGCGCCGCCGCTACATCATCGTCGCCGGTGAGGAAGAGCCTCACTCCCTCGACCTCGTCGCCGCCGTACTCACGCCGGCCGCGGAAATCTTCACTCCGCCGCCGCCGTAGCCGTCTTCCTCCGCCAAGTTAGGGCGTGGAAGATCTGCACAGACGAGCTTCACTTCTCCACATCCCAGTTCGTCGTGTTCTTCGTTCAGGTAATTAAAAGTTACTTTTACTGCCCTCTTTGATTCAAATGTTTACTACAAAATCTTCAAAGGTGTTTTTCTTCAAATCCTCACACACTAAACACCTCACATGTCATCTGTTCTTGATTCATTTCTCTAAGCATCATTTTCTTCAAGATTCCTCAATTGTGTGGATCTTCGAGCTATACAACTCTGGAACCTAAGACAAAGAACGCTTAGTGAAATTCTTCAAGACTCATCTGGTCAAATTCCTCAAACTTGTTCTTATTGAAAAACCTTCTGAGAACGCATATGACCTCTCCAAATTCCTCGCAACTATACTCTGTTCACAGGTACTCATGTCCGCTGCTGAATCACTAGGTTCTCATCAACTTAACTCATTTGCAGCGTTCCTTGAAGAAAAGTTGCATACTTCTTCAGAGAGTTCAATTGTTCAAATTCCTCAACTGAAGAAAATGGCTAATGAAAAGAGGCCACAGAAAGGAGGAAAGAAGCCTGAGGTCAATACTGCCTTTGAAATCCCTGAGGACATTTATGCTGGGTACTGCACACCCCCTGAGGAAGATAAAAATCAGCGCAAGGTGCGCATTCAGAGGATAGAAAGGAGATGGGCAAAAGAGTGGAGGGAGTACAGGTATGTGACTCCAAAATACATGAAGAAATTCGCTGTTACTCCTCCACGCTCAAGACCTCCATTGGCACCTGGCCAAGAGGCAGATCCCACTAGCATCAAGCGCGGTGAGGATTTTCCTGAAGAATGGGCCAAGCGCCAGGCCAAGTTGGCCAAACAGGCAAAAGATGCAGTGAGGAAATTCAACAAAGATTCCACTGCTGCTGCTGCTGCTGAGGCCTCTGTAAGGCCGAAGAAATCCATGGCAAAGAAGCCTGCGCACGAGCCAAGTGCCTCTTCTTCAATGCCCTCACAGCCAATTTCCTCAGCTAAGCCCTCACGGCCAATTCCTCAAGCCTCTCCTGCTCCTCCAAAGTCCTCAGCTGCCCCGACAAAATCCTCAGCACCTGTGCATCTCGCCACGTGCCAAAGGACAACATGCATCTCTATTGCCTCAGGAGCTTCAGCTAGTTCCTCAGCTGCACCAAACTCTTCAACAGGACCCTCTCTACTGAAGACAAAGACAACTGCTGGATGAGGCTCTCGCCCAAGTCCTCAGAAGAAGCAGGTCGCCTTCCAAGTACCGCCCGATAAAGACGAAGCTGATGATGAAGAACTTGCTGAAATCATCAGAGACAGGCAAGTCAGGGCCGCTAGAGCCAAGGGCACAGAAGTGCCACTGCTTTTTGATCCAAAGCTGATCCTCGACTATATTGATCTCTGGCACAAGGACCCAAACACTCCTATGCCTGATTTCAAGTTGACACCTGGCCAAAGTCACATGCTGACCCATTTCATCAGTGAAGAAAAATGGAAATATGAGAAGGCCAGACAACTCAAGAAAGCACAGTACAGGAAGGAGAAGTTTCTGAATAACAACGTTGTCTCTATGACAACTGATGAACTCGTAAAGCTCCAGTCTGAAATCAAAGTCCTCAACGATGATTTCAACGCTTACTATGCTGATTGGAAAGGAGCCAAGGTTAGGTTCGTCAATCTGACGAAGACACTCACTTCAAGTGCCGCTGCCCCTGTGCATATTGAAGTCACTCCGGCTGAAGCATCTGCTCAGCAAACTGAAGAACATGCCAGCACCACTGATGACAATCAGGCTACTGAAGATAATGTGAGTTCCAGGGCTGATGACTGCATTCCAGCCGCTGATGAAATTCCCAGGGCACCCACTTGTGGTGCGCCTGAAGAAAATGAAGAGGTCAGGGCAACTGCATCAGTTGTGCCTGAAGAAACTGCACCAAATTCCTCTGCTCCACCTGCGCCTACTCCAACTCCAATCCTTCCATCTGCATCAGGTGTGAAGAAGACCAAGGCTACAGAGCGTGCAGCAGTGAAGAAAAGGAAAGCATCAGCTTCGTCAGATTCTTCTGCTCCGAAGAAAATGAAGCCTATGACCAGCTCTTTTGCAAACCCGATTGATGCTGTTCCAATCTCAACCATGCCATCAAAGGACCTTGTTCCTTTTGGTGAAGAATATGTGATCCCTAGCGGATCTGATGAAGAAACTCCTTCTGCTGCTACGTCAGAGCAGATGGATGAAGAAATTGAAGTGGATGAAATCCCTTCAACCCCAGTTTCCTTGCCTGTGCCTCAGTTTACTGCTGAAGAGGCCGACATTGAAGAAATTGAAGATGAAGATGTGGACATTGGCTGTACCACACCTGTGATGAATGATGACTTTTGGGAAAGTCAGCACCCCAATTCTCCACTCTTCACTCCACTGCAGCAAATTCCCCAGTCCCCAGTCACTACAGTTCAAATGGGATCTGATGAAGCTCATGAAGACATTCCAGCCGCTAGTGCTGAAGAAACTGAAAATGAAGAATTGAAGACTCAGGCTGCCACTGAAGAGGAACCAGAAATTCCTCAGCCTGAAGAACCTGAGATTGCGATTCCTGAGGTTGTGCTGCAACTCACTAACACTCCTCTGCCCAAACCAAAGGATCCATTCTCCAGGAAGCAAAAATTCAAGACTGATGCCTTCTTTGGCGAGCATGTATTCTTCACTGATTACAACCCTTATGACTCTACTCGCATAAGGAAGAGGCGTTTCTGGACTGCCAGCCAGGCAAATTTCTATTCCTCAGTACTGTTCGACAAAGACAAAGTCTTCGATCATGAGCACATTCCTCACGTGGACATGGAATCTCTACCGTGCTTCGTGCCAGTCCTCAGTGTTCTTCACGATGCTGGACTGTTAAATTTCTGCACTCACATCTGTGATTGGAATGAAGAACTTATTCTTCAATTCTATGCAACGCTGCACATCACCGGAAATTCTGAAGATGTGAATTCATGGGTGCTGGACTGGATGTCTGAAAACACTCACTACAAGGCACCAGCTACTGAATTGCTTCGTGCCTTACCTCTCAGTCCGCCCCTTGAAGGTGCTTGTTGCGTCTACAATGAACCTGAGCTAACCGATCACTACATGGAAGTGCTGATGAAGCCTTTGAAGCCAGGTCAGACCTCAAGAACAAAATTCCTTGTGAAGGAATTGCTGTATGTGCCTCGATCTGTCTATCGCATTCTGACGAAGACATTGAGTCCAATCAAGGGCCAAGACTCAAATGAAGAAGAAGTCGTTGGCATCATGAAGAATCTGCTTTTTAATATCATTCATGGCATTCCCATCAACTTCCATGATTTCTTCATGAGGACTCTGGCTAATGTCGCCATGTCACCATTTGAGTTGAAGCCTTATGCACCTTGGATTAGGAGATTCATCAGGACAAGGTCTTCACTCAACTATAAAGCTAATACACTGAACCATTGCAGCTACTTGCCCCCAATTGAAGTCCTCAAACGGACATTTTCCTCAGCTGATGAAAAGGGCAAGGCTACTGCTGTAATTGATGAAGGCATTCATCCATTGGATGGACAATTTCGCAAGGCTGCATCCTACTCCACCAATGATGACTCTGCCACCCATGACTCTGCCGCCAATGCACCCAAGCAAAATCCTCAAGGCACAGCACCCAGGGTGATGACTGACCGTGAGCTTCTCCGCAGTCTTCACCAGAAGGTTGATCACAATCATAAATGGGTCAAGCGTCAGTTTGGTTCAATTCTTCACAACATGACTGCTACCCACAATGCAGTGAAGAAAAACCACTACTACCTTCATGAAATCCTCAACCGCACCTGGGCTGTTCTGTCTCAAGTCTATAGTGAAGAAGATCTGAAGACAATGGGTCTCAAGGACGATCTTGACTGGGCTGCACCTCCTCCGAAGAAGTACAAGAAGGTCAAGGTTCCTTCCTTGGTGGCCAGCTCCTATCCTTCATCACGTGACACTGATGAACATGAAGATTTGGACGACACTGCGGCAGGCCCTACTCCAACAACGCTGACGCTCCTTCATCAACTTGATATTCTTCAGGGGCATTAGTCCTCATTTTTGAACCTTTTGGTCATTCGATGACAAAGGGGGAGAAATTTGAGTTAGTCTTCAAGCAGGTCTATTATATGGGCGTTTTTTCCTAAGTTACAACTCTCGTTCTTCTGATGACTTTGTTGGATCGAGTTGTAAACTTAAAACTCTATGGTGGCCTGATACTTTTGCTGTTTCTTCTGCATGCTTATTCCTCATTAATGTCATTGCACGCATGCCGAATTACATCAGTCACCATATTTCATCATGCATTTCAAATTCTTCATATATTATGTCAAATGCGTGTATGAATTACAAGATATAGGGGGAGATCTCCATGATTCAACTCTTCAAGTGTGCATTGCTTCAAAAGCAAATTCCTCACTATGCACACCATCAGGGGGAGTTCTTCTTTATCTTGCAATAAAATTCCTCAATATCAGTATTTACACTTCATATGTTTATCCCCGTTGAAAACTTAACCTATATTGTCATCAATCACCAAAAAGGGGGAGATTGTAAGTGCATCTAGTGCCCCTTAGTGATTTTGGTGTATTGAAGACTTATAGGTTAAGGGACTAATGTGTTTATGAGTGTACACAGGTCTATAAGTCTATGAGGAGTTGGAAATTTATAGAGAAAGTCGACCCCTAAAAATGAAGTTCTTCGACTGAAGACTTTGGATTTCTGAAGACTTTGAAAGTGAAGAAATTGGTGTGACCTTGAAGACTTGGTATTCATTTGAGGAACATGAAACGTGAAGACTTTTGTTTACGTAGTTTAATTTTCTCTTTCTTGAGTCATAGGAAACACCGTACTTTTAAAGGGGGTCGAGGAAATACTAAGGAAAAATTTCCATGTGATGCTCAACTCAAAATCCTACACCTACCAATCCCTTCGAGTGAAGCCATTGGAAATCTCATACAGCTCAGTCATATTCTTCAGTGACAGAGACGAAGTTCTTCTGGTCTCTGAGGAATTTGTTCTGACTGAGGAGTTAGGAATTCGCCAGTGCGGATTGCCTACACAGTGAGGAACATGATAGCCCTGAGGAATTTGATACTCAAATTTCCGACCGTTGCTGTGCTATACGCCAGTTGTCCCAAAATATCTACCCACCTAACGGTCATATCATTTAAGGGCATTTATGTCTTATCATGCCGGGCTGCTCCCTAGGCTATAAATAGCCGCCCCCTACAACCACTAGCTGGTTGGCTGCTCCGAGAGAAACTGACACTTGTCATTTGAGAGCGTCCCATCCTCCGAGGACTTTGAGCGAAAATCATCAAGTGAGGAAAAACCCCAAACCCAAATACCTACAAACCCAAAGTGATTGAGCATCACTGAAGAGATTGATCCTGCGTGGATCCGACGCTTGTTACCTTTGAAGACTGGGCTTCTTTTTCTTCTAGACGGTTAGGCGTCATGATCTAGAGCATCCATGAGGAAATTGTGGATCGCCGAGTGACCGAGTTTGTGAAGGTTCGAAAGTCACCTGAAGACTTACCACGAGTGATTGGGCGAGGTCTGTGTGACCTTAGTTCAAGGAGAATACGGTGAGGACTGTGTGTCCGGGACTGTGTGTCCTCAGGTTTAAATACCTAGCCGCTCCAACCAGATGTACAACCGAGACAACAGTTGGAACTGGTCTACCAAATCATTGTCTTCACCAAGCCTACTGGTTCTATTTCCTCAACTCTTCCATTTCCTCATTCCTGTGTTGTGCAATTGTTCATATCTGTGTTTGAAGACTTTGACTGAAGACTTTCTCAATTTCCTCAGTTCAATTTCCTCAGTCTGTTTGTCTTCATCCTGTGTTTACGCTTTCTGTACTCTGTGCTTGTTTTCATTTCATCATGATGACTATGCTTGTGTTCTTCTATGCATACTTTTGAGTATGTATTCCGCTGCAAGTAGTTCTTCGCTAAGGAATTTCCTCACCCACAAATTCCTTAGTGAAGAATTTATAAAAATTGCCTATTCACCCCCCTCTAGTCGATATATCGCACTTTGAACTCACATATCACTATCATCATATCTCAAAACTATTGCAAATAATCAAGTTTATTTTGTCCGATGATCTTCATGAAAGTTTTTATTATATCCTTCTTGCATATCTATCACTTTGGGACTTGTTTAATATATTGCAATTGCTTTTTACAAGCTCAAACAAATCTAAGTGAAGAACATGAGCATAAAATTTAAGTGAAGCATGAGAGCATTTCTTCAAAAATATTAAAGCACACCATGCTAAAAAAGATATAAGTGAAGCACTAGAGCAATTCCATAGCTCAATTTTTTTAAGTGACTCACATAGAGCAATTCTAACAAATCATAGCATATTTTGGCTCTCTCAAATAGGTGTGTCCAGCAAGGATATTTGTGACAAACTAAAAAGAAAAACAAGCAAAAACTCATATAATACAAGACGCTCCAAGCAAAACTCATGATATCTAACGAATAAAAATATAGCTCCAAGTAAAATACTGATGGTCGTTAGAAGAAAGAGGGGACGCCACTGGGGGCATCCCTAAGCTTAGTTGCTTGTTTCTCCTTGAATATTAACTTGGGGTGCCATGGGCATCCCCAAGCTTAGGCTCTTCTTACTCCTTATTCCTTCATCCATCATGATCTCACCCACAACTTGAAAACTTCAATCACACAAAACTTAACAAAACCTTCATGAGATCTGTTAGTATAACAAAGCAAACCTTCATGAGATCTGTTGCAAACCCACTCATATTTTATTATTGCATTATATCTAGTGTATTACAACTTTTCTATGGATCATACCCCCGATACAACCCATTGTTTCATCAAAATAAGCACACAATGCAACAAAAACAGAATCTGTCAAAAATAGAACAGTCTGTAGCAATCTGAAAACTTTGTATACTTTTGTAACTCCAAAAATTCTGAAACATTAGGACAACGTGATTTGTATATCAATCTGTGTAAAAATTTCAGAATTTGTCCTCACTTCTGTGATTTTTCAAAATTATTTTACTGGACGCAAAAGTTTCTGTTTTTCAACAAGATCAAATCAACTATCACCCAACATGATCCCAAAGGCTTTGTTTGGCCCAAACACTAATTAAAACATAAAAACACAATCATAACAGAGGCATAATTGTGCAAATACTCAAGAACAGAAAGAAAAAGGCAAAAATAAATTTTATTTATTGGGTTGCCTCCCAACAAGCGCTATCCTTTTATGCCCCTAGCTAGGCATAATGCATAGATCTAAGTATTGTCATCTTTAGTTTCCAATTCCTCGATCATGCAACCACTATTCTTTAAAGATTTAGCATAAAGATTTTCAATAACAATACTCCTAGGAATGAGATTGAAAAATTCGTTCTTGCAATTAGGGTTTCTAACAACTTCAACAAAGTAGGGGTGAATACTAATCATCTTAAGATCATCTTTGTTATTTTTAGAAGTTGCACCCTTGTTCTTAGTGACTTGAGTAATCTTGCTAATTTTTACAGGAGTTTTTTCAATAGTTTTAACAGAAGCAAAAGCCGAGCTGAAGTTACAGAAAATTTCTTCCAACTTATCAATCCGAGAAGGGCTTTCTTCAATTCTTTCGTGAATTATGGTTCCTTTTTTCCTTTAGCAACTTAAAAACCTGATACGTCTCCAACGTATCTATAATTTTTATGTAGTATTCATGCTGTTATTTTATCATTCTTGGATGTTTTACAATCATTTTATAACAACTTTATATCATTTTTTGGGACTAACCTATTAACCCAGTGCAAGTTGCTGTTTTTTGCTTGTTTTTTACATTGCATGAAATCAATATCAAACGGAGTCCAAACACAACGAAACTTTTTTGGATTTTTTATGGACCAGAAGACCACCAATGGGCCAGAGCAGCACCTCGGGGGTGCCCCGAGGGGGCACAACCCACCAGGGCGGGCCTGGGGGGGCCCAGGCGCGCCCAGGTGGGTTGTGCCCACCTTGGTGGCCTCCCGCACCCCCTCTTTACCCTATAAATTCACAAATATTCCAAAAACCCTCGGGGTTAACCTAGATCAGAAGTTCCGCCGCTGCAGGCCTCTGTAGCCACCGAAAACCAATCTAGACCCCGTTCTGGCACCCTGCCGAAGGGGGGAATCATCACCGGTGGCCATCTTCATCATCCCGGCGGCCACCACGATGAGGAGGGAGTAGTCCACCCTCGGGGCTGAAGGTTTGTACCAGTAGCTATGTGTTTATTCTCTCTCTCTCTCTCTCTCTCATGTTCTTGACATGTCACGATCTTGATGTATCACGGGCTTGGTTAATATAGTCGGATCATATGGTATTTTCCCCTCTCTATCTTGTTGTGGTGAATTGAGTTTTTCCCTTTGAGATTTTGTTGTTATCGGATTGAATAGTTTTATGGATTTGAGAGCACTTGATATATGTCATGCATATGAATACTCGTGGTGACAATGGGGTATCATATTGATTCACTTGATATGTGTTTTGGCATTCAACTCACGGATTCCCGCGGTGACATTGGGGTAATCTATGCATAGGGGTTGATGCACGTTCTCGTCTTTTGTTTCTCCGGTAGAAATCTTGGGGCACTCTTTGAGGTTCTTTGTGTTGGATTGGGTATTATGAATCTGAAATTATTTGGTGTTATTTTAGTATGAACTCTTGGATAGATTGATCGGAAAGAATAGCTTCGAGGTGGTTTCCTACCCTACAAATGATTTCTTCATATGTTCTCCGCTAGATAGGAACTTTGGAGTGATTCTTCGTTGCACGTTGAGGGACGGTTATATGATCCAATTATATTAGTATTGTTGAGAGATTGCACTAGTGAAAGTACGGACCCTAGGCCTCATTTTCAAGCATTACAATACCGTTTTTGTGCTTGTTTACTATTTGCTACCTTGTTGTTTTTATTTATTCAAATTATAAAAATATATTTCTACCATCCATATTACACTTGTATCACCATCTCTTCGCTGAACTAGTGCACCTATACAAATTGCCATTGTATTGGGTGTGTTGGGGACACAAGAGATTTCTTGTATTTGATTGCAGGGTCGTTTGAGAGAGACCATCTTCATCCTACACCTCCCACGGATTGATAAACCTTAGGTCATCCACTTGAGGGAAAATTTCTACTGTCCTACAAAACTCTGCGCTTGGAGGACCAACACGTGTCTACAAGAATAAAGTTGCCTAGTAGACATCAAGCTCTATTCTGTCGCCGTTGCTGGGGAGGTGAGTGCTTGAAGGTATATCTTTAGATCTTGCAATTGAATCTTTTTGTTTCTTGTTTTATCACTAGTTTGATTTACAAAAGAAAACTACAAAAAAAATGGAATTGAGGTTGCATCATATTATTGATCATCTTTATAATATCTTCCTTGAAAATGATGGATCGGAAAATTGTGCTCAATTGTTAGAAGAATAAGTCAATAAAATGTTTGGCACAAACTATTTGAATGATGAGCATGATTGCAGTGTTGTTAGTATGAATTCTTTGAATATCCTAAATGCTAATGATGATTGCACAAGTCATGACAAACATGTTTCTTATAAGCATGTCAATTTTTGTGGAGTGCATAAAGTTTGCGAAGACGTGCCTTATAGGGAAGATAGATTTTGCAAGAAGCATAAACATGATGAAACCAATTCTTTGCTCAAAGTGATAGATGAATTTGCTACAAAATTATGTTCTCCATGTCCTATTACTTGTGAACTTTGCAATAAGGTTGATCATCTTAATTTCCAATGCAAACTTTTTCATGACCGTATCATGGCAAAATATTGCAATGATTTGATCACCCTTGAACTTTATAATGAGCTTTGTCTATTTTTGGGGAGTGAAGAATTGACACATCAAAATAGTTGGATTGAAGTATCCATTCTCAAGGACGACATTGAAGCTAAAAAAATATCCATATGTTTTGCATCATACATTGCAATGAGAATGCTTATATTGCCAACTATAGAAAGATGGGAAAACCAATAGAATATAAACGGAATACTAATGAAAGGGTAAAGATTTCCACTTTCCCTCCTATTGTCTCTCATGATGAAATAGGTGACGAGGAGGAGCTCCCTATTCAACCAATCTCATCAATAAGAAGTTTGAAAAAATTAATTAAACCCACACGTTAGGTGGTGAAGAAGAAAAGGAAAAGAAGAAAGAACAGAGGTAAAAAGGTATCTCTCCCAAATAATGTTGCTCCTATGACTGTTGTGCCTCATGAAAATGAATCAAAAATAATTGTTGAGGATGATGCACTTGATGATGATATTGCTTCTATGTCTTATGGCACAATGTCTGAAAGCACTATTGATGATGATTTTGTTATGCCCATTGATTGTTGTGATGATTATGATTGGGAAGATAATGATACTTCAACTTGGGAAATTATGATGATAGCAATTGTTATACTGTTGGTGCTATTCATACTATTAATGATGAGAGTGATTATGCTTATGATATGCCAAGCCACAAGCTTGGGGATGCTATGTTTGATGATAATGACATGTTTGAGAATTTATTTTATGCAATTAATGTTTTTGCTAAGCTTGGGGATGCTATGCTTAATGAAGATGATCTTTTTAGTCCCCTTACTTTTAATGATCAAATTTTCTATGATGATTGCATGCCTCCCACTTATGATGATTATTGTGATGATACTTATGTTATAAAAATTAGTGATAATTATTGTCATAATTTTGATTATGCTTTTACTGAACATTACTCTTTTAATGTGGGAACAATTTATATTATTCGAGTTTCCTATGATACTCCCACTATTATGAATGAGAATAAAATTGCTTATATGGAGAGTAATGAATTTTCTATGCTTTTGGATCATGAAAAGAATGCTTTATGTGATGGTTATATTGATGAATCTATTCATGATGCCACTGAAAACTATTATGAGAGAGGAACTTATGATTCATGATGCTCTCTTTATGTTTCAATTCTTATCTTTTATGCGAGCATCATTGAAATCATCATGCCTAGCTAAAAGGCATTAAAGAAAATCGCTTGTTGGGAGACAACCCAACACTTTTACCTAATGTTTTTGAGTGTTCACATGATTAAGATACTGTAGTAATCATGTTTTATTGCTTTTGTTTGAATAAAGTGCCAAGTAAAGCTCTAGGGATAGTGTGGATGTTAGTTGACTTGAATCTGTGCAAAAACAGAAACTTTTGCGTCCAGTGCAGAAATTCTTATATTTTACTGGAACGTGGAAAATTTCTGAAATTTTTACAGGTGATAGATATACAAATTGTATAAGACTTCCTATTTTTTCAGAATTTTTGGAGTAGTAGAAGTATGGTTGTTGTCCAGATTACTACAGACTGTTCTGTTTTTGATAGATTCTGTTTTCAATGCATAATTTGCTTGTTTTCTAGTTTTTATGGCTTATATTGCTCAATATAAATTGTGGAAATGATATGCTACAGTAGGCATTGTGTGGAAAAAATTATGAATCTTGTCTTTGACAGTACCAAAGTGATATGGTTTGCTCTTTATCATACTAACCTATCTCACAAAGTTCCGTTAAGTTTTGTGTGATTGAAGTTTGCTAGTTTTGGGTGAGATATTGATATGAGGAGAATAAGGAATGACAAGACCCTAAGCTTGGGGATGCCCAAGGCACCCCAAGTTAATATCCAAGGAATATCGAAGCAACTAAGCTTGGGGATGCCCCGGAAGGCATCCCCTCTTTCATCTTCAACATTATCCGTAACCTCACTTGGAGCTATGTTTTCATTCATCACATGATATGTGTTTTGCTTGGAGCGTCAATTTAAATTTGTTAGGATTTGCTTTCTGCTATTTAGAATAATGTTTTGCATCTTTTATTTCAATAAAAGTGGCATTGATAGCCTTCACCATGCTTATTTTACAAGTCTACATGTTGCTGTTTGAAAATACAAAGTTTACCGCTGTTGCAGAAATTCCCTAGAAAAGTCAGAATGTGATAAAATGTTGAATTGTTTTGCATAATAAGCTCTGATAAATTTTCTACAGTGTGGTAAATTTTCATAATCTTTGGAGTTTAAGAAGTATTGATACTCTTGCATTCTTTACAGACTGTACTGTTTTGGCAGATTGCTGTTGTGTTTGCATTGTTTGCATAGGTTTGCTTGTTTAATGATTCTATTTGAGGATAGGAGTATTAAATATGCAGAGGCATTTAGTATGTAATGTTGAATAATAATTTTAGTGATTTGCTAAAGTAGATAATGATAAAGTTTTTGCACTGGTTTATACTAACTTATCTCACGAATTCTTGTTGAGTTTTGTGTGGATGAAGTTTTTAAGATTTAGGGGAACCGTGATATAAAAGGAATTAAGGAGACACGAAAGCTCAAGCTTGGGGATGCCCAAGGCACCCCAAAATAATATTTCAAGAAGTCTCAAGCATCTAAGCTTGGGGATGCCCCGGTAGGCATCCCGCCTTTCTTCTTCAACAATTATCGGTTAGTATCGGTTGAGCCTAAGTTTTTGCTTCTTCACATGAGTTGTGCTATCCTTGAAATGTCATTTTATTTTCATTTTGCTTGTTGTTTTAATAAAATACTTAGATCTTAAACTTTTAGTAAGAGAGAGTCCACAATTAGCTACCTATTTACTTAACTACTCACTTGATCTTCACTTATATCTTCTTGGAGTAGCTTGTCGTTTACTCTTGTGCTTCACTTATATCCTTTGAGTAAATTGTTGAATGAATTGAAAATCATGAAGTTGAAATTATATCATGCCTAGTGGTAGCTTCACATTGGGTTTAGAAAGTGAAATCTTTTGAAGCTTGACAATCGCAATATTGGTCATACAAGCAATTCATGAATGATTTGTAGAAGGAAGAGAACTTTCACATGCAAATACACTATCTTGGAAATCTTTTGTGATTGTGAGCCCCCACAAAATATTATATGCCAAAATTGTTGAGGTTGGATAAGGAAGATAACATAATGATTTATGTTTGTTCATATTCACATAGAAGTTATATTGTCATAGATTCTTCAACATGTGGTGCTTGCCCCTCATCTTTGCTAGCAAAAATTCCGCACCAAGTAGAGATACTACTTGTGCATCCAAAAACCCTTAAACCCAAATCTTATTTTCAAGAGTCCACCATACCTACCTAAGGATTGAGCAAGATCCCTCAAGTAAGTTGTCATCGGTGCAATAAGGCAATAAAAATTTCTTCTAAAAGTGTTAGATCATTTAGCGTAAGAGAAAATTGAGCATTGTACGAACTTGTGATGGTGAAGAATAAAAGCGACAGACTGCATAATAAAGGTTGCCATCACAAGGGGCAATACAACGTGACGTTCTTTTGCACTAAGGGGTTGAGCATACAAACAAATAAGCGATGTCAACCTCTGCTTCCCTCTGCGAAGGGCCTATCCTTTACTTTTATGTATTTACTTTTATGCAAGAGTCAAAGTTTTTCTCTCTGTTCCTTTTTATTTTTCTCCTTTGGCAAGCATCATGTGGCGAGGAAAGATCTAGGCACATATGTCCAGTTGAATATGGGTAGCATGAGTTATTATTGTTGACATCACCCTTGAGGTGAATACGTTGGGAGGTAAAACAATAAGCCCCTATCTTTCTATGTGTCCGATTGAAACGTTTTGCTCATGTGTGTGAGGCGAGTGTTAGCAATCATAGAAGACTATATGATGGTTGAGTATGTGGAGCTCTTACTTAAACTCTGTTTAATAAGTTGAATTACAATTGCTTGGTGACTGAGAATATAGGTTGTTGAGTTTCAAGAGAATTCATTGTTTGAACCTTAACATGTGAATTGGTTGCTACTTTAACATGAGAAGTTTTATAAGAAATAATTGCTGTTATGATGCTAGGAAAAGTGATTGAAATTATCATTGATCAAACTTATGCACTTTGCTAATATTCACACTTCATAAATTATTTCTTTTATCATTTACCTACTCGAGGACGATTAGGAATTAAGCTTGGGGATGCTGATACGTCTCCAACGTATCTATAATTTATGAAGTATTCATGCTGTTATTTTATCATTCTTGGATGTTTTACAATCATTTTATAGCAACTTTGTATCACTTTTTGGGACTAACCTATTGACCCAGTGCCCAGTGCCAGTTGCAGTATTTTGCTTGTTTTTTGCATCGAAGGAAATCAATATCAAACGGAGTCCAAACACTGCGAAACTTTTTGTGGATTTTTATGGACCAGAAGACCACCAATGGGCCAGAGCAGCACCTGGGGGGTGTTGAGGGAGTCCTGGACTAAGGGGTCCTCGGGCGTCCGGCCTATTATCAATGGAGCAGACTGGTGGGCTATGAAGACATGAAGGCTGAAGACTGTACCCGTGTCCGGATTGGACTCTCCCTGGCGTGGAAGGCAAGCTTGGCGACCAACTATGAAGATTCCTTCTTATGTAACCGACTCTATGTAACCCTAGATCCCCCCGGTGTCTATATAAACCGGAGGGTGTAGTCCGGGAAGGATATACTCATTACCATAGTCATACAGGCTAGGCTTCTAGGGTTTAGCCTTTACGATCTCGTGGTAGATCAACTCTTGTAATACTCATATTCATCAAGATCAATCAAGCAAGAAGTAGGGTATTACCTCCATAGAGAGGCCCGAACCTGGGTAAACATCGTGTCCCCCGTCTCCTGTAACCATCGACCTTAGACGCACAGTTCGGGACCCCCTACCCGAGATCCGCCGGTTTTGACACCGACATTGGTGCTTTCATTGAGAGTTCCACTGTGACGTCGGCGAAAGGTTCGATGGCCCCTTCAATCGTCGATAGTGACACTATCCAAGGAGAAACCTTCCTCCCCGGACGGATTTTCGTATTCGGCGGCTTCGTACTGCGGGCCAACCCGCTTGGCCATCTGGAGCAGATAGATAGCTACACCCCTGGCCACCAGGTTAGATTCGGAAGCTTGAACTACGTTGCGGATATCCGTGGAGAGTTGATCTTCAACGGACCTGAGACCACAGCGATCGCTCCCCCTCACTCCGATGAACATGACTTAAATCTGTCATCAGACCATATTCAAGAGATGGTTCCTGTAACTGTTACGGCCTTAGATCCGGAGCAGATTGCGCCATCCGAAGCCACGGAGTCCGCGGCGTTGGAGCCGCACACAGACATTAAGACCTGGGAATATCTACGTCAACGGAATTCCGGACTCGTTTCCGGCTATAAGTTCCGAACCGCGTACACCTGTGGACACCGAGTTGGATCAGTCATTGATCTATGAGTTCAGCGCCGCAGACGTCTTCCAACACTCGCCCTTGGGCGATGTTCTAGATTCATTAAAAAACCTGTCCTTGGCGGGGGACTCACGGCCGAACTATGTCCGGTTCGAAATAGAAGCTGATGATGGAGAATTTCACTTCCGACCCGCCACCCACTTCATAGCCACTGTTGAGGACTTAACCGACGTGCTTGATTATGGCTCCGAAGACATCGACGGTATGGACGACGATGCCGACAAGGAGCAAGGCCAAGACCCGCCATTCACTGGACGTTGGACGGCCACCTCTTCGTACAATGTGTACATTGTTGACACACCTAAAAAAGCTAGCGACAATGACAAAGAAGACCCAGTTGCGAATAAACCTTATGAGACACAGTCCAAGTGCCGACGCCCTAAACGCCATTCTAAGTCACGTCGCTCAAAGGACAGCAACACTGGCACCGGAGAAAATAGTACTCCGGACGACGCCGAAAACAATGAAGACCCTGTTGGAGCAACATCCGAACAGGAGGAACAAGACAACGGGCAAGTTAACCCTGATAAACAGGCCATGCCTAACGACCCGGATGACGATAGTTACCGTCCACCCTCTGAGGATGAGGAGAGCCTCGGCAACGAGGATTTCATCGTGCCCGAGGCACCCCTCGAGCAGGAGCGCTTCAAGCGCCAGCTAATAGCTACTGCAAGAAGCCTGAAGAAAAAGCAGCAGCAGCTTCAAGCTGATCAAGACCTACTCATTGACAGATGGACTGATGTCCTGGCAGCCGAAGAATACAGCCTCAAGCGTCCAGCCAAGAGTTACCCGAAACGCAGACTGCTACCTCAGCTCGACGAGGAGGCGCCAGAGCCCATACCTCCCTCGTGCAATGCGGAACGACCACCACGTGGTCAGGAAAGTGCGGTGGACCGACCACCCCGCGGTCGGGATAAAACGGCAACTCAGGCCGAACAGCAGCCCGCCCCACCGCCTCGTAAAAACAGAGATAAAACAGCTCGGGACTATACATACGACCTTCGGCAGGACCTGGACAGTAGAGCAGGACACACCAGATCAATCTACGGATCGCGAGGACGACTTTCTACTCGCGACGACGGCTACCTATTCGGACGTGACAAACCTAGTCACGCCCGGGCCGATAACCGCAGACGGACTTCATCGGAGGTGCACCGCGACGCGGCCCGATATAGAGGCGCCGCACACCCTCTCTACTTCACAAATGAAGTACTGGATCATGAATTCCCCGAGGGGTTCAAGCCCGTCAATATTGAATCATACGACGGAACAACCGATCCCGCAGTATGGATCGAGGATTTTATTCTCCACATCCATATGGCCCGAGGAGACGATCTCCACGCCATCAAATACCTCCCACTAAAGCTCAAAGGGCCAGCTAGACACTGGTTAAACAGCCTGCGTGAAAATTCCATCGGCAGCTGGGAGGACTTGGAAGAAGCTTTTCTTGACAACTTCCAAGGTACCTATGTCCGGCCACCAGACGCCGATGACCTAAGTCACATAGTCCAATAGCCTGGAGAATCAGCCAGAAAATTCTGGACTAGGTTCTTAACCAAGAAGAACCAAATAGTTGACTGTCCGGATGCCGAGGCCCTAGCGTCCTTTAAACATAGCATCCATGACGAATGGCTCGCCCGCCACCTCGGCCAAGAAAAGCCGAAGTCTATGGCAGCCCTCACGGCACTTATGACCCGCTTTTGCGTGGGTGAAGATAGTTGGCTGGCTCGTAGTAAAAACACAGCCAACGAGGCAGGCCCCTCCGAGGCCAAAAACTGCACCGGCAAGACCCGACGCAATAGACACAAACGCCGAAGTAATGGCGATAACACCGATGACATTGCAGTTCACGCCGGATTGAGTGGCTCCAAGTCCGGCCAGCGAAAGAAACCTTATAAACGGAACAGCGAGGGACCATCCAGCTTGGACCGCATACTCGATCGTCCGTGCCAGATACACGGCACCCCAGACAAACAAGCCAATCATACCAACGGAGAATGCCGGGTTTTCAAGCAAGCCAGCAAGTCCAAAACCGAGAGCAAGGAAATGGGATCGCAAAGCGAGGACGACGACGAAGAGCCCCGGCAGCCGAACACTGGGGGGAAGAAGAAATTTCCCCCTCAAGTCAAAACGGTGAACATGAATATGCTACACACATCCCCAAAAGGGAGCGCAAGCGCGCACTCAGGGACGTCTATGCGGTAGAGCCAGCCGCCCCAAAATTCAATCCGTGGTCGTCATTCCCGATCACCTTTGATCGTCGAGATCACCCAACTAGTATCCGTCATGGCGGTTCGGCCGCACTGGTCCTCGACCCAATCATTGACGGATTTCACCTAACACGAGTCCTAATGGACGGTGGTAGCAGCCTCAACCTGCTCTATCAGGATACAGTGCGCAAAATGGGCATTAATCCCTCACGAATCAAGCCCACAAAGACTACCTTTAAAGGAGTCATACCAGGCGTAGAGGCCCGTTGTACGGGCTCAATCACGCTGGAGGTGGTCTTCGGTTCCTCGGACAACTTCCGAAGCGAAGAGCTAATCTTCGATACGTCCCCTTCCATAGCGACTACCACGCACTGCTCGGACGAACCGCGTTTGCTAGATTCAATGCGGTGCCGCACTATGCTTATCTCAAGCTCAAGATGCCCGGTCCACGCGGCGTCATAACAGTCAATCGAAACACGGAACGCTTCCTCCGTGCTGAGGAGCACACAGCCGCCCTAGCAGCAGAGGTACATAATGGCCTTTTCAAGCAGAACTATAATCCGGCTGCCGAGCCCCTGGACATCGTTAAGAGCGTCCGGACTACACTGCAACAGGGCAGCTCGGCTTGTCAAGAGCTTGATTAGCAATTCGACCTCCGTCCCAACCCCGATAAGGAAGTGGCACTCGTACCACGCGTACATAACTACGCGCCCAAAAACCCATGGATACGGACGGAGGCATAGCTAGCTCGTGATCCACAGTGCGGCTCGACCGACCCCAGGATTCGCATACCTTTTCTTTTCAATTTCAGGTCCCTTCTCTCTTTTCGAGGTTTCTTCCGACAACCCGTTTGTCGGACACACCAAGGAGGCAAGGAGCTTTGGCGCACAAGGGAACCCCCAGGTGGCCTCCGTTAACGATTTCTATACCTATTTTACATACCCGCACGCAGCTCACACTTGGTCTTAGCATGTTAAATAGCCTTTCTTGCTTATCATATTACATGTACATATACGCCTCGACGTATTAATCACATTACAAAAATAAAGGGCAGCGTCAGTTTATTGCTTAATCTTCCCCTTTTTCCTTTGTATTTATTACTCGTTGCACGCGTACATTCTGGTACGTATTACCGCGCCAGGGGCTTCATCACACCCCGCATTACGACAACAAAAGTCCAAACACTTTACAGTACAGTTCGGTACCCCGAACTTATAGCATTATATGCATCGGCTCCGAATCATGTCTTTGGTCAATAGTTGGGTTTCCCGGCTCCTGTGTTTGCTACCTTACGTTCCGCTATATCGGCTAGGGTAGTAAAGGGAGAACTACTGCGATTGTGTCCCGGTTCTTCCGGACGAGCAGCTCGGTAGAGAAATCCGAAAACTGACTGTCATGATGTGGCGAGAGCTCGTCAGCTATTCGAGAGGTCACAAATCCTTAGATATTTTTTCCGCTTTATGCGAGGAATCGGTTTTCTCCGATTAGGCGTGTATAACGCCCTTAGTTCGGCCTTCCGAACACCAGGGGCTTCGCCGAAACTTTCATGGTCAAACTCCTATGGCTAAGTGAGGGTAATAAAGGCTGTATAGTCTGATTGCCTTGTTCATTGCGCTAAACACCTCCTTTAAGGACCAGAATGTGGAGTAAAGAGTGTTTAGATTTATCCCGAACACCCCCGTACTATCTACGTGGGGGCAGAAGCTGACGACTGGTCAATCCTCAGATTTTAATAAACGGCCGCACAGGAGGTAAAATTTAATGACAAGCATCATTTTACATACCGATCTTGTTTCATATTACAGGACAACCCGAATGTTTTCATGGGAATATCACGTCCTTCGGACATTGCTCTGCCACAAGGCGGGATCCCTCCAGGACACCGTTGAAATACAGCTCGGGTCGACGATGCTCCTTGCCCTCAGGTGGCTCCTCGGTCATCAACTTCTTGGCATCCATCTTCGCCCAGTGCGTCTTGACGCGCGTGAATGCCATCCGTGCACCCTCAATGCAGACCGACCGCTTCACGGCTTCAAGACATGGGCAGACACTCACAAGCCGATTCACAAGTCCAAAGTAGCTGCCGGGCACGGGCTCGGCATGCCACAGCTGGACTATCAGGTCCTTCATGGCTAACTCGGCCAACTTGTGCAGCTCGACCAGCTGTTTCAACTGGTCGCTAAAGGGCACCGGATGTTCTGGTCCAAGATATTGGGACCAGAACATCTTCTCCATAGACATCCCTTCTTTGGCCCGATAGAACTCGGCAGCATCTGATACGCTGCGCGGCAGATCGGTAAACACCCCTGGAAAACACAAGTTCGGGTAAGTTCAAGGACCGCTGCCTTTGCATACTTGCCTTGCATAGTGAAAGCCTTGCCCGCCGCATTCTTCTTGGCCGCCTGGATTTCCTGGAGGGTGCTCTGGGCTTCGGCTCGGGCATCTTGCGCGCTCTTGCGGGCCTTAGCAAGTTCAGATTCTTGTGTCCTAGAATCACGCTCCAAGGACTCGTACTTCTTGACGGCGTCCTGGAGCTCTTGCTGAATCTTGCTGACCCTGGCCTCGTGCTTCTCGCGTGCGGCACATTCCTCGGCCACTTTTTCTTCGGCCTCGGCTAACGCCTTTTTGAGGGCCGCCACCTCGGTCATGGCCCCTAGTATAGTTCATGACATTTTAGTCAGCTTGAACCATTTATTCTTCAATATACACGCAGGTTACTGCATACCTTGGTTATCCTCCAGCTGCTTCTTCACGAGGCCGAGCTCTTCCTCGGCCCGCTCCAGTTTCTGCTTCAGTCCGGAGAACTCCGCGGTTTGAGCGGTAGCAGCACGCAACGAGGCCTGCTTATTCACATAGACACCTTATGTTAGACTCCTGCAAAATTATTTTTGATCCTCTATTCGGCTTTTTCTTTCCGGACACCGAACAGAGCATCAGGGGCTACTGTCTACACTGTGATACTCTTCCTACAATTACATTATTCACCTCAAAGCCTGTTAGAAGGCTAGCGCAGGCTTCGGTCAGTCCGTTTTTGGCAGACTGAACCTTTTCGATCACCATACCCATATGGGCACGGTGCTCATCCACAATGGAGGCACCTTGCATCGCTTCCAGTAGATGATCCGGCACCTCTGGTGGGACAGAGGTCACCGGCGGCACACCCCCTCTTTTCGGGGAAGGCCATTCGCCGGACTCCGGAGCCGTATAGGTCTCCGGAATAGAGTCCGGCTGAGGGTCGAATAGAACTCGACCCGCATCATCCGTCTCTACATTGGCTTTTTCCCCCATATGTCCGATGGCCCGGGAGTCATCCTGGGGCGCCACCCTGATGATCTCCGGAACTTTCCCCCGGTCTGAGGAGGTCCTTCGGGACACCTCCTCCTCATCACCCTTGGCCGAGGGAGAGTAAGCAGGCGGCGGCGACATGCTGGCCCTCTCCTTTGGGTCCAGTGAACCTTCTGATGAAGATCGCGGAGAACTGTCCCGGGCCGGACTGCAATAACATGATTCAAACATATCAATATTACAAGGCGGAAAGGCCAGACATTTGGGCGTGCATAAAGATTTTGATACTTACGATGCGGCCCGAGGCTTGGTCCGGGGAGGTCGCTCCGGACTGCTATCGACGTTCCACGCGGAGTTATCCGTGAGGGAGCCTTTCCCCCTCTAGGGCGCCTTCGCCTCCGGGTTCATGAAGGCCGCTCTCTTCTTCCTCCCCGCCTCAGGTGGGGAGTCATCTTCTTCTTCCTCCTCCTCGTTATCATCTTCGGCGGACGAAGAGTGAGTCTCGTCTTCGGACATCACATCCGAAGCACCTTTTCGGCGAGGGCTCCTCTGGGTCCCTTTAGCCGCTTTCTTGGCCGTCTTCTACGGCACCTCATAAGGTGCTGGAAACAACATTTTCGTCAGTAATGGGAATTCTGGGTCTTCGGGCAACGGAGCCGGACAGTTAATCCCCCCTGCTACCTCGATCCAGGCCTGAAAACATGGATAGGAAGGCTTAGGCTTTTTCCTCAAAATATGCTAGTAAAGGGTATACCTTGAAAACATGAAAGAACTTACCGAATTAGCCTGGCGTTTTAAGCTGAGCCCGCGATCCTCGGTCGTGGGCGCTGGCGTCTCGCCGGCCTTGAAGAGCACTTTCCAGATGTCTTCGTGCGTCGTGCCGAAGAGCTCTAGTAGCGTCTGGTGCTTGGCCGGATCGTACTCCCACAGACAGCAAGTCCGGCGTTGGCACGGAAGGACCCGACGAACGAGCATGACCTGGATCAAGTTGACAAGCTTGATTTTCCTGTCTATCATGTTCTGGACGCACGTCTGGAGCCCAGTCAGCTCGTCCGAGGGACCCCAGGTTAGGCCCCTCTCTTGCCAGGTGGTGAGCCGCATCGGGATTCCGGATCGGAATTCAGGGGCCGCCGCCCAGTCAGTGTCGCGCGGCTCGATGATGTAGAACCACCCCGATTGCCACCCCTTCACCGTCTCCGCGAATGAGCCTTTGGGCCAGGTAACATTGGGCATCTTACCCACCATGGCACGTCTACACTCTGCTTGTTGACCGCTCACCACCTTCGGCTTCACATTGAAGGTCTTCAGCCATAGACCGAAATGAGGTGGGATGCGGAGAAAGGCCTCACACAGGACAATGAATGCCGTGATGTTGAGAATGAAGTTAGGGGCTAGGTCATGGAAGTCTATCCCGTAGTAAAACATCAGTCCGCGGACGAACGGGTGGAGAGAGAATCCCAGCCCGCGGACAAAATGTGTGAGAAACACAACCCTCTCATGGGGCTCTGGAGTAGGGACGATCTGTCCTTTGACCGAGAGTCGGTGAGCGATCTCCTTGGCCAGGTATCCGGCCGCCCGGAGCTCCTTGATGTCCTTCTTCTTAATGGAGGAGGCCATCCACTTGCCTCTAGCTCCGGATCCGGACATGTTTGGAGTACTTTCTCGAATGAGGAAAAGCTAAAGGTTGGGTGCTGGAGCTCAAGGACGGAAGGGCTGAAGAAGAGGAAGGGTGTGGGTGAAGAAAGAAATCCTTATCCCCTTATAAAGCCGCGAATATCAAGCGCCTCCCCACTCGCCCTAAAGGCTCGCCTATCCCAAGGCATGTATAAACGGCACGGTTGGGTTTCCCATGCCCTCATTAATGCGAATCCCACGATAAGGGGACATGATCTCTGCTTTGACAAGACGTGCCAATGGCAACCACGTCTCGGGACGTGGAGCGCCGGGCACAAAACGGTCCGGAATTATGACCGGTCGGGCGTGATGTCCTGCTGCAAAAGTTTGTCAGCGGATTGGACTCGTGTAAAATTATATTCTGTCTGGTTGTGTATGGTGTGTGTGACAGGTCCGGATACTATCATCGCGTTCGAAGACTATCTTGGAGTTCGAAAAAAGGGAACCCGCCTTGCAATGCCGAAGACAATCTGCGCGCCGGACTCCTCGTCATTGAAGCCAGGTTCAGGGGCTACTGAGGGAGTCCTGGACTAAGGGGTCCTCGGGCGTGCGGCCTATTATCAATGGGCCGGACTGGTGGTGTGGGGACCCCGACTCATAAGTCGTGATCGTCGAATGCACGTGTACAGTGATCCTAGAGATCAATGCTCACTGAACACACAGAAGGTGAATAACAAGAGTCTTACATCCATACATACCGTCTTACACAAATTATGACCATTATGGTCAAGTCTTACATAGATAAAGCCACAAGGGCTGAATACCAAATAAACTTAAGCAGCAGAAATCTTTGTCGATAAGTAGAACCCATGCCATCTGCCTTAACCCTACAGGCATTCTGACTGGGAAACGTCCTAGTTCGCATGCTCGTCTCGAAAGAACTCTTCTTCGAACTCCTGTTCTTCCATGCCTGGCCAATTAAATAACCAGTGGCAAGCCAATGAGTACTTTGAATGTATTCGCAAGCAACCCATGTTTCGGTTCAAGATACAACAATGCATGATATAGGTAAATTTTGCAGAAAGCTAGTTTTGTTGTGTTATGACTTGTTCAACAATTGGTAAAACATGCATCATACGAATTCAAGTAACCATAGGGACTGGTTACATATATCAACATAAATGGAGTGGGCATCAACCCAACTCAATCATGTCAAGTCCTTTGTCTTGACCCAAGTAGTTCTTCCCACTTATCCAAACACACCCACTGGTTTGTAAACATGTGGACGTAGCCCAAGAGCGGTTACCCAACTGTCCATGACCGTGGACACGGCTATTCGAATAGTTTTACACTCTGTAGAGGTTGCACACTTTACCCACAAGATCCAGGGAACTTCCGTGTCATCCACGACCCGCGGTACCTCAAGTACCGGGGGTAAGCACCCGATCACTATCTTTCCCTAGACGACAGTAACATAGAGTCCACTCGATTGGTAGTAACCCCCGTGCCCAACATTTCACATCTTAAAATTGTGGAGCCTCGCTCCCATATTCATCATATACCACAAGCACGGGGTACCAACGGTGTGTCCGGTGCCCTGTGAAAACAGTCATGGCCGCACTACCTGGCGTGACACCATCCCGAGAGAGCGCAACAACGACTCTCCCGTCACTAGTAATGCGGGCTCCAAGCTAGTATCGGCCTAGGTAATCAATAATGCCCTTTCCCATATAAGGGTAGAGTGGTTGCGCATGTAAGGTTGGAATAACGGTCGCAACTTAAACCAATCCGTTTTCAAAACAACACACACACTTGCCTCGGTACACCACTTCGTCATCAAGTGGTTACCCAACTCATTATCTCCCCCAGGCATAAGTGGCACCCAACAGGGTTTTCGAAAAGTCTTTTGAAAATACTTTGTCTCCATCACCATGCATATTCCCGTCCCTTTTTGCGTAGCAACTACTTTAGCATCCTATCTACTCCCACTGGCATAACCCTCATAAGGAGGTAGGGTCATGCACAATGCAAGTATCAACGAGGAAGTAATGAAGGCAACCCATCAAGTGGTTACCACCTCATCATGATTCCGTTGCAACAACAATATGGTGCTATATGACATGCATAAAAAGGGTTGCATAGATATGGTCAAAGGGCTGCTTGCCTGGCTCAGCAAAGTCTTCTGGGTCTTCAAAGCCTTCTAGTCCAACTCCTTCGTCAGCAACGCAATCTATCATCGCAAGATAATAACGAGAAAAATAAGGCAATAATAAAACAGAAAAACCAAAGTGCTCAGAAAAATGTCAACTCATTTTTGTTAATACTAGGGTTAAAACTAAGAAGGGGAAAATTCTTATTTTTGGATTTGGAGCTACAGGGACAGAGCAATGGATTTTTAAACAAGGATTTAATTGCTCAAATTTGATTTTGAATTTGAACAGTACAGAAAAGTTGGTTGGGCATGTATGAAAACTACACCATTAAATAGGTGGGATTTTTACAAGATTTTAGGAACTGGAATTATTGCATTTGGATTAATATTTAATCCTGTGGAATTTTTGGAAAAGTGACAGAAAAGGAAAAAGGGAAAGTGCACTGTGCCCGCTGGGCCAGAACAGCTGCAGTTCAGCAGGCCCAGAGGGGAAAAGGCCCAGGCAAGCCGGCGCGTGCGCGCGCGCCAGGTTTTCAAACCTGACGGGCGGGCCCGGGCGTCAGCGAGAGAGAGAGAGAGAGGGGCGAGGGAGAGGTGAGGATGACAAGCAGGGCCCGCCTGTCATCTCCAACCTCGTGACCAGAGGGGTCGGCGAGCTCACCGGCGATGCTACAGGGCATGGCAGGCCGAGCGGGTGGCACCGTTGGACTCAGGGGAATGTCGCCGTTCGGGTGGTGGTGGAGGTGGTCGCCGGAGCAGCCTGGGTCGCCGGCGACGAGGTCACGTGGCGGAGGTGCTTCGGGCATCGGTGGTTCCGGCCGTTCCCGGCTGCAAAAAGAGTGGGGAAAGAGAGGGGAAGGGTCAGTGATGCCGCGTGGTTCTAGATCGAGAGAGAACGGGGGCGGAGGAGGCCTGTACTGCGCGAACGTGGAGGAGCCGAGGCGACGAAGCTCGAGCTCGAGCTCGAGCGGCTCTGGAGACAAATGGGTGGTGCGGGAGGTGAACTAGGAGTGTGGGGGAGCGACAGGGAGTGAGAGAGAGGCTCGGGGTTGCCTTATATACGCTGGCCGAGGTCCACCGTAGGCGCGGCCTACGGGTGCCCGCGGGATCGGCTCGGGTGGCCGTTAGAGAGGGAATGGAGGGCTCGGGGGTGTTCACGGGAGTGGTCTAGGGTGCCAGGGAGAGAGAGGAGGAGCGGGATGAGCTGCGGGCGGGCCACAGGGGCGGCGCGAGCATTGGCCGAGCGGGGTGGCGTTCTGGCACGAGCTGTAGGAGAGAGAGGAGGGCGCGGGAGCAAGTGGGCGGCCTGCTGGCATGGAGCGGACGTCGAGGGGCATCGACTGGCGCGCGGGGGATGCTCGAGGTGGCCGGGAGACGCGGCGTCAACGGTCGGGTGCCCTGCCAGGCGCTCTAGAGCGCGACTTTGGCCGGCATCCGCGGCTTTCCCGTGTCCGCGCGCGTCCACTTGCGTCTGGCAGCTGAAGGGGGCATGGGCAAAAGCTGGGGAGAGCCTTGGATGCTCTAGAAAGCTGAGGGGAGAGAAGGAGGCTAAGAGAGAGGGAGGAATCTACTGTCCAGAGAAGAAAAATGGGGTTCTCCCCCCTTCATCATTGCTTCCTCGGGAAGCAAAGCACACAGGTGCTAGAGGGGGACTAGGAGGGGTCGTGGCAGAAAGTTGAGCCTACGGAGATTAGTGGAAGAGGCCAAAAATGGGATTTTGGTAAAGTGGCAGAAGGTGTTTGATGGAGGTTTCGGCAAGTAGATGATTTCCATTTGCCATGAGACTCCACAGGGTGAAATTCCACATATAATTAGGGCCTTCCACCAATTTGGAGCTTATTTGGGCAAAGTTGCCAATGCAACTTTTGTAAACCCTAGAAATTAGCAGAAATGAACTTGTGTAGGTCTAGTTGAGCAATTCAGTTCTCCTTGATGCACCACTTAGTGTAGTGGCCTCATTTGGTCATGTGAACATGGTCACAAAAGTTGGGGTCAAGGAGAGAAAGTTGGTAGTACAAAGTTGTTCAAATTTGATTCTGGTTAGAGAGGGTTTTGGGGCATTTTGGTGAACCAAACTGACCTTAATTGAGATGAGGCTTTGCAATGTGATCACAATATGTATTTGTGACTTGCTGGATTTTCCTTGGATTTTTATGAAAATATTTCCTGTAGAAATATTTCAAATCCTTGAAATGGGCAGAAATGGTTTTGGGAGGTTTTGTCCAATATTTTGAACATGACCATGTGTTGAAACTCTTATATATGGAAAATATATGTCCACTGAGTTACCCTGATTTTTTTCAAATATTTTTGAAACAATAAAGTAATTTTTCCTTATTAAAGACCATTTCTGGCCTTAAGAAAAAGCTTTTAAATAAAATAGGGAAATAACTTTTAAAATTATATTTTTGTGGTTTATGGGAATCCTATATCTAATAGGTTTCAAATATACTCTTTGAAATATTTTTCATACCCCAAATCAAGTTATTGTAGTGCAAACCTCAATTCAGGGGTTTTTGGAAAACTAATTTTTGAAAATACTATTTGGCCAATTTTTTTTTAAGAAAATACTATATTGCACTATACACATGGCATGATCATTGGGCAGAAGTTTGGGGCAAGGAGATGAAGTACAGAAGGTGGAGTAGTTGACTTCAAAGAGCACTTGAAAAACCACACAGAGAAAACCAACTCCAAAAATAAAAGCCAAATAATGCAAAAGTTTTTGTTGGTCCAAATTTTCATGTTTTATTAATGCAAATGACATGTTACAAAATGCAGGGTGTGACAGGTGGGCTGTGAAGACATGAAGGCCGAAGACTGTACCAGTGTACGGATTGGACTCTCCCTGGCGTGGAAGGCAAGCTTGGCGACCAACTATGAAGATTCCTTCTTATGTAACCGACTCTATGTAACCCTAGATCCCCCCGGTGTCTATATAAACCGGAGGGTGTAGTCCGGGAAGGATATACTCATTACCATAGTCATACAATCTAGGCTTCTAGGGTTTAGCCATTACGATCTCGTGGTAGATCAACTCTTGTAATACTCATATTCATCAAGATCAATCAAGCAGAAAGTAGGGTATTACCTCCATAGAGAGGGCCCGAACCTGGGTAAACATCGTGTCCCCCGTCTCCTATAACCATCGACCTTAGACGCACAGTTCGGGACCCCCTACCCGAGATCTGCCGGTTTTGACACCGACAGGTGCCTCGAGGGGGGCACAACCCACCATGGCGCGCCTGGGTCTGGGGCCCAGGCGTGCCCCGGTGGGTTGTGCCCACCTCGGTGGTCTCACGCACCCCCTCTTTACCCTATAAATTCACAAATATTCCAAAAACCCTCGGGGTTAACCTAGATCAGAAATTTCACCGGCGCAGGCCTCTGTAGGCACCGAAAACCAATCTAGACCCCGTTCCGGCACCCTGCCGGAGGGGGGAATCATCACCGGTGGCCATCTTCATCATCCCTGCAGCCACCACGATGAGGATGGAGCAGTCCACCCTCGGGGCTGAGGGTTTGTACCAGTAGCTATGTGTTTAATCTCTCTCTCTCTCTCGTGTTCTTGAGATGTCACGATCTTGATGTATCGCGCGCTTTGTTAATATAGTCGGATCGTATGGTGTTTTCCCCTCTCTATCTTGTTGTGATGAATTGAGTTTTTCCCTTTGAGATTTCGTTGTTATTGGATTGAATACTTTTATGGATTTGAGAGAACTTGATATTTGTCTTGCATATGAATACTCGTGGTGACAATGGGGTATCATATTGATTCACTTGATATGTGTTTTGGCATTCAACTCACGGATTCCCTTGGTGACATTGGGGTAATCTATGCATAGGGGTTGATGCACGTTCCCGTCTTTAGTTTCTCTGGTAGAAATCTTGGGGCACTCTTTGAGGTTCTTTGTGATGGATTGAGTATTATGAATCTGAAATTATTTGGTGTTATTTTAGTACGAACTCTTGGATAGATCGATCGGAAAGAATAGCTCCGAGGTGGTTTCGTACCCTACAAACGATTTCTTCGTATGTTCTCCGCTAGATAGGAACTTTGGAGTGATTCTTCATTGCACGTTAAGGGATGGTTATATGATCAATTATATTAGTATTGTTGAGAGATTGCACTAGTGAAAGTACGGACCCTAGGCCTCATTTTCAAGCATTGCAATACCGTTTTTGTGCCCGTTTACTATTTGCTACCTTGCTGTTTTTATTTATTCAGATTATAAAAATATATTTCTACCATCCATATTACACTTGTATCACCATCTCTTCGCCGAACTAGTGCACCTATACAAATTGCCATTGTATTGGGTGTGTTGGGGGCACAAGAGATTTCTTGTATTTGATTGCAGGGTCGTTTGAGAGAGACCATCTTCATCCTACACCTCCCATGGATTGATAAACCTTAGGTCATCCACTTGAGGGAAAATTGCTACTGTCCTAGAAAACTCTGCGCTTGGAGGCCCAACACGTGTCTACAAGAATAAAGTTGCGTAGTAGACATCAAAACCTCTCCGGCTTTCACTACTAGGGAATACCTTATACACAGAACTTTAGCAGTAGCGCTTGTTAAAAAAGCTCGCTAGTGCTAAATAGCAGTAGCGCGTGCAGGATAACCGCGCTGCAGATACACATGTAGCAGTAGCGCGTCTCGCGCCAAAAGCGCTACTACTAAAATTCCCACTACTAAGCCGATAGGCTACACATAGTAGTAGCGGTCTTATAAAAACAGCGCTACCGCTAATACTGTTGTAGCACCGCGTTTACGTAGAAAAGCGCTACTGCTAACGAAAATAAAATAAAATGAAAAGCAAATAGAAAAGTAAATGATAATGAAAGAAATAGAAAAAAGGAGAAAGGAAAAAAATGTAAAGAAAAATAAATGAGGAAAAAAAGGAGAAAGGCATAGCAGTAGCGCTTTTTGTAAAATGCGCTATAGCTAACTTAGCTAGAGCGCGTTTTCAGTAACGCGCTACCGCTATATTTAACTTAACTAGCGGTTTCCCTCCCCCCGACCAGCACTTCTCCCCCAAATCCCTCGCCCCACTTCGCCGTCGTCTCCCCAATTCGCCGTCGCCCCACTTTGCTGCCGTCTCTTGCCGACGTCGACGCCCGCAACCTCACCGTCTGCCCCCGAGGCCGCCCTCACCCTCACCGCCGTCGCCCAAGACCGCCCTCAACCTCACTGTCGCCGCCCTCGACCTCACCGCCGCCGCCCTCGACCTGACAGCCGCCCGAGCCCGCCCAGGAACGCCGCTGCCCGAGCTCTCCCCGCCCCTGCCTCCGTCGCCGAACACCTCCCCGCCACCATCTCTCCCCTCTCTGTAAGCCCCCCACTCCTCCTCTCTCTCTCTGCATTTTCTTCCTGCCATGTTAATTAGCAGTAGTAGTAGATGTTAATTAGTAGTAGGGTTCATTGATAATGTTTTTTAGTAGTAGTAGATGTTAATTAGTAGTAGTGGTGGTACTAGTTAACTAGGGCAGTAGGGTTAATAGTAGATGTTTTTTAGTTAGGGTAATAATAGATGTTAAGTAGGAGATAATGTAGATGTTAATTAGTTCAGTAGGGTTTAGTTTTTGAATTGAGTTTGTTTAACTAGATGTTAATTAGGGCAGTAGGGTTTAGTTTAGAGTAAAATTTAGTTGAGTAGTTAACTAAATATAATCTATATTTGGTTTTTGAATTAAGTTCGAGAGAGCATGAGATTTGTGTAGATTTTCTTGAAGTGTCAAACACTAGGAGATGCAAATTTGAAGTGGTCATGATATATGCAAATTCCGCAATTGTGTTTGCTCATGTTTATCTACTGTTGTAGTTTCTCATGTACATATTCTTAAGTGGTCTTGTTATATGCAACATAGAAGTGGTTCGATTGTGCCCAAGTGGCCTTTTGTTGTTTCCAGGGAATGAAGCCGAGTGGCCTATGTTTTGCCGGAATGTGGATTCATTTCCGTTCTGGCAAATTTCAGGTGCTCGATGTTCCACTTTTTAGCAAAGGTCATGCCGAATTTTTTCGTGAATTTCGGCATGACTTGTGCTACAAACTAGGACATATCGAGTGCCCGGGATTTGCCACACCGAGAAGGAATCAACGTTCTCTGCAAAACATAGGCCTTTTTTCTGTCATTATTCATTTTATTAGGTCTAGATTTAATCATAGGAAACATGGCTAGCAACGATGATGGACAGGGTTCTGGTGATTGCGTCGATGTCTACCGGGCGACAGACGAATTTTTGAACCTTGCCGACGATCAACGGGTGTTCTTGCTAGGCGCGCCTGTCACATCGGAAACTGAGACCGACATCCAGACCGGCGCTGAGACTGAGACCGGTGCCGAGACCGGCGCCGAGACTAGCGGAGCCGGTATAGAACCGAAAGCAAAGAGGCAACGGCGCCCAAACCAGCTCATGACTACTAGACTGGTGGTCATGGAGATGTACGGCGGCATTTTTGGGCCAACAGCGCCCGAGGAAGCACGATAGTGCTACGAGAATCAAATAGGCTGCATCATACGAACAATCGACACCATCAATGATGAGAAACTAAAGAAGATAGATAATATGAGGCCCTCCCTCCTAAAGAAGTTGCACCAGATATTCTTGTTCTTGGGCCGGGATGAAAAGGAATATAAAAATCCAGATAAGGACTCGGCAATGAAGAAGATAAACAAACACGCCATGCCAAAGTTTAGCGACGCGTTGGCCGCCTGGAAAGCAAGGGTGAAACATCGGATCATCAACAAAAAGGAGCCCTACTCCGAGATTGTAAAGGATAATCCAACAATCACGGAAGAGCAGTTTGAAATATTCAAGGCGACTTTCAAGGCCGAAGCAGCCAAAAAAAAGTCGAAGTACATGAAGGGGCTTCAATAGAGGAACATGGGGTGCCACCACCTCGGAAGCGGTGGTTACGGCGGGAAGAGGTCCATATGGGCCAAGGAGGACGCGGAACGCGAAAGTCTGGGCATCCCAGACCCCTTGGCGGACTGTCGGAGTAAGTGGCCACGGGTAGCCAAACCGGCTACCCCTGGCTCTTCAGAAAATTTATCAGGCCTTTGAGCCTTCAAGCACTCCAAGCATTTGGGCCGCCTTCCCGGGCCGGCTACCACTAAAGCCGACTCCCGGAAGGCGACCCAGCCTCACCGACTCCAAGAAGCCGGCCAAGAGAAACGCCGACTCCTAGAAGCCGGCCGAGACCACAACTACTCCTACATAATGACGACCTGACGGGGCATGGCCACAGTGCGGCCCACGACCCCCGAAGCCCGAGGCGGGCATGGCTACAGGAGGCCGTACGGGAGGGATGTCTCCCGTGCGGCCCGGCACTGTAGCCACGCCAGCTACGACGTCATCCACGACCCCCTCCTGTACGGCCCGAGGACAGCGGGCCCCTTTAGCCAGAGAGAGGCGTGAAGGTGGCCCGGCTTTCCCTAGTCGGCCGGGAGCATAGCCGGCCTCCGGAAGCCGGCTACTCCCTTCCTCGAAGCAGGAGCCCCATTAAGGAGACAAGACGAGGTGAGGCTACAGTGATAGCCCCCGAGGCGGCCCACTGTAGCCATGCTCACCTCAACAAAGCCCTCATCATCAGAGGCGCGGCTACAGTAAGCAGCCGCCGACAAAGCCCTAGGCGGTGGGGCTGGCCTGTCGACCAAGTAACCGGCAGCCGGCGGGACCCAGCAGCCGGCGGGACCCAGCAGCCGGCGGAGAAGCCGGCGAGCATAGACACTGACGGCTGGGACCAGATCCCAGCCGGATTACCATTGTACCCCCGGGGGGTAGGCCTATATAAACCCCCCGGAGCACCCATGCAAAGGGTTCGCACCCAAGCATAGTTGGCCACTGAGCATAGTTCGCTTCTGGTTGGCACCTCTGCATGTTTGGCTTCCAAGCATAGCACACGCACACACACCATAGATAGAGAGAAACAAGAGCTAGCCTTGTTCTTCTTCTCCCTTGATCCCAACGGCTCTAGGAGCGATTGTAGCTACTCTTTATCGAGCTAGTGATCATGCGGAGACCCCGCAGAGCAGGACTAGGGGTGTTATCTCCTCGGAGAGCCCCGAACCTGGGTAAGATTCGCCGGCGTGCATGTCTTCGCCTCATCTCGTTTCCAGGCACCGGCGACGTGTTATTGGCTCCCACAATGATAAGCCATCCTTTGGCATATGTCGCACCAACCACCCGACATTTGGCGCCCACCGTGGGGCCAGGTGCACCGTCGTCCGGAGACCTGTTCTGGACGGGAACCTTCTTCCTTCCCCGCGAGCGCAGCCAGCCTGTTGCGCCCGATGGCGCTTGCCCCGACGCGCTGCAAGGCGTCGACGACGCCTGCGCAGCGAGCCGCCTCGCCGATCTGCTCGGCGAGACTCGCATCTCCGACAAGCCTGTGTCTGACGCAGGCACCGACTACCCCGAGAGCCGCCTCGTCAGCCTCCTCGACCAACTTCACGTCTCCAGCGAGCCTGGTGCGGACATGGAGTCTGTCGGCTCCACCGTCCCGATGCTCATTGACTCCGACACCGCGTCGCTCGACGCCTACCCCTCCGACGTGGTGGTCTTCGACGACCCACTCCCTCGAGCTGACAGCGGCAGCAGCGCTGTCACCGAAGTGCTGGTCATCAGCCACGTCTCCAACTCGGGCGGGAGCGCCCGCGACGCTCAGCAAGCAGCGATGCACGACCTCTCCATCCCCCTCCCGGCCGACGCCGACGCCGAGACCCTGGAGGCACGCCATCTTGCCCTCATCACGGAGAGCAAGAAGATAGCCTCGATGAGACGCCTCACCGAGGCCCACCAGCGCGAAGTCGACCGCGCCGCCTTCGGGACGCCGCCGCCGAGCGGCCCGAGCCGAGCCGGCTTCGTCCAGAAGCGCGGCGCAGCCGTTGCCAGCATGCTGGGCGCAGATCGCCCCGTCTACGCCACCCCGCTCGAGAATCTGCGAGCCGCTCAGGCGGCAGCAGAGGAGCTCAATGGGCTGGGAGCCGATGAGCTCCCCTACATGACAAGACGGATCCAGCAGCTGATCGATGCGGCTGCAGAACGGCACGAAGCCGGCGCCCGAGCTGATAGCCATCCCCCGCGCCGGGAGCACGCCGCGACGTCACGCTCGCCGACTGCAAGCGGCACGCGCCAGAAGAAAGACAAGGAGCCGGCTGCCAGCCGCAGCCGGACTCGCATCACTATCGAGCGCGACGCGGATGGCCGCCCTCGGGCGGTCGAACACCAAGGAAACCTGCCGCCTCCCCCGCCTCGAAGAGAAAGACGCCTCACTCCGCCGCCCATCACACATCTGACTCTTGGCGACCGACTCGGCCGCCGAGAAGGAGTCGGCGAGAGCGACGCCCGCCACAGGATCGACCGCCTGGCCCGATCCTTGGCGTTAGAAGAAGAAGACGATGTCGGCCCGCCATGCTTTGGCCCCCGCATCCGCGACGAGCCCTTCCCCAAAGGGTTCTCGCTCCCCAGAGACACGCCCAAGTACAACGGCTCGGTGAAGCCGGAAGATTGGCTCATCGACTACTCCACAGCCGTCAGCATCGCCAACGGCAATCGGCGCGTCGCCGTGAAGTACGTCCCCCTGATGCTGCAGGGCACGGTGCGCACATGGCTCAACAGCCTCAAGCCATACAGCATCAACATCTGGCTGGACTTCACCGAGGTTTTCGTCCGCAACTTCACTAGCACCTACAAGCGGCCTCCCAAGCCTCGCCAGCTCTCCCTCTGCGTCCAAGGGCCCAACGAGTCGACCCGCGACTACCTCACGCGATGGGCCGAGCTCCGCAACTCCTGCGAGGGAGTGCATGAGGTCCAGGCCATCGAGTACTTCACTGCCGGGTGCCGAGAGGGCACCCTCCTCAAGCACCGACTCCTCTGCGACGAGCCGGCTACCCTCGATGAGTTGCTGATCACCGCCGACAAGTACGCCACTTCCGACTCCTCCATGAAGACCGAGCTCCGAGTGGACGCCTCGGGGAAAGTGGTCGCCTCGGCTCCCAAGCAGCCGGCTGGCGACCCCAACCGGCGCCCCTACCAGAACGACCACAAGCGCAAGGGCCCCCTGCCGACTTCCTCCAGTCGGCAGGTGGCCACCATTGAAGACGAGCAGCCCGAAGAGCGGCCTGCTCCCAAGAAGAAGGGAGGCCGGCCGCCCTGGCAGCCGTCCTTCTCCTACGAACAAGCACTCGATGCTCCCTGCAAGTTCCACAGCGGCGCGAAGCCGTCCAACCATACGGCACGGAAATGCCACTGGCTCACCCGCATCACCAAGGGCGAAGGGATAGTGCCGCCTCCGCCTCCCGGCCCGCCGCCTCCAGCTCCCCAGCAGCCGGCGGCCCGGCCGGCAGTCGGCGCCATCCAAGACGAGTTCCCTGAAGCGCACGACGCCTACGTCGTCTTCACGAGTCAAGTCGACGACAAGCGCAGCCGACGCCGGCAACACCAAGAAGTAAACGCAGTCGCCTCTAGCACCGCCGAGTTCATGCATTGGTCGGAAAAGCCCATCAGCTGGAGCCAGGCCGACCACCCAGAGGTGATGCCTTCGCCTGGCTCCTATGCTATGGTCTTGGACGTCACCCTTCCGACGGAGAGGCGAGCGGCCAGATTTTCCCGCGTCCTGATAGACGGCGGAAGCAGTATCAACATACTGTACCGCGACACCATGGACAAGCTGAACATCAAAGCAAAGCAGCTCATGCCGAGCCACACTGTCTTCCATGGTATCGTACCCGGCCTATCTTGCTCTCCGATCGGCAAGATCAAGATGGATGTTCTCTTCGGAGACAAAGATCATTTTTGCCGGGAAGCAATATGGTTCGAGGTGGTGGATTTGAAAAGCCCCTATCATGCACTGCTTGGCCGACCTGCTTTGGCCAAGTTCATGGCTGTGCCCCACTATGCCTACCTGAAGATGAAGATGCCGAGCTCGAAAGGGATCATCACGATAGCTGGCGACTACAAGAAGTCCATCGAGTGTGCCATGGCCAGCAGCCGGCTGGCCGCGTCCCTCGTGGTGGCGGAAGAGAAGAAGATGCTGGAGCGGGTTGTGGCCATGGCTGGCAAGCAGCCGACCTTGTCCCCCAACCCCAAGGACTGTGATGCGCAGGGCTCCTTCCAGCCTGCAAAAGAGACGAAGAAGATACCTCTAGACCCGGAGCACCCGGAGAGGTTTGCCGTGATTGGGGCGAACTTGGACAGTAAATAGGAAGGCGAGCTCGCCGACTTCCTCCGTGAGAATCGAGACATCTTTGCATGGTCCCCAAAGGACATGCCGGGTGTCCCGAAGGATTTCGCCGAGCACAAATTACATGTCCGAGCTGATGCGAAGCCGGTCAAGCAACCCCTCCGCCGACTATCAGAAGAGAAGCGAAGAATCGTGGGAGAAGAGATAGCCCGGCTCCTTGCAGCCGGCTTCATCATGGAAGTGTTCTTTCCACAATGGCTTGCCAATCCAGTTCTGGTTTTGAAGAAGAATAACAAGTGGCGCATGTGTATAGACTACACAAGCTTGAACAAGGCCTGCCCAAAGGATCCGTTTGCTTTGCCACGGATTGACCAAGTGATAGACTCTACAGCCGGATGCGAGCTGTTGTGTTTTTTGGATGCATACTCAGGGTATCATCAGATCAAGTTGGACCCGGCTGACCGCCTCAAGACTGCCTTCATCACACCCTTTGGAGCTTTCTGCTACCTGACAATGACATTCGGCTTGAGAAACGCCAGTGCCACTTTTCAGCGTTGCATGCAGAAATGTCTCTTGAAACAACTCGGCAGAAATGCCCACGTCTACGTAGACGACATTGTGGTGAAGACAGAGAAGCGCGGTACCTTGCTGGAAGACCTGAAGGAAACATTTGCCAACTTGCGCCGATTCCAGATCAAGCTCAACCCCGAGAAGTGCGTGTTCGGAGTACCAGCCGGCCAGCTGCTAGGCTTCCTGGTCTCCGAACGCGGCATCGAGTGCAACCCTGTCAAGATCAAGGCCATCGAGAGGATGGAGATACCCACCAAGCTGCGAGATGTGCAGAAGTTCACTGGCTGCTTAGCCTCCCTGAACCGTTTTATCAGCCGACTAGGAGAGAAGGCCCTCCCCCTGTACCGACTCATGAAGAAGTCCACTCACTTTGAGTGGAATGATCAAGCCGACCAAGCCTTCCATGAGTTGAAGAAAATGTTGACCACTCCGCCCGTCCTGGCGGCGCCGACTGAGAAGGAGCCCATGCTCCTCTACATCGCCGCGAGAAGCCGAGTCGTCAACACTGTTGTTGCGGTCCAGCGCCCGGAAGAAGGACGAGCCAAGCTGGTCCAGAGGCCGGTCTACTATCTCAGCGAAGTACTATCCAGCTCAAAGCAAAACTACCCGCACTACCAGAAGATGTGCCATGGGGTGTACTTCGCTGCCAAGAAATTGAAGCCCTGCTTCCAAGAGCACCCCATCACGGTCGTGTGCACTGCCCCGCTCGCCGAGATCATAGGCAGCAGGGATGCATCCGGCCGGGTGGCCAAATGGGCCATTGCCTTGGCGCCCTACACGATCTTCTATCAACCCCGCACCGCCATCAAGTCGCAAGCATTGGCCGACTTCCTCGTCGACTGGGCCGAGACCTAGTACTTACCGCCGGCTCCCGACTCTACCCATTGGAGAATGCACTTTGACGGGTCCAAGATGCGCACCGGCTTGGGAGCCGGCATCGTCCTCACCTCTCCCAAAGGCGACAAGCTCAAGTACACGCTGCAGATCCACTTCGCCGCCTCCAACAACGTGGCCGAGTACGAGGCGCTCGTACATGGGCTCCGGCTAGCCAAAGAGCTCGGCATACGTCGGATCCTGTGCTACGGCGACTCCGACTTAGTGGTCCAGCAATCATCTGGCGATTGGGATGCCAAGGACGCGAACATGGCGAGCTACCGCTTCCTCGTCCAGCAGATGAGCGGATACTTCGAAGGGTGCGAGTTCCTTCATGTGCCTAGGGCCGACAACGACGCAAGAAGTGGTGGTCGACCCCAACGCAACACCCAACCCACCCACCCGAGTCATGGTGGCCACGATAACAGCAGAAGAAGTCACAGCTCCCTCATGGGCCCAGCCCATCCTCAAGTTCCTAGTCAGCAGAGAGCTGCCGACTGATGAGATCGCAGCAAGACTAGTGCAACGACGAGCCGCAGCATACACAATAATCAACAGGGAGCTTGTGAAGTGCAGCGTCACTAGAGTCTTCCAGCGTTGCGTCGAGCCAGAAAAAGGAGTGGCAATCCTCAAAGACATCCACCAAGGCGAATGCGGCCACCACGCCGCCTCAAGATCCCTCGTGGCCAAGGCTTTCCGCCATGGGTTCTTCTGGCCGACTGCCTTGGAGGATGCTAAAGAAATAGTAAAGAGCTGCAGAGGGTGTCAAGTCTTCAGTTCCAAACAACACCTGCCGGCTTCCGCCCTCAAGACCATTCCCCTCACCTGGCCTTTCGCCGTCTGGGGACTGGACATGGTGGGCCCTTTCAAGACGGCCCGCGGTGGCTTGACACATCTACTCGTTGCTGTGGACAAGTTCACAAAGTGGATCGAAGCAAAGCCCATCAAGAAGCTGAACGGGCCGACTGCCGTGACATTCATCACCGACATCACCACTCGGTACGGTGTGCCGCACAGCATCATCACCGACAACGGCACAAACTTCGCCAAAGGCGCGCTGGCACGTTTCTGCGCGACACAGGGCATCCGACTGGACTTAGCGTCCGTTGCCCACCCGCAGTCAAACGGCCAGGTCGAGCGAGCAAATGGACTTATCCTCTCCGGCATCAAACCCCGACTGGTTGTACCACTGGAGCGATCGGCCGGCTGCTGGCTCGAAGAGCTGCCGGCTGTCCTCTGGAGTCTGCGCACTACACCCAACAAGTCAACCGGCTTCACTCCATTCTTCCTCGTGTACGGTGCCGAGGCTGTCATCCCAACAGACATCGAGTTCGACTCGCCTCGGATCACCATGTACACGGAGGAGGAAGCCAAAGAAGCAAGAGAAGACGGCGTCGACCTACTGGAAGAAGGCCGGCTGTTAGCCCTCAGCCGGTCCGCCATCTACCAGCAAGGCCTGCGCCGCTACTACAACCGCAAGGTCAAGCCAAGATCCTTCCAAGAGGGCGACCTTGTGCTCCGGCTGATCCAGCGAACAGCCGGCCAGCACAAGCTCTCGGCCCCTTGGGAAGGCCCCTTCGTGGTCAGCAAGGCACTCGGGAACGACTCCTACTACTTGATCGACGCGCAAAAGCCAAGAGCACGCAAGAGAGATGACTCCGGCAAGGAGTCGGAGCGACCATGGAACGCAAACCTCCTAAGACGATTTTACAGCTGAAAAGCAGTATGTATCACGCTACCCCTTTTGTATTAAGTTACAAACCAACAGGCCCCCCGAACAGTACTCGGGGACTGCCTTTTATTTATCTATGGATGACGAGTGTCATATCCATGAATGTCTTATTACATTTTGAATTCTTGTCCGGCACCGGGTCCGACTAGTCGGCCCGGGGACTGGCCGCCTTAAGCTATATTATAAGTTCTTCCCGAAGTCAGCAAATTAGTGCGCCGGCTCCCCAGTCCTCTCTTGTTGAAAGTCGCAGCTCAAAGAACTGACTGTCCGACTAGCAAGAGAGAAGACAGAAAGGACGCCCACACGAAAACGGCTAGGGAACAACTAACCTATATAGCAAAAAGACGGCCTCCATATATGCCTGCCGGCTGTCACAGCAGCCGGCTGGCCGGCTTCCTAAAAACTTAGCTTAAGTCCGACCGAGCTAAAAGTACTTCCCCCTCCCCAATCGGCCAGGCACTCCCCGGCTACAGATTGCAGAGCAACTGTTTGACTAGGGAGGCGGCAACCAAGGGAGGGTGGCAAAGGAAAAAAGCAGAAGGACAAAAAGCAAAAGTACAAGGAAAGACCGATTGCATAACTTATATACATAAAAGCCCCCGATAGGCGGCAACAGAATTAAGTTTGAATACACCCAGTGGGTGGAACTGCGCAGACTTAACCAAAAACATTGTTCAAAAGTAACAAGACAGGAAACAAAAGAAAGAAGACAAAGGCGCGAAGGCCGAGTTGGTCGGTGAAGGTAGCTCGCCGGCTGAAGGAGTGGCCGCCTAGCTGGTCCCGGCTTGACCGGCTCCCGCAGCAGGAGACGCACTCGCACACAGCGTAGTGCTGGAGGCGCGGTCAGGCTGGCCGGCTGCTCCACCAGCCGGCTCGACGTCTTCACCCTCCTCCTCCTCCTCTTCACCCTCGTCGTTGGAGTCGATCTCCTCCGCCGAGTCCTCGCCGATCGCCGGGTCCAGCCCGAACCAATCTTCCGGCTGGGCGACTCCATTGTCGTCCACCTCGGGGGCGAAGACGTTGGTGTCGGTGTAGTCGGCGATTGCCGAAGCCCGTCGAATGATGGCCGGCTGCGCCGGCTCCAGCTCCACGTCGGCTTGCCGCCGCCAGGTGGCCAGCTGGTCTAGATTCAGGCCTGGGTACCAGGCCTTGACGAACTCCAGCGCCTGCCCGGCGCCGGAGCGAGCCGCTGACGCCTTCCAAGCCTCGAAGCGCCCGACGGCCACCTCCAGCCAGTCGGCGGTCCGACTGGGAGTGCGCGGGATCACTTGGCCGGGCCAGAGGGCGGCCAGGACCTGCGACCCGGCACGCTGAAGCCGGCGGAGCAGCCTGTGAGCCGCTGGATACGAGCCTGGATCGCCAGGAGCTGCTCCTCCAGCGAGCGGCCGGCAGTCGGCGAAATCTCGAAGCCGGCTCGCCTCTTCGCCTGGCGACGAGCTTCGATGGCCTGGTTGGCGGCAGTGGAATAGCCGGGGAAGTACTCTGCGCAGAAAAGAAAAGAAGAACCCCAAGTCAGAAAAACAAGTCAAAATGACAGATGGCAAGAAAGGACGAAGGGGTAGACGACTTACCGTCAACCAGATCCTCAATCTGGCCATAGCCGGAGACCAGAGTCTGCCTGGCTTCGTCCCAGGCGGCCGCCTTCGTCTCGAACTCGGCCTGGAGGGCGGCTTCGCAGTCCTGCACGGCCTTCAGCGCCGCCTTGTGGCTTTCCTCCTGGTCGGCCAGCTTCTTGACCAGGCGGTCGCGCTCCTGCACCAAGGCGGCGAGCTCCGCGTCCTTGGCACGAAGAGCAGTCTGGGACTCCCCCAGCTGTGCCCTCAGACTGGTGTTGGCCGCTGCAGAGACAGAAGAAGAAGAACAATGAGAAATCATCAAGCAAGATCCGAGCCGACTGCTCAGCAGTCGGCCCGAATCTCGGGGACTACACCCAGTGGGTGCGCTGACGCGCCCCCACATGAGATAGAGATCAAGTCACATACCTCGGCTTTCAGTGAGATCGGCGGTCTTCTGCGTCAGCTCCCGAGCCTGGGAGTTGAAGGCGGCCGCTCGGAGGTTGTGATAGTCCTGCAAGATGGACAGAAGATCGACGTGAGAACAAAAGCAACGATGAGAAATCATCAAGGAAGATCCGAGCCGACTGCTCAGCAGTCGGCCCGAATCTCGGGGACTACACCCAGTGGGTGCGCTGACGCGCCCCCACGAGAGAAATCAAGAAGAAGATAAGAATACTAACCCGGATGGCAGCCCGCGTGGCGAGGAATTCGTCGGTGAACTGCCTCAGCGCCGCGGCCTGGCCCTGGAGCCGGGTCCGGACGTCTTGCGCAGCGATGTTCACCACGGCTGTCCCTTCGCCTGGCGTCCACCCTGAGGTAGCGCTGGCCGCCTCCGCGTCTCGGGCCGACGAGCTGGAGCCCACGGCCGGCCGTGGCTCCGACGCCGCTTTCTGCGGCTTCGACGCGGCCTTCCCTGCGCGCCGGCTTGGCGGAACCCGGACCGCCACCGCAGCTCCCGCGGTCGGCTCGCCTTCCGCCGACTGTGCGGGCGCAGGCTCAGTCTGGCCGCCTTGGGCCGCCCCAGTCGGAGGAGTCGGCCCCGGCGCCTCCCTCACGAAGATGACGTCGTCTCCGCTCCCGCCCAGACCCGGCTGGGAACCGCTGGCTCCCCCTGGCGAGGGATCCGCGTCCCCGGGCGCCATGGCACGCAGGGGGGTGACCATCAAGGCCTCCCCTGCCGCCGCTTCGGCCTCGGCCTCTGCCTGGGCCTTGGCTGCAGCCTCGGCGAGCGCCTTCGCCGCCTCCTCATCCCGAGCTGCCTGGGCGGCGGCTGCCTTCCGTGCCTCCGCCTCCCGCGCTTCCTGCTCCTCCCGCACCTCCCGCGCGTTCCTTTCCGTCGCCTCCAGGAGGGCGGCGCGGGGATCTACGCGGCGGGTGGTGCTCCCAGAGCCCCCTGGCGACTCGACAACGGAGCCGGCAGCCGCCCGCTCGAGTGACAGTGGAGCTCTGATCAAAGAAAAGAAGACAAAGGTTCAGAAGACCACCCAAGAAAGGAAAGAAGGAGAATACACAGAAAGAGAGAAAGCTTACGCTGACACAGCCTGCGGCTGCTTCACCACTTTGCGGAAGCGAGCCGCCTTCGCGGCCGCTTCTTCCCGCCTGGTGGCTGCCGCCCCACCCCTCGGCTTCTTCGTCCGTCTACCGAACATGCCCTGGGTGGCGCGACGTTTCTGGCCTCTACCCCGAGCAGGCTGCGCGCCGGAGGAGCCCGCGCCGCGTCCGGAGGCTGGCTGGCGGGGCGGGACGACTTCGGCTTCGTCCTCGTCCGGCCAATCGTCGAAGGTCGCGGAGAACTCGGCGCCGCCTGCTTCGCCGCCGGCTTGGCCACCAGCCGGCTCGGCGGCTTCCTCCATATGGACCGCCCCCAGATCGGGGTCCTCCTGGTCGTGCTCAGTCCGGTCGGGGGCGAAGCGGCGCTCCACGTCCGCCCCGCCGGCCGGCCGAAGCAGAGGATTCTGTCAAAAAGCGAGCCGACTGAGTTAGAGTCGGCCCAGAGGAACTCGGCGACAAAGCTGAGAGAGAAAGAGAGAAAAAGAGAAGGGGAGCGTACCGTAGGCAGAGGATTGGCGCGGCTATATGGCTCCTTGCCGAATTGCCAGTCATCGGGAAGCTGGCAGTTGGCGAGGTAGTTCACCATGTCGGCCGCGTCGGCCTGCGGCATCTCCTTGGTGCACATCCGGCTCGGGTCGAGCTGGCCGCTCATCTGACAGATCAGATGAGGCCGGCTCTGGAGCGGGAGGATCTGGCGCGTGACGAACGCGGCCAGAAGGTCGGGCCCCGTCAGGCCCTCCGACTGGACCATCACCCGCAGGCGGGCGATGGCGGCGTTCCCTCCCTGCGTTAGCGTCACCGCCCGGAAGGACCACTGGGGCAGCCTCCCCGCCGGTGGGCCGGCTACGTAAGCCGGCAGGTTGACGTAGTCGCCCCGTGGAGCGATGTTCCGCACGTAGAAGTATGACTTCTGCCACTTCTTCACCGATTGGATCAGCGTGATGACGGGGAAGGGGTTGTCGGCGCCCGATCTCCGCGACGCGATGAAGGCACCAGTGTGGGCCGGCACGCCCTTGCTGCGCGTACCCAGCTTCGACTGGAAGAACTCCCCCCAGAGCTCAAGGGTGGGGAGGACGCCGAGATAGCCCTCGCACAGGGTGATGAAGGCCGACAGCAGCACCACCGCGTTGGGGGTGAGGTGGTGCGGCTAGAGCTGATAGAAGTCCAGCCAGGTGCAGAGGAAGGCGCTCACTGGCAGGCCGAAGCCGCGCAGGAAGTGCGAGCGGAAGACCACCCGCTCGCCATCCCGCGGCGCCGGCCTGATTTCTTTCTCCGGCGCGAGGCGGACCTCCACTTTGTCCGCACTGGGCAGACGCCGTGTGTCGCGAAGGAAGTCGATGTGGTAGTTGTGGACGATGGAGCCATCCCAATCCCCGCCAAGCTGATCTACGTGGGGAGGCATGGCGGAAGCTAGCACGGCGGTGGAGGAGCGTGCGAAGGAAGAGCGCGGCGGCGAGGCGCTGTCGCAGGAACGAGCAAGGCGAGAAGACGAAGGGAGAAGGAGGAGCGTGCGAGGGTCTGCCGCCCTCCACCTCCCCCTACTTATAGCCTCATGCGGCCGAAGAGGCCGGACGTGGGGGGGGGAGACGTGGGATTAACTGCGCCCACTCCCCCCACGTCTCGCGTTTATTACGCATAAGTGCGAGCCGAAACTGCCGCACGGAACGTGCGGTCGGTTCCGGGATACAAAAGATCCGCGCCTGGGCTGGGGCGTGGACGTGGCGGGCCCCCTCTCTGCGGCAACGTCCCGTCTCGCGCGTGGGCTGGCAGGCTTTCCGGCTACGTGGCGCGCCGTCGGCCCGCGGCCGGCCCGCAGCCCGCCGCACATGCCAGCGGGTTCCCGCCCTCCGACTCCAGAAGATTTCGGCTCACGCGACGTGCCTGACCAAGGCCGGCTCCCAGCTGCCGGCTTGTCGCGATGGGAAGCTGTTCGAGCTTCTCAAACCCTACTCCACCTCGAAGCCCGATCAGCTTCGGGGACTACTGTCGGAGTAAGTGGCCACGGGTAGCCAAACCGGCTACCCCTGGCTCTTCAGAAAATTTATTAGGCCTTTGGGCCTTCAAGCACTCCAAGCATTTGGGCCGCCTTCCCGGGCCGGCTACCACTAAAGCCGACTCCCGGAAGGCGACCCAGCCTCACCGACTCCAAGAAGCCGGCCAAGAGAAACGCCGACTCCTAGAAGCCGGCCGAGACCACAACTACTCCTACATAACGACGACCTGATGGGGCATGGCCACAGTGCGGCCCACGACCCCCGAAGCCCGAGGCGAGCATGGCTACAGGAGGCCGTACGGGAGGGATGTCTCCCATGCGGCCCGGCACTGTAGCCACGCCAGCTACGACGTCATCCACGACCCCCTCCTGTACGGCCCGAGGACAGCGGGCCCCTTCAGCCAGAGAGAGGCGTGAAGGCGGCCCGGCTTTCCCTAGTCGGCCGGGAGCATAGCCGGCCTCCGGAAGCCGGCTACTCCCTTCCTCGAAGCAGGAGCCCCATTAAGGAGACAAGACGAGGTGAGGCTACAGTGATAGCCCCCGAGGCGGCCCACTGTAGCCATGCTCACCTCAACAAAGCCCTCATCATCAGAGGCGCGGCTACAGTAAGCAGCCGCCGACAAAGCCCTAGGCGGTGGGGCCGGCCTGTCGACCAAGTAACCGGCAGCCGGCGGGACCCACCAGCCGGCGGGACCCAGCAGCCGGCGGAGAAGCCGGCGAGCATAGACACTGACGGCTGGGACCAGATCCTAGCCGGATTACCATTGTACCCCCGGGGGGTAGGCCTATATAAACCCCCCGGAGCACCCATGCAAAGGGTTCGCACCCAAGCATAGTTGGCCACTGAGCATAGTTCGCTTCTGGTTGGCACCTCTGCATGTTTGGCTTCCAAGCATAGCACACGCACACACACCATAGATAGAGAGAAGCAAGAGCTAGCCTTGTTCTTCTTCTCCCTTGATCCCAACAGCTCTAGGAGCGATTGTAGCTACTCTTTATCGAGCTAGTGATCATGCGGAGACCCCGCAGAGCAGGACTAGGGGTGTTATCTCCTCGGAGAGCCCCGAACCTGGGTAAGATTCACCGGCGTGCATGTCTTCGCCTCATCCCGTTTCCAGGCACCGGCGACGTGTTATTGGCTCCCACAATGATAAGCCATCCTTTGGCATATGTCGCACCAACCACCCGACACGGACTTCACCGTCCCGCATGAGCGTGACGTCCTCAGGGCACAACACCACTGGGACTCAGTCAAGAAGGTTTTCGAGACGGACCCGGTCACGACGGAGTTCATGACTGCTGGTAATTTTAGTTTCTGATCAATTCGACTGCACATTTAGTCATATTTGCAAACGATCCTTGTTCCTTTTGCAGAGAGAGAAGCACAGGATTGTGGCCGAAAGCGACTCGACGTCTGAGGCGTTGGCGAGGCCCAAGTGGGACACTCCATTCAACCGGGCGTTGAACATATTGAAAGGACTCCCGGTGGACACTCGGCCATCGTATGGACGCGTGCACGGTGTCGGAGACGGCGCCACGTGGAAGACGTACTACCGTGAGACGACGGAGGAGAGAAAGGAAAGACGGAGGTTAACTGAAGAAAACATCGACAAGAAGGTTGAGATTGCGGTTGAGAAGAAATCAGCTGAGACAGTCGCAACAGCGGTAGCTGCCGCAAAACAGGCGATTGCAGATTTGTCTGGTGGCTTGGTTCCAGCCGTTGTCAGTTGGAGCAGGCAAAATCCAGAAAAAATGCAGCGGACTTTCCCCTTGCCGACTTCTTCGGGAGCAGCTTGACTAGCGTTGCACCAGCGCCTGCACCGGCTCCCGCACCAGCTCCTACACCGGCTCCCGCACCTGCTCATAGCATCCCGTCCTCCGTCCCGGACGTGCTCGGCAGTGCTTTGTCTTTGGCTGAGCTCGACGCCCTCACGGTATCTGTCACACCGGCCCTCTTCAGTAAATGTATAATCTCCCGTTTCCGTTGCCTTTCAGATGTCTCACGTCGCAGACATGTCTTTGCAGGCTGACGTAACCCCGTGCACCATATTGTACACCATCGGCGACCAGAAGGTGGACGTGGGGAATGCGACGATAATGAAGCCGAAGGAACCATTGTTCCGCAGCCGGGCCGATCCCCCCTGACGTCTTCAAGGTTTCCATGGTCAGTGTCAAACTAGGCCACGAGAATTTGGCTCCTCCGATACTAGGGGGGATGACGACGAGACCCCGCGGCGGCTTGGTGGTTGCAATGGGTGGGTCCTGTTGTGGCCAAAGAGTCTGCTTCGTCTGGAGACGGCCGGGAGCACACCCACAAGCACGCAGCCTCAGCAAGGTATGAGCATGAACACCCCACCTACCCAATTAGCATCGGCTGTCTTGCTGGGTGATAGCGGACGGGGTGAGGAAGAGGCTCCATTAGTCGCTGATGACGTCGCCATAGATGAGGATGAGGATGACGATGACACTGAACAGTATCTCAATACTGGCGCCTATGACGGTGAGTACTCAGGGTTTGAGCGTCATGAGTCGGTGCCTGAATTGCCGCCTCCGGAGGCTGAATGTATTATAGATGAACTTCCAGTAGGAAAGAAGCATAGGAAGAGACGGAGGAAAGGGAACAAAGCTGCTTCTATGATCCAACCGCCTCAGCAGCCTCGGGTTCAAGACCGTATACCTATCCCTGGTGCGGCAAAATGGCATATCGCCGGTGAACCAATCCTACCTAAGGCAGCGTTAGAGGCCACACACGGCAATCTAAGGAGACTTCATGATGATGTGCTGCGGAGAGAGAAAAGCCTCTCGGAAAATCCAGGATACCCACTCTATGTGGTTAACGTGCCACGACAAAAGTCGTTCGTCCACTCATGCCCCGCGGACAAGTTCTTCCTTCGATTCGATTACATCTTTGACATGTTTCACTTGAAGAAGCTGGATTTTACGTTTGTCCGCCTTTTTGCCTTGAACATGAACTACATCATCGGGATTGAGCAGATACCTTATATCTGTGTCGCTGACCCGTACTTCATGCACGAGGGCTTCTTGGCAGTCTGTGCAGAGCACCTGTGAATACACGAGGGACTACATCGTCGATTTCATGGTCGCTAATAAGGACAAGGAGGCGATTCTTGTGCCTTATCATCCCATGTAAGTCATCCGCGCGGATATCCTTCCTTCGATTTCAATCATTCATTTGCATGGTGGAGGCTAATTAATTTGAGGTGTACTTATTTTGCGGAGCGGCGGGCGCGCCGTCCTCATCATCCTTTACCCCCGATACTCCCACGCTCTTTACTTGGACTCGTCGAAGAACTTGAACAAAAATGATTACACCCACATCAAGTCTGTTCTCGACAGTGCTATCTTTTACTACGACGCACGGGGTGGAGAGATCAAGGACAAGAAGAAAAAGGATGGTAGGCCCGCCTTCTGCCATAAGACCGACTTCTGCTGCATCCAGCAACCGAGTGATTCTCTTAGTGATGGATTCTATGTCCTACACCACATGCTGGAGTACAGACGGGATCATCAGGACCTTCGCATGTCACCTAATTCTAGCGATTCCCATATTCTGCAATGGGCAAAGAACGTAGGAGATACCCCGGATCATCGACTTCGAGTTGAGTTCTATCACATCCAGCATGAACTTTCCCAAGTCATCGTGAAGGAGGTCCTCGACACAATAGGCATGTTCTACGAGGAAGGGCAAATGTCGCGGGAAGACGTCCAAACACGCGTAGCCGCTCAGCGTCTCGACCTGAAGCCTTTCACTAAGCTCGGGGACTATCTCCCTGACTTGGATGGATGGAACGACATGTTGGAGTGATTGTCGATATATGACACTTTGTCCGTTTAGTCCATACTTTCTGAATGACGAAACTTTGAGTTATGCACGACGAAACTTTATTTGTGATGTAATTAAACCATCCTCCTCAACTAGCGAAGATCACTCTGGTTAGGGCATTTTGGGTACGATGAACTTTGTTATTTATGCTTATGATATGTTGCTTCTATTTTTGCCAAGTCTGTCTCTTTTTGTTGCTTAACTATGTATGTTGCATATCATCGGCTCATGTGACGATGCAGGTGCATAGATCATTGATGACAAAGAAGTGCAACACCAGGAGTATACGACGTGTGGCCGGAGTGTCAGGCCCAGGTGTACCGGTTTCCGGTTTCCGAGCGACAGCCAGTAGTTAGTTTAGGTTCACGCTAATGCGAGAGAGGGATACGAACTCATGTACTGCATAGTTCCGCTCTCACTCATAGTGATAGCTCTTCTCGTGTATATTATTGTATATATAGATGACGATGTAGTTGCAAGTAATCTATACCTGTATCGCTATTTTCGAGATGATGATGAGAGACCACTTTGTGTTGGATCATGATTATGATGATGACATAGTTTGATGAGACTATCTGTATGTATATGCTATGATTACATTTGTAGGTGTTTGATATGCTAAAGATTATTGTATAAAGCTTGTTCAAATACAAAACAAATATGCAGGAAAAAATAGAAACTAATAAAACTAGCAGTAGCGAGGGCAATAAAGTTAGCAGTAGCGCTCTCTTACCAGTAGTGCGTCCTGGTCAAAAGCGCTGGAGCTATTAGCAGCAGCGCGTGGCACCAAAGCCCGCTGCTGCTAGCCATGTATAGCAGTAGCATGGGACGGCACGCGCTACAGCTACATGTTATCCGTAGCGCCTTATCAGTAACGCAACACCATGCGCTAATGCTAGGCAAAATACCCGCGCTACTGCTAGGCTTTTCCCTAGTAGTGTTTGACCCAATTTTATTAGCAAGATTATGCATTTTTTATCTAAGTTTTCAATACGTTCTTCAGTAATCACTTTCTTTTCAATAGCATCAAGCCTTTGCATAACATGCTCAAGTGTTAAAGCAGTTTCATTGATAGTGAGGTGTGGTGAACCCACTAGATTTCCCATAGCATTAAAAACATCCAAAGATGGACACACCTAGAAATTCCCACCGGTAATCGTACCAAGGACGAATCTATACCAAGTGGTACTGCCTACATAAAAACTGCGAAGAAGAACAACGGTAGATTGCTTATGAATAGATCTATTATGAGCATTGCAAATTCTATACCAAGCATCTTTTAGATTCTCCCCTCCCCTCTGTTTAAAATTAAGAACTTCGTTCTCGAGGGTACACACAATAGAGAAAGAACTAGCCATAGCGATAAGACAGGCAAACAAGATTGCATACAAAAGAAGATTTGACGAGAAAACAGTGAACGAAAAAAGGGCGAATAAAACGGAAAACTTTGTGAAGTGGGGGAGATGAAAATGAGAGGCAAATGGAAAATAAAGTAAATTTCAAGGAGATGAGATTTGTGATTAGGAACCTGATAGATGTTGATGATGTCTCCCCGGCAATGGCGCCAAAAATTCTTTTTGATGTTGCTTGAACTACGTCGGTATTTCCCCAAAGAGGAAGGGATGATGCAACACAGCTACGGTAGGTATTTCCCTCAGTTATGAAACCAAGGTATCAATCCGGTATGAGAACCAAGCAACACTATGTAAACGGTACCTGCACACAAAGAACAAATACTTGCAACCCGACGGTTATGAGGGGTTGTCAATCCTTCTTACGGCTAAGGCGTAGGAAATTGTCAAGTTGTCGGGATAAAATTGTGATAGATTAGATAAATAGATCTCAATAAAATGTGAAATAAAAGATGCAAATAAAAATTGCAGCAAGGTATTTTTGGGTTTTTGGAATAATAGATCTGAAAATAAAAGTGGCAAATAATAGATCGGAAAGCAAATATGATGAAGAATAGACCCAGGGGCCGTAGATTTCACTAGTGGCTTCTCTCAAGAAATAGCACAGGGTGGGTAAAGAAATTATTGTTGGGCAATTGATAGAACTTCAAATAATTATGACGATATCCAGGCAATGATCATTATATAGGCATCACGTCCAAGATTAGTAGATCGACTCCTGCCTGCTGATGACCCACAAGTGTAGGGGATCAATTGTAGCCCTTTTCGATAAGTAAGAGTGTCGAACCCAACGAGGAGCAGAAGGAAATGACAAGTGATTTTCAACAAGGTAATGTCTGCAAGTGCTGAAATTGTAAGTAGCAGAGTAGTTTGATAGCAAGATAATTTGTAACGAGCAAGTAACGGTAGTAGTAACAAAAGTGCAGCAAGGTAGCCCAATCCTTTTGAGGCAAAGTACATGCCAAAATGGTCTCTTATGATAAGCAAAGCGTTCTTGAGGGTACACGGGAATTTCATCTAGTCACTTTCATGATGTTGGTTTAATTTGTGTTTGCTACTTTGATAATTTGATATGTGGGTGGACCCGTGCTTAGGTGCTATTCTTACTTGAACAAACCTCCTACTTATGATTAACCCTCCTGCAAGCATCCGCAACTACGAGAAAAGTATTGATAATAAATTCTAACCATAGCATTAAACTTTTTGGATCCAATCGGTCCCTTACGGAATAGCGCATAAACTGGGGTCTAAGCTTCTGTCACTCTCGCAACCAATCAACTAATTGCTACTCCACAATGCATTCCCTTAGGCCCAAATATGGTGAAGCGTCATGTAGTCGACGTTCACATGACACCACTAAGGGAATCACAACATACATACTATGAAAATATCAAACACATATCAAGTTCACGTGATTACTTGCAACATGATTTCTCCCGTGACCTCAAGAACAAAAGTAACTACTCACAAATGATAAACATGCTCATGATCAGAGGAGTATTAAATAGCATAATGGATCTGAACATATAATCTTCCACCAAATAAACCATATAGTAATCAACTACAAGATGTAATCAACACTACTAGTCACCCACAAGCACCAATCTATAGTTCCGGTAACAAGATTGAACACAAGAGATGAACTAGGGTTTGAGATAAGATGGTGTTGTTGAAGATGTTGATGGAGATTTCCCTCCCCAAGATGGGAGAGTTGTTGGTGATGATGAGGACGATGATTTCCCCCTCCGGGAGAGAAGTTCCCCCGACGGAATTGCTCCACCGGAGGGCAAAAGTGCTCCTGCCCAAGTTCTGCCTCAAGACGGCGGCGCTTCGTCCTGAAAATCCTCTCCTTATTTTCTCTAGGTCAAAATGACCTATATACCAGAAGATGGGCACCGGCGGTGGGCCTGGGTGAGCAAAACCCACCAGGGCACGCCTGGGCTCCCTGGCGCGCCCAGGTGGGTTGTGCCCACTTAGTGGGGCCCCTCTGGAAGTTATTTGCTCCAATAATTCTTAAATATTCCATAAAAAATCTCCGTGAAGTTTCATCTTGTTTGGAGTTGTGCAGAATAGGTAGCCTGACGTAGCTTTTCCAGGTCCAGATTTCCAGCTGCTGGAATTCTCCCTCTTGGTGTGTACCTTGCAAATTATGAGAGAAAAGGCATTAGAATTACTCCAAAAACCATTATTATGGATACAAACATCCACTGGTGCATGTCGGTCCTAAATAAACGATTTAAAACCCTTTCCACGACGGCATTTGGAACCGTCGCCAAGTGAGTGTGGGCAATAGTGGGGTCCTTCCCACACGACCCAGAAATCGTCGGGGATAGGCCCTCGTGGGACCCAGGCTGGGGCCGTGTGCGATCGGGAGAGGCATGGAAACCCAATCATTTCCGTAGATTTGTACATCCCACACGGTGAATCCCAGAAATCATTTTCGTAGGTATGTACATCCCACACGATGAATCCTAGAAATCATTTCCGTAGGTATGTACATCCCACACGGTGAATCCCAGAAATCATTTCCGTAGGTATGTACATCCCACACGGTGAATCCCAGAAATCATTTCCGTAGGTATGTTCATCCCACACGGTGAATCCCAGAAATCATTTCCGTAGGTATGTACATCCCACACGGTGAATCCCAGAAAATCATTTCTGTAGGTATGTACATCCCACACAGTTCTTTGTGTGGAAACGTGTGTGCAAGGTGGCCTAACGCAAACAGTTCGCTGTCGGAAGCCGTGTGTGATTGTTAGTTGATCGAACACACCTACTTTCTAGAAACCATGCGGGTTGTTTGAGTTCATCGCCCACGGTGCTGTCTGAGTAACCGTTTGCAATAGAAAACCCCAATAAGCAGGGTAATTAGCCCATTATTGATAATCCATGTACTAATCAAACTGATATTTCTTATAAAACACACCAGATATTCCATATCCGTATAAAAGCAACCAGGATTTCATAATCGAAGTACATCAGATAGCTTCGGCACTTAGTTACGCCATTACACAGCAGCACGAAGCTTCACATGCAGCATCAAAAACTTTTGGAAAGTAGCATCATACACGATAAATAGACAGATGAATCTCATCTGGGAAACTGCAAAAGCGGAAGGCAAATATTGAGCCTTCAGTGATGTTGAATGTCCTTGCAACTTTAGGCCAGTGGCTATGGATAATTGCCCGCCCAACCTTCGTCCTCTTCAGCAAGACTTCAATATTGTACCGTGGGTGTTGAATGAATACGTTCCTCGCCTCTTGACCATGCAGGTGGTTTGAGAGGCAATCATCGGTGAACTGCTTTGAAAAGTACTGAAAACAAAGCTATGCATAAATCGCTGTTGTAAATTTTGAAATGGCGCAAGGGGCAAAAACAAGGTAAAAGAGTTGGTACCATCCTATAGTTGACTGATGTCTTCTTCATTGTGCAAACAAAGATCTTGCTGTTATTCGTCGCAAGTTTCTTCATCCTAACAATCTTTCTGAGTTTCTTGACTTGACTGATATTCATGGACATCTCATTTCCCCATATGCAAAATGGGTCAAACAGTGGGTCTAAGCCTCTGACAGCAGGACCTACATGTGCAAGACCAAATTGTAAGAAACCTAAATATTAGAATGATTCCTGCAACTGCACAATAATGTGCTATTAGCCAAAGGACCCTGCTTGAACAAACCTCGATGGTAAACCGCAGTGTCTCCCATTGTTACCCTGCAACACACATAAGGAAGATCTTGATCAGGTTAACTAAGAGTTGCCATACTATCAGTAGAATGTGTATTGAGTACAGCCAAATTCGATTGGTGTCACATGCATAACAATACAAAATTGCACCCACAGCAAATGAAAATCAAATTGCAGAACTGAACCAAATAGTTAAATGGACAGCAGACCAAATGAACCAAAATAGTTAACTGAGCACGACATTGCAGAATAGAAACATGTACTAGAAGATAAGATAGTTAACAAAACAAAGAATGCTTGAGAACAGTACTACAAAATGTAGCAATTGTTGGACCAAAGTGTTAACTGAACATTACATTTCAGAGGACCAAACTGTTAACTGAACATCAGATTGCATATTAACATTATAGAGGACAAATCACTAGAAGGCACTAGCAGTTGCCTCGAGAAAACATCACGAACTGTATTTTAAAGTAGACAACCGCGCGACGGTGTCGACGGTGGCCTCGAAGACGAGGTGCTCCTCCAAGATCTGGCGGTCGACACGCATGTCAGCCATAGCGACCTCGTTCGTGCGTGCGGCCGCATGCTACTCAGCTTCATGTTATACTGCATGTAAAATGGCTATGGGCGGCGCTTAATTGGAGGAGGGGGCAGCGATTTCGGTGGAAGGTGTCGCTCCGTCAGTCGGGGCATGTGGAACGGGAAAGGAGGAGGATGGTGTGGGTGGGGTGTGGATTACCTGACCATATCGACGAGGCCGCGCAGCAAGAAGAAGGGTCGGCAGCGAGGAGACCGCGCAGCAAGAAGAAGGGTCACCGGCGAGGAGGCGGCGCTGCAAAAAGAAGGTCGCCGGCGATGAGGCGGCGCTGCAAGAAGAAGGGTAGCCGGCGAGGAGGCGGCGCTGCAAGAAGAAGGGTCTCCGGCGAGGAGGCTGAGCTGTCAGTAAGCAGCAGTGAATGTTTGAACTTGGAAAGCAAGGAGGAACAGTGGAAATGTGTCTTTTGGTAGGAGGGAGGGGGCGGGGAGATAAATATTTCCGCGGTGGCAATTTTTTTTGCTCGGTGCCGCGAGAAACTGGCGCGCAAGTGTAGTTCAAGCGGGGGCGGTGGACTGTAGACGACGAAGCTTCCTGCGTAAGCTAGACAAGACGGTGCGCCAAGATATTTTATATCGCATCCCACACGATTCTTTCTAGTAAACTGTTTGTGGTACACCTGATTTTTTCATTATGTTTTGAAAGACAAAATGGTGTTATGGAGGGAAAGGATGGTGTTTGAATTGCTAGAACATTTACGTAAAGTGAACATGCAACTAGTACATGAGTGTCGTGTTTAAATTTGGAATTATTTCGGGTTCCTTTGGCATTTTTATGCATTAATTGAGTTTCTGGGCATTTAATGTGCATAATTCAAATTTGAACTACAAGCACATGCTCCAGTGCACCAAAGTTGTTTGAAAAATCACATGTGTGTCCTTGGGTGAATTTCTAGGACCAATGCAAGAGATGGGAGTGAAATTCAAACATTTGGACGTCGTGGCTCGGCCGGAAAGATGGAGAAACTTGGTTTTTTAATTCCTGTAATTCCAAAACACACCTGAAAATCATGAAACTTGGCATGGTGTCATGACATGGCACCAACATGCTGCGGTAATATTTTTGGCCGAATTGGGACAAGCTTTGGTGTAAGTTTCTTGCAAACCGGAGCTTCCCTCAAGTAGGCTCGTGGTTCCGAGAGGGAACGTGTCACCTCCGTGTGCGAAACGACATACGTACACTGTCTTCTCCTGTCTTATTTTTTTTTACACAGCCATATTAGACCAAATAGAAGTACCGTGCTAAATTTTGGAATTATTTCTGGCTCGTTTCGCCTTTTTTATACATTAATTGAGTTTCTGGGCATTTAATGTGCATAATTCAAATTTGAACTACAAGCACATGCTCCAGTGCACCAAAGTTGTTTGAAAAATCACATGTGTGTCCTTGGGTGAATTTCTAGGTCCAATGCAAGAGATGGGAGTGAAATTCAAACATCTGGGCGTCGTGGCTCAGCCGGAAAGATTGAGAAACTTGGTTTTCTAATTCCTGTAATTCCAAAACACGCCTGAAAATCATGAAACTTGGCATGGTGTCATGACATGGCACCAACATGCTGTGATAATATTTTTGGCCCAATTGAGACAAGCTTTGGTGTAAGCTTCTTGCAAACCGGAGCTTCCCTCAAGAAGGCTCGTGGTTCCGAGAGGGAATGTGTCATCTCCGTGTGTGAAACGACATATGTACACTGCCTTCTCCCGCCTTATTTTTTTACACAGCCAGATTAGACCAAATAGAAGTACCGTGCTAAATTTTGGAATTATTCCGGGCTCGTTTCTCCTTTTTATACATTAATTGAGTTTCTGGGCATTTAATGTGCATAATTCAAATTTGAACTACAAGCACATGCTCCAGTGCACCAAAGTTGTTTGAAAAATCACATGTGTGTCCTTGGGTGTATTTCTAGGTCCAATGCAAGAGATGGGTGTGAAATTCAAACATCTAGGCGTCGTGGCTCGGCCGGAAAGATTGAGAAAACTGGTTTTTTAATTCCTGTAATTCCAAAACATGCCTGAAATCATGAAACTTGGCATGGTGTAATGACATGGCACCAACATGTTGCGGTAATATTTTTGGCCGAATTGGGACAAGCTTTGGTGTAAGCTTCTTGCAAACCGGAGCTTCCCTCAAGAAGACTCGTGGTTCCGAGAGGGAATGTGTCACCTCCGTATGCGAAACGACGTACGTACACTGCCTTCTCCCGTCTTATTTTTTTACACAGCCAGATTAGACCAAATAGAAGTACCGTGCTAAATTTTGGAATTATTCCGGGCTCGTTTCGCCTTTTTTATACATTAATTGAGTTTCTGGGCATTTAATGTGCATAATTCAAATTTGAACTACAAGCACATGCTCCAGTGCACCAAAGTTGTTTGAAAAATCACATGTGTGTCCTTGGGTGAATTTCTAGTTCCAATGCAAGAGATGGGAGTGAAATTCAAACATCTGGGCGTCGTGGCTCAGCCGGAAAGATTGAGAAACTTGGTTTTTTAATTCTTGTAATTCCAAAACACGCTTGAAAATCATGAAACTTGGCATGGTGTCATGACATGGCACCAACATGCTGCGGTAATATTTTTGGCCGAATTAGGACAAGCTTTGGTGTAAGCTTCTTGCAAACCGGAGCTTCCCTCAAGAAGGCTCGTGGTTCCGAGAGGGAACGTGTCACCTCCGTGTGCGAAATGACATACGTACACTGCCTTCTCCCGCCTTATTTTTTTACGCAACCAGATTAGACCAAATAGAAGTACCGTGCTAAATTTTGGAATTATTCTAGGCTCGTTTTGCCTTTTTTACACATTAATTGAGTTTCTGGGCATTTAATGTGCGTAATTCAAATTTGAACTACAAGCACTAGCTCCAGTGCACCAAAGTTGTTTGAATAATCACATGTGTGTCCTTGGGTGAATTTCTAGGTCCCATGCAAGAGATGGGAGTGAAATTCAAACATCTGGGCGTCGTGGCTCGGCCGGAAAGATTGAGAAACTTGGTTTTTTAATTCCTGTAATTCCAAAACACGCTTGAAAATCATGAAACTTGGCATGTTGTCATGACATGGCACCAACATGCTACGGTAATATTTTTGGCCGAATTGGGACAAGCTTTGGTGTAAGCTTCTTGCAAACTAGAGCTTCCCTCAAGAAGGCTCGTGGTTCCGAGAGGGAACGTGTCACCTCCGTGTGCAAAACGACATACGTACACTGCCTTCTCCCGCCTTATTTTTTTAGACAACCAGATTAGACCAAATAGAAGTACCGTGCTAAATTTTGGAATTATTCCGGGTTCGTTTGGCCTTTTTTATACATTAATTGAGTTTCTGGGCATTCAATGTGCATAATTCAAATTTGAACTACAAGGACATGCTCCAGTGCACCAAAGTTGTTTGAATAATCACATGTGTGTCCCTGGGTGAATTTCTAGGTCCCATGCAAGAGATGGGAGTGAAATTCAAACATCTGGGCGTCGTGGCTCGGCCGGAAAGATTGAGAAACTTGGTTTTTTAATTCCTGTAATTCCAAAACACACTTGAAAATCATGAAACTTGGCATGGTGTCATGACATGGCACCAACATGCTGTGGTAATTTTTCTGTCCGATTTGCGAAGGCCCACATATTAACAATCAACAAAGTTATTTTGGAACAAGTGCTGTCACGTTACAAATCGGAAACACAAGTATTATTGAAACCGTGGGCGTTCGACTTACCAATTACGTGCGGCCACGCGTCCCCTTTTTTTTATTTGCTAGGAGGTGCCGTGCGGGGTAGCTATTTGAGTATGGGAGGCGTGCGATCAGACCCCCGCGCGTGCTCATCGGGAGGAGAGCCCTTTGACCGCTACCCGCCGCGCACCTCCCTCCCGACGTCTCCATTAATGGTGCCCGAGCACCTATTCTACGGCGTGGCTATATGTCTCACTGGACTGAGATTTAAGAGAGAAAAATGAAAATCTAAAAAGAAAGTTTTACACGGATCTTGATGTAAGATCCGACGGACCTATATAGCATCGACTGCGACTTATAGCAAGCATGATGAATATAAGGACGATGACAGTGGATAATAATTGTCTTACATATTTAGAAACATAATTAAAAAAAGCCACATGCGGCAACGCCCGAAATACACAAGGGCAAAAGAAGAAGGAAGACAACGATCTGGCTCGCTGATCTCTACTTTCTTGATGTGTTGCTGCAGGCCATGGGAACTAGTCTCCGCGGCGAGCGGCGACGAGCTCTTTCTTGTCCTCAAGATGCTTCTTGAGAGCATCCACGGATTCCTCCACCAGCCTTCTGCGCTCGATGCGCCGCTTGTTATTCTCGTCCATAAGTTTCTCGACGATGACGTCGGTCCTCTTCAACAAGGCAGTGGTCTGCTCCTGCTGCTCCGCACTTCCGACGATCTTCGCCCTCAGCAGGTTGCGCTCGGCCCGGAGCTTCCCATTGCTCTCATTTAGTTGCCGGATGACGTCGGTAGACTGTTCAAACGAGGCTTGCAGGTCATCCTGCAACCTCGCCCACCTTGAGATCTGGTCCATCTGCCTATGGACGAGGGCACGCATGCGCCTGTAAGAGTCCTCGCCTGCCCGCGAGACATTTTCCCAGGCCGCCGCGGCAAGGGAGGACATCTCGACTGCATTCGCGGTGTGGAGGGACATCTCTTCTGCTTCCGCGGCACGGCCGGACCAGTCTGCTGCATCGATGGTGCGGCGGGTCCTCCGTGCTGCTTCGGCGGCGCGGCGGGACCTCTTTGCTGCTATGGCCGTGCGGCAGGACATGTTGGCTGCTATCGCGGTGAGGTGGGACATCTCTCGTGCTCCCGCTTCCAGGTTCGCCTCTCCCTGGTCGCAATCTCTCGACCAGAACTCATGCTGGCCATGGCGGACGCAAAGGAACGATGATGAATGGCTTGTTTGTTTTTGACTTTTTTTGGATGAGGAGTTGAGGAGGAATGTGCAGTCATCTTAGAGTAGTAGTATTTATAACCGCGTAGTAATACGCTGCTAAGTGGGAAACCGTTTAGGTTTTGATCGGTGTGAATAGGTTTGCAATTTGGAATGTGACGGGACGCATGCTCAAAATTTACTGACGGTTATAAGTGCGGCACTATTCCCGGAAGGCGTAAAGTGGGCACGTACGCCTTCTCGGCCGCGTACGTGGCGTTTGCACCATAGGGTGCACCACAATAGGCAATGTCAGCACAGTATTTTAATTAGAATGGGTGTGCCCGTCTAGCGCACACACGTTGATCTATCTAACTGTTTCAGTTTGTTGTGGCTAATCGCAAACAGCTCATCCATGTGAAGTGTATGCCACCAATCTCAGACACTTTGATCTGGCTTACCCGTTTCTGTTTTGTTGCCTAATCGCAAACACTTAATCCTTCTGAAGCGTATGCCCTCAATCACACACACCTTGATCTGGCTGACCATTTCTTTTGTGTTGCCTAATCACAAACAGTTCATCCGAGTGAGCTGTATGATGTATATCGCACACACCTTCATCTGGCTGCCCGTTTCTTTTGTGTTACCTAATCAAAAACAGTTCATCCGAGTGAACCGTATGCTCTATATCGCACACGCCTTCATCGGGCCGCCCGTTTCTTTTGTTCCGCCTCATCGCAAACAGTTCATTAGACTGAACCGTATGCCCTGGATCGCACACGCAACAAAATCTGAACCGTGTTTGATGCATCCTCCATCGCAAACGTTTTCACCTTTTTTGACGGTTTTCATACAGCACCGTTTGCGATTATGGCATCACACACAGTTTCTCGAAGGGTCTCTAATCGTAATGTCGCGTTAGCAGCATCCTGCAGTAGTGATCATAAATAACAGTAAGAAAACATGATGCAAAATGGACATATCAACTCCCCCAAGCTTAGACCTCGCTTGTCCTCAAGCGAAAACCGAAATCGAAAAACATGTCCACATGCTTTGAGAGAGAGGTGTCGAGAAAAACAAAATATGGACATAGAAGCATCATGTTGATTATTATAACAACAACAAAATTAGATGTAGGACTTTTATCATATACTTCTCATGAATAAGTAATAGTTCATCACACAATCGAAGTATAAAGCAAAAACTCTATTAGAAACCAACAAACTATGTTCTCAGTCAACTTTGCAACTATAATTCATCATCTTTTCAGGAAGGGTCACGTGTCGGAGCCTTTAGGCAAGTCCACATACTCAACCATCAAATAGTCTTCTATGATTGCTAACACTCACCGCGTACACATGAGCAAAACGTTTCAACCGGACACATAGAAAGATAGGGGCTTATAGTATCGCCTCCCAACGTATTCACCTCAAGGGTGATGTCAACAATAACTCATGCATGTATATTCAACTGGACATATGTGCCTAGATCTTTCCTCACCACATGATGCTTGCCAAAGGAGAAAAATAAAAAAGAATAGAAGGAAAACTTTGACTCTTTGCATAAAAGTAAACACATAAAAGTAAAAGATAGGCCCTTCGCAGAGGGAAGCAGAGGTTGCCATGTGCTTATTTGTTTGTATGCTCAATCCCTTAGTGCAAAAGAATGTCACATTGTATTGCCCCTTAAGATGACAACCTTTATTATGCAGTCTGTCGCTTTTATTCTTTGCCATCCAAGTTCGTACAACACTCAATTTTCTCTTACACTAAATGATCTCACACATTTAGAAGCAATTTTATTGCCTTTTTGCACCGATAACAACTTACTTGAGGGATCTTACTCAATCCCTAGGTATGTATGGTGAACACTTGAAAATAAGATTTGGGTTTAAGGGTTTTTGGATGCACAAGTAGTATCTCTACTTAGTGCGGAATTTTTGGCTAGCAAAGATAGGGGCAAGCACCACATGTTAAAGTATCCATGACAATATGACTTCTATGTGAATATGGACAGGCATAAATCATTACGTTGTCTTCCTTGTCCAACGTTAACAATTTTGGCATATAATATTTTGATGAGGGCTCAAAATCACAAAAGATTTCTAGGATAGTATATTTATATGTGAATCTTCTCTTCCCTTATTAATTCTTTCATGAGTTGCATCATTGACTAATGCTATGTTTGTCAATCTCTAATAAAATTTTCTACTTATACTTTTCCTTATGTGGTGCCATCACCTACCATAAGATTAGTATATGATCTTATTGATTTATTTCTTTCCTTTTATTTATTTCCTTTCTCTTTTCTTTATTTGCGACATGAGAGTAAAGAAAGTAAAAACTCACACTAAACTTTATTATATAGCTTGCACATGATTACAAGGATAGATCACTAAGCAAACTCTCAAGGAAGAAATGATCGAACTAACTTTTATTCATCTAAAGCAAAAGATCGAACTAAAATAAGTAAAAGTAATAAGATAGTGGGGTGATACGATACCGGGGCACCTCCCCCAAGCTTGGCGGAAGCCAAGGGGAGTGCCCATACCCGATACTCAATTCTCCTTTGGTGATGAAGAAGAAGGTGGTGGTGATGAAGCGATCCTATCCTTAAGGATCAAGAGATTCTCCAATCGATGAATGACGCTCCGGAGATGGATGATATGCTCTTGATGCAGAATATTTTCGCGAGTGAGATACTTATTTTGTATGCGAACTATTTCAATGACGCGAAAAGCCTCAATCTCAGCAGGAGTAAGGTGAGTAAGGTAGGGCTTAAGGATATCTTCTTCCTCCTCCTCGGCCAGCAGTGCTTGTGCTGTCACCGGGGATGGATCTACAGTAGCTTCCTTGCCCTTGTCTCCCTTGATGGTGTTCACCGGCTCCTCCCTCTTCGTCTCGATCTTCATCAACCAAGCATCTTCTTCCATGTTGTTGGAGGAGCAGGAAGACATGATGCCTGGCTTGATAAATCTGACCGGGAACAACAAGAAAAGAGAACAGAGGATTTCCTCACAATACGGTAGTTAACAGGTTCGGGGAGTATATATAGATTTTTTATCTTGGAGGACAAGCATACGGGAGAAAAACGGAGCACAGAAGGTGCCCCAGGTTGGCACAAACCACCTGGGCACGCCAGGCTTGCCTGGCGCGCCCTGGTGTCTTGTGCCCACCAGGGGACGCTTCCTGGAAGTTTCTTTATTTCCTAAATTATTAATATTCCAAAACTGATAAAAAATATTTTTGCGGATTTTTCGGAGTCCGTTTACTTACCATATCACGTACCTCCTTATTTTCACGATTCTGGAGTGTTCCGGAAGGACTCTTTTATGTGTTCTTCCGGTGTCAAAGTTTGGATAATATTACTTTCAACATTAATGGGCGTACTTGAGATATAATGCTTTATTCGTTGCCCATTGACAACCTTCGGGTTAGTACCTTCGGGATTATTTATTTTGATGGCTCCAGACCGATAAACCTCCTTGATGACATATGGGCCTTCCCATTTTGAGAGGAGTTTTCCTGCAAAGAATCTGAAACGAGAGTTGTACAAAAGAACAAATTCTCCGACTTTAAACTCACGCTTTTGAATTCTTTTGTCATGCCATCTTTTAACTTTTTCTTTTGAATAATTTTGCATTTTCATAAGCTTGGGTTCTCCATTCATCTTGAGAGCTAATATCAAATAACCTCTTTTCACCAGGAAGTTTGAAATCATAGTTGAGTTCTTTGACTGCCCAAAATGCTTTATGTTCTAACTCAAGAGGCAAATGACAAGCTTTTCCATAAACCATTTTATATGGAGACATACCCATACGATTTTTATATGTTGTTCTATAATCCCAAAGTGCATCATCTAATTTCTTAGACCAATTCTTCCTGGACCTATTAACAGTCTTTTGCAAAATTAATTTTTTTCTCTATTGGTAAGTTCAACTTGACCACTAGACTGAGGATGATAGGGTGATGCAATTCTATGGTTAACATCATACTTGACAAGCATTTTATGGAAAGCACCATGAATAAAGTGTGAACCACCATCAGTCCTTAAATATCTAGGGACTCCAAACCTTGGGAAAATAACTTCCTTAAGCATTTTAATAGAGGTGTTGTGATCAGCACTACTGGTTGGAATAGCTTCTACCCATTTAGTAACATAATCAACAGCAACCAAAATATGTGTATACCCATTAGAGGAAGGAAAAGGTCCCATGTAATCAAATCCCCAAACATCAAATCGTTCAACAGCAAGTGAATAATTCATAGGCATTTCTTGACGCTTACCGATATTACCTATCCTTTGACATTCGTCACAAGACGAACTTACGGGCATCCTTGAAGAGAGTAGGCCAAGAAAATCCAGACTGCAATACCTTATGAGCCATTCTATCTCCAGCATGATGCCCTCTATAAGCTTCAGAGTGACATTTCCGTAGGATTTGTCCCTGTTCATGCTCAGGTACACAACGTCTAATAATACCATCTACTCCTTCTTTATAAAGATGTGGGTCATCCCAAAAGTAATGTCTTAAATCATAGAAGAATTTTTTCTTTTGTTGGTATGTAAAGCTAGGTGGTGGTAAATATTTAGCAACAATGTAATTAGCATAGTCAACATACCAAGGAGTACTATAAGAAACATTTATTGCAGCTAACTGCTCATCAGGAACACTATCATCAATAGGTAGTGGGTCATCAAGCACATTTTCAAGTCTAGATAAATTATCAGCTACTCGGTTCTCAGCTCCTTTTCTATCAATGATATGTAAATCAAATTCTTGTAACAAGAGAACCCATCGAATAAGTCTAGGTTTAGCATCTTTATTTTCCATAAGATATTTAATAGCAGCATGGTCTGTGTGAACAGTTACTTTGGAATCAACAATGTAAGGTCTAAATTTATCACAAGCAAACACAACTGCTAAAAATTCCTTTTCAGTAGTAGCATAATTTCTTTGAGCACTGTCTAGAGTTTTACTAGCATAATGAATAATATTCAGTTTCTTATCAACTCTTTGTCCTAGAATAGCACCAACATCATAATCACTAGCATCACACATAATTTAAAAAGGCAAGTTCCAATCAGGTGCTTGAACAATAGGTGCAGAAATTAAGGCTTTCTTGAGTGTTTCAAAGGCTTCTAAACAATCATCATCAAAAACAAAAGGAATATTCTTTTGCAAGAGACTAGTGAGAGGCCTAGAAATTTTAGAAAAGTCTTTGATAAATCTCCTATAGAAACCAGCATGACCTAGGAAACTACGAATACCTTTTATATCTTTAGGACACAGTATTTTCTCAATTGCATCAACCTTAGCTTGGTCCACTTCAATACCTCTTTCATAAATTTTATGACCTAAGACAATGCCTTCATTAACCATAAAGTGGCACTTCTCCCAATTCAAGAGAAGATTTGTTTGTTCGCATCTCTGGAAAACTCGCTCAAGATTGCTTAAACAATCATCAAAAGACTTCCCGTAAAAAGAAAAGTCATCCATGAAAACCTCAACAATCTTTTCACAAAAATCAGAGAATATAGCAGTCATACATCTTTGAAAGGTAGAAGGTGCATTACATCGTGAAGGAAATATGCCCTAGAGGCAATAATATCATGATAAATGTTTATTATTCATGCTAGAATTGTATTAACCGGAAACATAATACATGTGTGAATACATAGACAAACAGAGTGTCACTAGTATGCCTCTACTTGACTAGCTCGTTAATCAAAGATGGTTATGTTTCCTAGCCATAGACATGAGTTGTCATTTGATTAACGGGATCACCTCATTAGGAGAATGACGTGATTGACTTGACCCATTCCGTTATCTTAGCACCCGATCGTTTAGTATGTTGCTATTGCTTTCTTCATGACTTATACATGTTCCTATGACTATGAGATTATGCAACTCCCGTTTACCGGAGGAACACTTTGTGTGCTACCAAACGTCACAACGTAAATGGGTGATTATAAAGGTGCTCTACAGGTGTCTCCAAAGGTACTTGTTGGGTTGGCGTATTTCGAGATTAGGATTTGTCACTCTGATTGTCGAAGAGGTATCTCTGGGCCCAATGCACATCACTATAAGCCTTGCAAGCATTGTGACTAATGAGTTAGTTGTGGGATGATGTATTACGGAACGAGTAAAGAGACTTGCCGGTAACGAGATTGAACTAGGTATCGAGATACCGACGATCGAATCTCGGGCAAGTAACATACCGATGACAAAGGGAACAACGTATGTTGTTATGCGGTCTGACCGATAAAGATCTTCGTAGAATATGTGGGAGCCAATATGGGCATCCAGGTCCCGCTATTGGTTATTGACCGGAGAGGTGTCTCGGTCATGTCTACATAGTTCTCGAACCCGTAGGGTCCGCACGCTTAACGTTACGATGACAGTTTTATTGAGTTTGGATGTACCGAAGGAGTTCGGAGTCCCGGATGAGATCGGGGACATGACGAGGAGTCTCGAAATGGCCGAGACGTAAAAATCGATATATTGGACGACTATATTCGGACTTCGGAAATGTTCCGAGTGATTCGGGTATTTTTCGGAGTATCGGAGAGTTACGGGAATTCGTATTGGGCCTTAATGGGCCATACGGGAAAGGAGAGGAAGGCCTCAAAAGGTGGCCGCGCCCCTCCCCATGATCTGGTCCGAATTGGACTAGGGAAGGGGGGGCCTTCCTTCTTTCTCCTTCTCCTTTCCCTTCTCCTATTCCAACAAGGAAAGGAGGAGTCCTACTCCCGGTGGGAGTAGGACTCACCCTTCTGGCGCGCCTCTCCTCCCTAGGCCGGCGGCCTCCCCCTTGCTCCTTTATATACGGGGGCAGGGGGGCACCCCATGGACACACTTGATATACGATATTTTAGCCGTGTGCGGTGCCCCCTCCACCAGATTACACCTCGATAATACCGTCGCGGAGCTTAGGTGAAGCCCTGCGTCGGTGGAACATCATCATCGTCACCACGCCGTCGTGCTGACGAAACTCTCCCTCAACACTCGGCTGGATCGGAGTTCGAGGGACGTCATCGAGCTGAACGTGTGTAGAACTTCGGAGGTGCCGTGCGTTCGGTACTTGATCGGTCGGATCGTGAAGACGTACGACTACATCAACCGCGTTGTGATAACGTTTCCGCTGTCGGTCTACGAGGGTACATGGACAACACTCTCCCCTCTCGTTACTATGCATCACCATGATCTTGCGTGTGTGTAGGAAATTCTTTGAAATTACTACGTTCCCCAACACATAAACCAAAAGGCATACGTCTATAAGCATAGGTTCCAAAGGGACAAGTAAAAGTGGTCTTTTCTTGATCAGGTTGAGAAACAGGTATTTGTGAAAAGCCAGAATATCCATCAAGGAAGCAAAAGTGTGTGTGCTTAGATAATCTTTCAAGCATTTGATCAAGAAAAGGTAAAGGGTAATGATCTTTTCTAATTGCTTGATTTAATTTTCTGAAATCAATTACCATTCTATAACCTGTAACAATTCTTTGTGGAATAAGTTCATTCTTATCATTAGGAACAACAGTTATACCTCCTTTCCTAGGGACACAATGAACATGACTTACCCATCTACTATCAGCTATGGGATAGATTATACCTGCTTCTAGAAATTTTAATATTTCCGTTCTTACCACTTCTTTCATTGTCGGGGGAAACGACACCTACGGGATCACGTAGAATCCCTTTTGCTACGGTTGGCGGGCGCGGGGCTGTGGAAATAATGGGATTAGAAGACCAACGTAGGGGGATTATCCAGGTTCGGGCCGCAATTCGTGCGTAATACCCTACTCCTGTTGGTGTATGTTTATCTGGTGTTCTTAGACTAGCTACAAAGCATGCAGGGTCCAAAGAGTCTGAATCCTCTCTCAGTACGCCGCGGGCCTCCTTTTATAGTCGAAGGGGCTGCCATAGTGGCACACAAGAGGTGGAAAGCTATACAGTGGTCGAGTCTATCTCCTGGCACTGTAGGAAAAATGCATTTAATGCGCTGCCGACGTGTCCTTCTTGCTTTATCGGGGATGGCTAGGGAACTCATCCCAGCTGTCGCCGCCTCGCCTGTCTTCGATGTGCGTCTGAGTTGACGGGGCGTGTAGTGCCACGGTGGCTGGCTGGCTGCTGAGTTCGTGCGGTGGCAGGGTCTTCACGAAGATCTGCATGCCACCACGTAGGTGCTTTGCTGAGTTGGTCTGGAGTCCGCACGTCGCCACGCAGGTGCTCGCCTAGTTGGTGGGCTGGCAGCTGTGTGGGAACGGCGGTGTAGTCTTGGCGGGTTGGGGCTTGGCTGTGGCCCCGCGGATGTCTTCGGCAAGAGTCTTGCCGAGGCCCCGGCAAGGTCTTGCCGCGGCGTCATGGGCATCCCCGGCAAGGATCTTGCCGGGGGGGTCTCGTGGGTATCCTCGGCAAGGATCTTGGCGAGGATCTTCGTCTTCTGATTCTCATCTAGTGCTGTATGTTCTTGGTCTTCACAAAGATCTGCATGCCACCATGGAGGCGCCTCCCGAGCCTTGGTTCCAATGTGGGTGATGGCGCCGGAACTCTTAGGCTCAAGGGTGGCGGCTCTGCTGGTGTTGGGCAAGTTGCCCCGGCAAGGTTCTTGCCGGGGCTGTGGAGGCCGCCCCGGCAAGGGCCTTGCCGGGGGGGGGGGGGTCACCTCGCCCTTCTGCTCTTCGTGTCTCTGGCTTGGCGTTGCTCTGGTTGCCTTGTGTCTTTGCTTCCTTCCTCTGCCCCGCTAAGTGTGGCCGCAGCCGCGGCTCTAACTGCCCGTGCACAAGTAAAGGGCTACAAAATAGGACCCCTACTTTTGTACACCGATAGGATCCCCCGGGCCTGCGCCACACATAAGCGCGACCGTTGTTGGGCTAGGCCCAAAACGGTGCGCCGGTATGCGGGGCCGAGTTTTGCTACAGTAACTCCCTCGCGAGTTGCGCTTCCCCACGACCCGCATTGAATGCGCGACGTGGGGGTCACGCGTGATGTGGGGGTCATGCGTGGGGCGGTTGCTGCGCTCATGCGTCACATCATGGTGAATGGTAAAGAGGCGACCCGCGCCTACCCCATAAAAAGGGAAAACTGCAGGTGCGCTGCTCATTTACCCTCTACGCCTCTTCCAATCTCGGAATCGCCGTCCCCCTCTTCTTCCCCAGGTGAAAGATTCGAAGCTCTCGCCTCTGCTTGCTGCCACTGCGCCCCCATTGCTCTCGATCCTTCACCTTCTCCCAGCTGTCATGGCACCCAAAATCAGCAAGGGCAAAGGAGCGGCCAAGGATGTCGGGGAGAAGGAGGCGCCGGAGAGCGAGTTGGCGGTGCGGCGGACGTAGCTCGCCTACTAACCTTCGATGGTCGATGCGGTCCATCTCAAGAACTTCTTCTTGCCCCTGTGGGGGAGGAAGACGACGGGGCACCCTTCCACGCGCGTCGCCCCCGCCGATTTCGCCAAGCCGGCCCACATCGGTACCCCTTCTTCGTCGATTTCTTATCTTGCGGGCTCTGCCCCCCTTTCTCTGACTTCTTCAACGACGTCATGGACACCTACGGCTTCCATCTTCTGGATTTCACGCCGAATGCCGTGGCGTGCATGGCTCTCTTTGCCCACCTCTGCGAGGGCTTTGCCGGGGTGCTCCCCAGCACGACGCTCTTCCGCCACTACTTCTCCCCTCGCCTCCAGCCAGGGGGCACCATCTCTGGCTGTATCGCCTGGATTCCGAGGACCCAGGAGAAGGGCACGTATCCGGAGGGCGCCCAGAAGGAGAGGTGGGAGGAGTGGCAGAGCCGGTGGTGCTGGATCGAGGAGAAGGACCCGCAAGAGTTCTGCCGGGTTCGTTAGAGCCCGCCGACCCGCCGCAGGGACTGGAGTGACCTCGACGCCAACGACGAGAAGCTCACGGTCGCCACCACCAGGATCCATCGCCTCACCATGGCCGGACTCACCCTCGAGATGATCGGGGCCGACTTCATCCGGCGCCGAATCGCCCCGCTACACAACAAGGGGAGGCCGGCCTGGGATTTCAGGAACGCGGTCGATGTCATGAGGCTCCGCCCTGGCCTGAAGCACAATTTCACGGTGATGGGGCACACCCACTTCTGCCAAAGGCTCTTTCAGCTCGACGTGGACGGCGACGGCAGGGCTGAGAGGACCGACAGGGCCGCGAAGGCCAGCAAGGCCGTAAAGGGGCCCCTGTTTGGGTTGCCGGCGGGAGTGGTCCCGCTGAGCAACAACTCTCGCCAATCCGCCATCATCGCCATGATGCCGGACTTCAATGCGCATGGCCTTGACCCGGCCTGGGCCGAGCAGCCAGCGGAGAAGGTGCAGGAGTTCTTCGACACATTGTCGGAGAGCTATGTCCGTGATGAGCCGCTGCTCATCCAAGACACCATCAAGGCGGAGCTGGACTACATTGCCGCCAGGGCGGCGGAGGTGGCGCTTGCTAGGGAGGCCGGCAGCGTTGGTGCCACAGAGGACGAGGCCGACGAGGCCGCGGAGGAGAAGGAGCTCGCCCAGTGCACGGAGTCTGCCGGGGAGGCCAGCGGCGCCGGCGCCGATGCCCCCTTGTTGAAGACGCGGGCGACGGGTCGTCCAAAGAGGAGGTCGAGGTGAACGACCCCCCGGCCGCGGGAAGGCAGCGCGTCCTGCGGCGGGCCAGCTCTGGTGAGCCGGTCCGGCCCGGCAGGACCACGCAGTGGCAGCCGCCCCAGGAGCAACTCATGCGCAAGACGAGGGCGATGAAGGCCGCGACGGCGAAGAAGGCGGTGAAGGCCGCGGTGGCGAAGAGGACGGCGACTGCTTCCTCCTCGTCCAAGCGGCACTGGACCCCATCCCCTTCCCCTTTGGACAACACCTTGGAGGCCGAGTTCGACCTTGAATCTTTTAGCCCGGCGAGGAAGAGGAAGCTAGCGGAGGAGGAGGTGGAGGAAGAGTAAGTATTTCTCCTCCCACATCATCTCCTGACTTTACTCCTATGTTATCCTCCTTTGATTTGATGTTATCCTCACAGGGACGTGGAGACGCTGTCCCAGAGGTTGGCGAAGAGGGCCAAGGCCTCAACGAGCGATAAGCCCCCGGTGGGTACTTCGTGCACGCCGTTGCTGGTAGAGAGCATCCCGGACAGAAGCCCCCGACGCAGCCCTCGCTTCAGCCCCCAGCGTGAGTCCACCACTCACTTCTTCACCGATGATCATTGGGGTGTGGATTCTTGATGCTGACCTTGCTGGGTTTGCAGGAGGAGAACGGCAGCAGGAGGAGCCATTGAGGTCCACTCCTAACATGCCCCCCCTCGACTACGCCGCTCCGAGGGGCGTCCCCGGCAAGGGCATTCACCACCGAGCCCACGCACATGGAGGAGGAGGAGGCGAACTTGGGTGCCGGGGGTTCTGCCTCGGCAACGAATGCTGGCGGGGAGGGCGCCACTTCTTCCCAGCCCCGTGTGGGTAAGTTATTTGCTTTCTGTCCCTGTTCTTTCTTCTCCTTTTTGAACCTTGACCTTTCCCCTATCTTATTCCCCTTCTTGGTATCCAGATCCTTCCTCGGCGGACCGGGAGGGCATTGACACCGTCATCGAGGACGTCGCCAGGGACGCCGAGGCCGAGGCCGACAAGATCACCGCCAAGGAGGCCGCCAAGACCACCGCTGAGGATGCCGCCAAGGGGCCTGCCGGGGAGGCCGGCAAGGCCACTGCCGAGGAGGCCGGCAAGGTGCCTGCCGGAGAGGCCGACAAGGCCGCTGCCGAGGAGGGGGTGGTCGACGACCAACCTTCCTCCTCTGCCGCCTCTGGCTTGGGCAAGTATTTGAAGGTGGGCGACAACCTGTTCGTCCATGTCCCAGGAACGGCAAGCACCAGGGTGCCAACCGAGGGGGAGGCATTCGACGACGAGGCGCTCGCCTCCGCCGGGCTTCAGGTTGTTGACGAAACGAGCACCGGCGGTGGCGGTTCCCAAGAGGAGCAGCTGCTTCGGGCCATGAGTGTCAACTTCCAGAAGCTCCAGGCGCTCCATCGTGCCCGCCTAGACAAGGCAAAATCCAGGATGGCGGTGGCAGACAAGGCGGAGGCGGACCTCGAGGAGCGCGTCGCTGAGACGCAGGCCTGGTTCCGCCAGGCCCACGATGAACTGAAGGTTGCCCAGGATTTGCTGGCTGAGCGCAAACAGGAGCTTGTCCTGAAACAGGCCGAGGTCGAGAAGGCCCAGGAGGCGACGAAGGAACAGGCCGCCAAGGACGAGGCCGCTCGGCACCAGCACCAGGCCGAGCTGAACTCCTAGGAGGAGGACCTTGCCGCTCGTGAGGAGGCACTCGCCGCCACACTTCGCGGCAAGGATGATGAGGTCGAGAAGCTCGTCACGCAGCGGACCCAGGAGCTGGAGCAGAGGCACAAGGATGCACTCAATGCTCAAGCCTTGGTCCATGCCGGCAAGGTGAAGGAGCTGGAGGGGGAGCGGGATGGGCTGAAGAAACAGGTCCTGGAGCTGATGGAGGAGAAGGACGCGGCCAACGGTGCTGTGGCAGAGGCGCATGCCATAGTCCTCGGCAAGGCCGAGCTACTCTCCAAGGCCAACGACTCCGTCAATGACCTGAAGCTGAAGTTGGAGGGCCTTGAGGGGACGCTTTTGGAGGTCAGGGTCCGGGAAGAGACCCTGACCAAGGACCTGGAGGAGGAGAGGCAGCTGCGGAGGAATGATGCTGCCGAACACAGGGAGTACGTGAATGGCACAAACCGTTGGGTTAGTCGCCTCGCCGACGTCACCGGCAGGACCACCACGAAGCTGGCCGCCATGGGGATGCCGAATGTCAGGTACTCCCTGGAGCCGGACATGAGTCCCAATGCCAAACTAACCCTGTTCTTCGAGGGCGTTCTTGGAGCCCTGGAGCAGCTCCGCTCCAACCAGGCAGCTTATCTGGCCGATGAGGCCCGGAGGCTCTGCCGGGGTGCCTTGACCAAGGTGCTCACCAAGGTGGCGTTCTGGAACCCCACCGTCAACTTCGCCAATGCGTTGGAGAGCTTGCCGGAGGAGGTGGACCTCGCGGCGCTCAAGGAGCATATCAAGCCCATCATCGACTGCGTCGATGGAGTCGAGAGGGTGGAGGGCCAGCGCCGGGACTAGGAACCCCGTTTCTCATCGCCGCTGCGAGTTCAGGATCAAGACAATTTTATCTTAAATTAGAACCACAGCGATTGTTTGATGTAATATAACTCTACCGTACTTCGATATCACGCATGCTATCTTCCCATTAGATCTTTCCTTGTATGTTTGCACCCTACGCTTGGTGAGGTAAGGCTGCCGGCGCGTAAACCCCATGCTGTGGTGCTTTGAGGACGGATCCTTAGCACCCTGCCGGGAGGGCGCTTGCTGCCGGTCAAACCACCTTGCCGTTCTCAGCGCGGCCGCATGAACTGTCGAGCGGACTCAAGACAGAGACAAGGGCGTTGCCAATCGCGGAAGGGTCCCATTGCGTGCAGGTTTCCCATACAAGGAACGAGATCTTCCGAGGAAGACAGACTTATATGAATGAAATTAACCAAAATTTTGCATGACTTAGCTTTTTGGGGCCACGCAGATGGCTGTCGAAGCTGTGGACGGCACCAGAGGGCGGCTGATCAACGTCGCCCTCTTCCTTCGAGCCATCTCCATGAAAGAGTCGACGCATCGGCTCCAAAACCAGATTTCCACGGCTTGCGCCCCCTACCTGGCACCCCAAAGATGTAAGGGGAAACGACACCTACGGGATCACGTAGAATCCCTTTTGCTATGGTTGGCGGGCGCGGGGCAATGGAAAGAGCGGGATTAGAAGACCAACGCAGGGGAATTATCCAGGTTTGGGCCGCAATTCGTGCGTAATACCCTACTCCTGCTGGTTTATGTTTATCTGGTGTTCTTGGACTAGCTACAAAGCGTGCAGGGTCCAAAGAGTCGGAATCCTCTCTCAGTATGCCGCGGGCCTCCTTTTATAGTCGAAGGGGCTGCCACAGTGGCACACACGAGGTGGAAAGCTATACAGTGGTCGAGTCTATATCCTGGCACTGTAGGAAAAACACATTTAATGGGCTGCCGACGTGTCCTTCTTGCTTTATCAGGGATAGCAAGGGAACTCGTCCCAGCTGTCGCCGCCTTGCCTATCTTCGACGCGCGTCCGACTTGACGAGGCGTGTAGTGCCACGCTGGCTGGCTGGCTGCAGAGTTGGTGCGGTGGCAGGGTCTTCACGAAGATCTGCATGCCACCACGTAGGTGCTTTGTTGAGTTGGTATGGAAGCCGCACGTCGCCACGCAGGTGCTCGCCTAGTTAGTGGGCTGGCAGCTGTGTGGGAACATCGGTGCAGTCTTGGCGGGTGGGGGCCTGGCTGTGGCCTCACGGATTTCTTCGGCAAGAGTCTTGCCGGGGCCCCGGTAAGGGTCTTGCCGCGGCGTCGTGGGCGTTGCTACCTTTTGAGCACTGCGTTGGTTTTCCCTTGAAGAGGAAAGGGTGATGCAGTAAAGCAGCGTAAGTATTTCCCTCAGTTTTTGAGAACCAAGGTATCAATCCAGTAGGAGGCCATGCACGAGTCCCTCGCACCTACACAAACAAATAAATCCTCGCAACCAACGCAATAAAGGGGTTGTCAATCCCTTCACGGTCACTTACGAGAGTGAGATCTGATAGATATGATAAAATAATATTTTTGGTATTTTTATGATAAAGATGCAAAGTAAAATAAAAGGCAATGAAAATAGCTAAGTGTTGGAAGATTAATATGACGGAAAATAGACCCGGGGGCCATAGGTTTCACTAGTGGCTTCTCTCGAGAGCATAAGTATTATGGTGGGTGAACAAATTACTGTTGAGCAATTGACAGAATTGAGCATAGTTATGAGAATATCTAGGTATGATCATGTATATAGGCATCACGTCCGAGACAAGTAGACCGACTCCTGCCTGCATCTACTACTATTACTCCACACATCGACCGCTATCCAGCATGCATCTAGAGTATTAAGTTCATAAGAACAGAGTAACACCTTAAGCAAGATGACATGATGTAGAGGGATAAGTTCATGCAATATGATATAAACCCCATCTTGTTATCCTCGATGGCAACAATACAATACGTGCCTTGCTGCCCCTACTGTCACTGGGAAAGGACACCGCAAGATTGAACCCAAAGCTAAGCACTTCTCCCATTGCAAGAAAGATCAATCTAGTAGGCCAAACCAAACTGATAATTCGAAGAGACTTGCAAAGATAACCAATCATACATAAAAGAATTCAGAGAAGATTCAAATATTGTTCATAGATAAACTTGATCATAAACCCACAATTCATCGGTCTCAACAAACACACCGCAAAAGAAGATTACATCTAATAGATCTCCACAAGAGAGGGGGAGAACATTGTATTGAGATCCAAAACGAGAGAAGAAGCCATCTAGCTAATAACTATGGACCCGAAGGTCTGAGGTAAACTACTCACACATCATCGGAGAGGCCATGGTGTTGATGTAGAAGCCCTCCGTGATCGATGCCCCCTCCGGCGGAGCTCCGGAAAAGGCCCCAAGATGGGATCTCACGGGTACAGAAGGTTGCGGTGGTGGAATTAGGTTTTTGGATCCGTATCTGGTAGTTTGGGGGTACGTAGGTATATATAGGACGAAGAAGTACGTCGGTGGAGCAACGTGGGGCCCACGAGGGTGGAGTCCGCGCCCAGGGGGGTAGGCGCGCCCCCTACCTCGTGCCCTCCTGGTTGATGTCTTGACGTAGGGTCCAAGTCCTCTGGATCACGTTCATTCCGAAAATCACGTTCCCGAAGGTTCCATTCCGTTTGGACTCCGTTTGGTATTCTTTTTCTGCGAAACTCTGAAATAGGCAAAAAACAACAATTCTGGGCTGGGCCTTCGGTTAATAGGTTAGTCCCAAAAATAATATAGAAGTGTATAATAAAGCCCAATAATGTCCAAAACATAATATAATACAGCATGGAACAATAAAAAATTATAGATACGTTGGAGACGTATCAAGCATCCCCAAGCTTAATTCCTGCTCGTCCTCGAGTAGGTAAATGATAAAAACAGATTTTTTGATGTGGAATGCTACTTGGCATAGTTTCAATGTAATTCTCTTAATTGTGGTATGAATATTCAGATCCGAAAGATTCAAGACAAAAGTTTAATATTGACATAAAAATAATAATACTTCAAGCATACTAACCAAGCAATTATGTCTTCTCAAAATAACATGGCCAAAGAAAGTTATCCCTACAAAATCATATAGTCTGGCTGTGCTCTATCTTCATCACACAAAGTATTTAAATCATGCACAACCCCGATGACAAGCCAAGCAATTGTTTCATACTTTTGATGTTCTCAAACTTTTTCAATCTTCACACAATACATGAGCGTGAGCCATGGACATAGCACTATATGTGGAATAGAATGGTGGTTGTGGAGAAGACAAAAAAGGAGAAGATAGTCTCCATCAACTAGGCGTATCAACGGGCTATGGAGATGCCCATTAATAGATATCAATGTGAGTGAGTAGGGATTGCCGTGCAACGGATGCACTAGAGCTATAAGTACATGAAAGCCCAACAAAAGGAACTAAGTGGGTGTGCATCCAACTCGCTTGCTCACGAAGACCTAGGGCATTTTGAGGAAGCCCATCATTGGAATATACAAGCCAAGTTCTATAATGAAAAATTCCCACTAGTATATGAAAGTGATATCATAGGAGACTCTCTATCATGAAGATCATGGTGCTACTTTGAAGCACAAGTGTGGTAAAAGGATAGTAACATTGTCCCTTCTCTCTTTTTCTCTCATCCTTTTTTTGGGCCTTCTTTTTTTTATGGCCTTTCTCTCTTTTTTTATTTAGTCCGGAGTCTCATCCCGACTTTTGGGGGAATCATAGTCTCCATCATCCTTTCCTCACTTGGGACAATGCTCTAAAAAATGATGGTCATCACACTTTTATTTACTTACAACTCAATACTTAGAACAAAATATGACTCTATGTGAATGCCTCCGGCGGTGTACCGGGATATGCAATGAATCAAGAGTGACATGTATGAAAGAATTATGAACGGTGGCTTTGCCACAAATACAATGTCAACTACATGATCATGCAAAGCAATATGACAATGATGGAGCGTGTCATAATAAACGGAACTGTGGAAAGTTGCATGTCAATATATCTTAGAATGGCTATGGAAATGCCATGGTAGGTAGGTATGGTGGCTGTTTTGAGGAAGGTATATGGTGGGTGTATGATACCGGCGAAAAGTGTGCGGTATTAGAGAGGCTAGCAATGGTGGGAGGAAGAAAAGTGCGTATAATCCATGGACTCAACATTAGTCATAAAGAACTCATATACTTATTGCAAAAATCTACAAGTTATCAAAGCAAAGTATTACGCGCATGCTCCTAGGGGGATAGATTGGTAGGAAAAGACCATCGCTCGTCCCCGACCGCCACTCATAAGGAAGACAATCAATAAATAAATCATGCTCCGACTTCATCACATAACGGTTCACCATACGTGCATGCTACGGGAATCACAAACTTTAACACAAGTATTTCTCAAATTCACAACTACTCAACTAGCATTACTCTAATATCATCATCTCCATATCTCAAAACAATTATCAAGCATCTAACTTCTCATAGTATTCAACACACTCATAAGAAGTTTTTTTACTAATCTTGAATGCCTGTCATAATTAAAGCAAATTACCATGCTGTTTTGTAGGACTCTCAAAATAATCTAAGTGAAGCATGAGAGAACAATAGTTTCTATAAAACAAAACCACCACCGTGCTCTAAAAGATATAAGTGAAGCACTAGAGCAAAAACTATATAACTCAAAAGATATAAGTGAAGCACATAGAGTATTCTAACAATTTGAGAATCATGTGTGTATCTCTCAAAAGGTGTGTACAGCAAGGATGATTGTGGCAAACTAAAAAATAAAGACTCAAATAATACAAGACGCTCCAAGCAAAACACATATCATGTGGTGAATAAAAATATAGCTCCAAGTAAAGTTACCGATGAAAGTAGACGAAAGAGGGGATGCCTTCCGGGGCATCCCCAAGCTTTGGCTTTTAGGTGTCCTTAGATTATGTTGGGGTGCCATGGGCATCCCCAAGATTAGGCTCTTGCTACTCCTTGTTCCATAATCCATCAAATATTTTACCCAAAACTTGAAAACTTCACAACACAAAACTTAACAGAAAATCTCGTGAGCTCCGTTAGCGAAAGAAAACAAAACACCACTTTAAGGTACTGTAATGAACTCATTCTTTATTTATATTGGTGTTAAACCTACTGTATTCCAACTTCTCTATGGTTTATAAACTATTTTACTAGCCATAGATTCATCAAAATAAGCAAACAACACACGAAAAACAGAATCTGTCAAAAACAGAACAGTCTGTAGTAATCTGTAACTAACGCAAACTTCTGGAACTCCAAAACTTCAGCCAAAATAGGAAGACCTAGATAATTTTTTTATTGATCAGCAGCAATTGTAATCAATATTTTATCACGTTCTGGTGATTTTTAACAATTATTTTTGTGAACAGAAAGTTTCTGGAATTTTCAGCAAGATCAAATAACTATCATCCAAGAAGATCCTATAGGTTAAACTTGGCACAAACACTAATTAGAACATAAAAACACATCTAACCAGAGGCTAGATCAAATATTTATTCCTAAACAGAAGCAAAAAGCAAAAAAAATAAAATAAAATTGGGTTGCCTCCCAACAAGCGCTATCGTTTAACGCCCCTAGCTAGGCCTAGGATTTCAACGATGCTCACACGAAAGACAAGAATTGAAGCACAAAGAGAGCATCATAAAACATGTGACAAACATATTTAATTCTAACATACTTCCTATGCATAGGCATCTTATAGGCAAACAAATTGTCAAGGTAAATAAAATCTAGCATATGCAAGGAAGCGGAAAGAAACAATAGCAATCTCAGCATAACTAGAGGTAATTTAGTAACATGAAAATTCCTACAACCATATTTTCCTCTCTCATAATAATTACATGTAGGATCATAAGCAAATTCAACAATATAGCTATCACAAAACATATTCTTAACACGATCCACATGTATGCAAAGTTGACACTCTTCCAAAATAGTGGGATTAACATAAACTAAAGTCATGACCTCTCCAAACCCACTTTTATCAAAAATACCATAAGGTTGAATATTCTCCAAATATGTGGGATCTAAAGTTGACACTCTTCCAAACCCACTTACAATATTATTACAAACATTATTATCAATCTCATATTCATCATGGGGCTTAAATAAAGTTTCAAGATCATAAGAAGAATCACCCCAATCATGATCATTGCAACAAGTAGTAGACATAGCAAAACTAGCATCCCCAAGCTTAGGGTTTTGCATATTATTAGCACAATTGACATCAATAGAATTTATAGTAAAATCATTGCAATCATGCTTTTTATTCAAAGATCTATCGTGAATCACTTTATAAAGCACTTCATCACAATTTTCAGATTCATGAATTTCAAGAAAAACCTCATAAAGGTAATCTAGTGCACTCAACTCACTAGCAATAGGTTCATCATAATTGGATCTCTTAAAGAGATTAGCAAGTGGATGAGGATCCATAAACTTTTAGCAAGCGAAGATGCAAGCAAAAAGAAGGCACATGGTAACACAAGATCGAACGGAAGGAGGGCGAAGAAAAGGCAAATGTGAATTGGGGGAGAGGAAAATGAGAGGCAAATGGCAAATAATGTAATGCGGGAGATAAGGGTTTGTGATGGGTACTTGGTATGTTGACTTTTGCATAGACTCCCCGGCAACGGCGCCAGAAATCCTTCTTGCTACCTCTTGAGCACTGCGTTGGTTTTCCCTTAAAGAGGAAAGGGTGATGCAGTAAAGCAGCGTAAGTATTTCCCTCAGTTTTTTAGAACCAAGGTATCAATCCAGTAGGAGGCCACACACGAGTCCCTCGCACCTACACAAACAAATAAACCCTCGCAACCAACGCAATAAAGGGGTTGTCAATCCCTTCACGGTCACTTACGAGAGTGAGATATGATAGATATGATAAGATAATATTTTTGGTATTTTTATGATAAGATGCAAAGTAAAATAAAAGGCAATGAAAATAGCTAAGTGTTGGAAGATTAATATGACGGAAAATAGTCCCGGGGGCCATAGGTTTCACTAGTGGCTTCTCTCGAGAGCATAAGTATTACGGTGGGTGAACAAATTACTGTTGAGCAATTGACAAAATTGAGCATAGTTATGAGAATATCTAGGTATGATCATGTATATAGGCATCACGTCCGAGACAAGTAGACCGACTCCTGCCTGCATCTACTACTATTACTCCACACATCGACCGCTATCCAGCATGCATCTAGAGTATTAAGTTCATAAGAACAGAGTAACGCCTTGTAGCGACCAGACCTCAAACAGTCTAGTCTCTGTGCATCAGTGTCATCCCTGGATCGGTAATGCTGACACGCATAGTACTTTGAAGGATTTATAACAGAGTAGCAATCACACACTTATTACATCGAATAGTTCAAGAGAACTCAATACAATAAATATGGCTTAAGGCCATCTAAAACACGATAACAACGGAAGGCTTGGAAGATAAAGTGAGTCCATCAACTCCAACGGCATCACTGAGTATAAGACCACGACCTAAGGCTCCTTACTCGTCGTCTGAAAAGTCTGCAACATGATACGTTGCAGCCCGAAAACGGGTCAGCACATGGAATGTGCTGGCAAAGTAACACATAGAGAGTAATGAACAGAATAATGCTATCACTACATGCATATTTGGCTGGTGGAAATCTCTATGGTTACAGTTTTGCGAAAAGCCATTTTTTCCCTACCACAAAGGAATAAATTTTATTTAACTATCATGGTGGTTGTTAAACATTGAGAAGGTACCTCCAACTCAATCCCAATTAAGAACGTGATTAACCCAATCAAATTAAATTAAGTAACATGATGATGAGATTCACATGATAATCCAAGAACTAGATACTCAAGATGTCCATAACCGGAGACATGGCTAATCATGATTAGTTTGTACACTCTGCAGAGGTTTGTGCACTTTTCCCCACAAGACTCGATCGCCTCCACTTGGTTTCTCGCACTACATGGTGTTTGAGAAACGGATGACCGAGACACAGTCTTTCAGAAACACTACTCTTTACTCCGGGTGGACAGTTACACCTACTTTCCCCTACATCTGCTTGCCCACCTCTTCAAGAGGTCATGTAACCTACTCAACTATGCTAGAGCCCATAATAGCTTGTGGCTGCACACGGAAGTTTCTAGCATGAATAATCTCATGATCCCTTTGAGTCTGGGTGGCGGTCCATAGGATGAGCACACGGGTACTCCGGGATATCCAAAAATACAGGCAAAATTGGTTTCTCCAGGTGCCTCAATCCACCCAGATGTAAATTAAAGTAGCCACCTTAAGTTGAACCATAAATTAATAATCTCACATCTGTCATGAAGAATTCACTCAAACCCAATCCACGTCTGCGAGCATAGCAATATAAGCAAACATAGAAGTAACTCCCAAAGGTTTGATAGTAAACAGGACAATAGGTACTACCTCATCTACTTCCCAAAACCCACATATTAGTCAGATCCTAATCATGCAACTGTTTGAGGATTGATCTAATGCAATAAAACTGGGTGATGAAAAGTATGATCAAAGTGTTACTTGCCTTGCTGATGATCCGTGAAACCTAGAGACTCGTAGTAGCACGCTTCGCACTCCGGGTACTCTATCGCAAACAAACAATACATACATAAGCAATCAAGCAAGGGTGCACGAAATAAAACTCAAAATAAGATATCTAACCAGAAAGTTCAACTTAAGAACTCCGGTTTGCAAAAAGAATCAATTCAAACGAAGCAACGAAGGTCAAACGGCGAAAGAAACAAGCTTCGTTTACTAATCTGGATCTAAGTCAAATTTTACAGTAGCAAAAACTTGTTTGAGTTGGTTAAACGGAAAGAGAATTCGAGACGAAACTGTAGGCGCTTGAATCGCCTGATTCCGATAAACGAGCGAAAAGTTATACTAAAACGAAAAACAGATCGGAAATCGCGATCAGGAATAATCGCGGAAAATCCGAGAAAAAGAAAAACTGACGAACAGGCTAACGATCGAACGTTCGCTGTCTGTAAAAGAAAAATGAAAACCGTTCGTTAAAACGAACGAACGGGCGTTCGCTATTTAACTAAACCGGAAAAAAATAAACCGATCTAATATAAAAAAAACGCATCTTGGTTTTGAAATAAAACCGAACGGTTTTTCGAGAAAAACAGGCGGCTACCTCGGTTCGCGTGACGGCGGCGGCGGCGAGCGGCTCCGGCGGGTGGCGGCGTCGGGCGAGAGGTGGCGGGGCTCTGGCGGACGGCGTCGGGTGGCGGGTCGGGCGGCGAGGCGACGCGGGATGGCGGCGGCGCGGGCGGCGGCGGCGGCTTGGGTTTCGGGTAGGCGGCGACTTGGGCTGAGGTGGGGCTCGGGCCGCGGCTTTAAAGGCCGGCCGGGCTGAGGTGTCCGGGTCGGACACGGCCCGTAAGGCGGTTGACTTAAAAAAATTCAGACGTGCAGAAAAAGTAAGAAAAGAAATACTAAAAGGACTCCAAAAATCCCGAAATAAATTTTCCCCGTCCTCTAAAAATAAGCAGGACAAGATGAACATTTATTTGGGCCTAAAATGCAATTGTGAAAAACGCATATTTTCCTAATTCGAATAAAATCAAATAAATCCAAATAAAATCAATTATTTGTTTTTAATATTTTTCCTCCAATATTTCATTATTTGTGGAGAAGTCATTTTATCCCCTCTCATATATTTTGATATGAAATATTTTCGGAGAGAAAAATAATTAAAACAAATGATCCTATTTTCAAAATTTGAGAAAACCCAAGTATGAAAATAACGAAATCCCCAACTCTCTCCGTGGGTCCTTGAGTTGCGTGAAATTTCTAGGATCGCAAATCAAAATGCAATAAAATATGATATGCATGATGATCTAATGTATAACATTCCAAATTGAAAATTTGGGATGTTACACGCCTTAAGCAAGATGACATGATGTAGAGGGATAAATTCATGCAATATGATATAAACCCCATCTTGTTATCCTCGATGGCAACAATACAATACGTGCCTTGCTGCCCCTACTGTCACTGGGAAAGGACACCGCAAGATTGAACCCAAAGCTAAGCACTTCTCCCATTGCAAGAAAGATCAATCTAGTAGGCCAAACCAAACTGATAATTCGAAGAGACTTGCAAAGATAACCAATCATACATAAAAGAATTCAGAGAAGATTCAAATATTGTTCATAGATAAACTTGATCATAAACCCACAATTCATCGGTCTCAACAAACACACCGCAAAAGAAGATTACATCTAATAGATCTCCACAAGAGAGGGGGAGAACATTGTATTGAGATCCAAAACGAGAGAAGAAGCCATCTAGCTAATAACTATGGACCCGAAGGTCTGAGGTAAACTACTCACACATCATCGGAGAGGCCATGGTGTTGATGTAGAAGCCCTCCGTGATCGATGCCCCCTCCGGCGGAGCTCCGGAAAAGGCCCCAAGATGGGATCTCACGGGTACAGAAGGTTGCGGTGGTGGAATTAGGTTTTTGGATCCGTATCTGGTAGTTTGGGGGTACGTAGGTATATATAGGACGAAGAAGTACGTCGGTGGAGCAACGTGGGGCCCACGAGGGTGGAGGCCACGCCCAGGGGGGTAGGCGCGCCCCCTACCTCGCGCCCTCCTGGTTGATGTCTTGACGTAGGGTCCAAGTCCTTTGGATCACGTTCGTTTCGAAAATCACGTTCCCGAAGGTTTCATTCCGTTTGGACCCTGTTTGAAATTCTTTTTCTGCGAAACTCTGAAATAGGCAAAAAAACAACAATTCCGGGCTGGGCCTCTGGTTAATAGGTTAGTCCCAAAAATAATATAAAAGTGTATAATAAAGCCCAATAATGTCCAAAACAGAATATAATATAGCATGGAACAATCAAAAATTATAGATACGTTGGAGACGTATCAGGCGTCCCCGGCAAGGATCTTGCCGGGGGGGTCTCATGGGTATCCTCGGCAAGGATCTTGCCGCGGATCTTCTTCTTCTGATTCTCATCTAGCCCTGTATGTTCTTGGTCTTCACAAAGATCTGCATGCCACCATGGAGGCGCCTCCCGAGCCTTGGTTCCAATGTGGGTGATGGCGTCGGAACTCTTAGGCTCAAGGGTGGCGGCTCTGCTGGTGTTGGGCAAGTTGCCCTGGCAAGGTTCTTGCAGGGGCTGTGGAGGCCGCCCCGGCAAGGGCCTTGCCGGCCGGGGGGTGGGGGGGAGGGGGGGTGGGGGGGTTCACCTCGCCCTTCTGCTCGTCGTGTCTCTGGCTTGGCGTTGCTCTGGTTGTCTTGTGTCTTTGCTTCCTTCCTCTGCCCCGTTAAGTGTGGCCGCAGGCACGGCTCTAACTGCCCGTGCACAAGTTAAGGGGTACAAAATAGGACCCCTACTTTTGTACACCGACATTCATCTTCGGATTTAACCGACGTTGGTGATCAACAACGGGTTTAGCATCAGGTTCCATATTAATTTGTGCTGACATAGAGTGGGACTAATGCCCTTTAAATCGTCAAGAGTATATCCAATAGCAGCTCGGTGCTTCCTTAGAACCTTCAATAATCTTTCTTCTTCATGTTCTGAAAGGTTAGCACTGATAATAACAGGATATATCTTCTTTTCATCAAGATAAGCATATTTCAAGGTGTCTAGCAACTGTTTTAATTCAAACACAGGATCACCTTTAGGTGGAGGAGGACCTCCTAGAGTTTCAATAGGCAAATTGTGTTTGAGTAGAGGACGTTGTTCAAAGAAAATCTTATCTATTTCATTTCTTTCATGCATATGTAAATCATTTTCATGGTCTAGCAAATATTGTTCTAAAGGATCAGTAGGTGGTACAGCAATAGAAGCAAGACCAATTAATTCATCCTGACTAGGCAATTCTTTTTCATGAAGCTTTCTACTAAACTTGGAAAATTTAAACTCATGAGACTCATCACCAAAACTAACACCGAGAGTTTGTTTCTTACAATCTACCTTAGCATTAATTGTGTTCAAGAAAGGTCTACTAAAAATAATGGGACAGAAGTCATCTTGTGGGGAACCAAGAACAAGGAAATCAGTAGGGTATTTTATTTTCCCACACAAGACTTCAACATCTCTAACAATCCCAATTGGTGATATGGTGTCTCTATTAGCAAGTTTAATAGTATCATCTATGTCTTCTATCTCTGCGGGTGCTATGTCTTTCATAATTTCTTGATATAAGGTGTAAGGAATAGCACTCACACTAGCACATATGTCACATAAACCATGATAACAGTGATCTCCTATTTTAACTAAGATGACAGGCATGCCAACAACAGGTCTATGTTTATCCCTTTTATCAGGTTTGGCAATTCTAGCAGCTTCTTCACAGAAGTAAATAACATGCCCATCTATATCTTCTTCTAAGAGATCTTTAACCATAGCTATGCTAGGTTCTACTTTGATTTGATCATCAGGTTTAGGTGTTCTAAATAGCTTTTGTTAACCACAGTTGAAACTTTAGCATGTTCCTTTATCCTAACAGGGAAAGGTGGTTTCTCAATATAAGCAGAAGGAACAACTGGATCAACATTATAAAGTATAGTTTCTTCTTTAATTGGTACCGGTTCTTTGATTTCTTCTTTAATAGGTGGGTATTATTTAAACCACTTCTCTTTAGGGAGTTCAACATGAGTAGCAATTACAAAAGGAGGCTACTATCTCCGAGTCAAGTCCATATTTAGTGCTAAACTTTTGAAAAGCAACTGTATCCATAAAAGATTTAACACAATCATACTTGAGTTTAATACCGGACTCTCTACCTTCGTCGAGTTCCCAGTCTTCAGAGTTGCGCTTAATTCTTTCCAAAAGATCCCACTGGAACTCAATAGTCTTCTTCATAAAAGAACCAACACAAGAAGTATCAAGCATGGATCAATCATTATGAGAAAGCCGAGCATAAAAATTCTGGATAATAATTTCTGTTGAGAGCCCATGATTGGGGCATGAATATAACATTGACTTAAGCCTCCCCTAAGCTAGAGCAATACTTTCTCCTTCACGAGGCCAAAAATTATATATATAATTCCGATCGCGATGAACTAGATGCATAGGATAATTTTTTTGGTGGAACTCCAATTTAAAACGATTCCAATTCCAAGATCCAATATCATCGCATAGCCTATACCATGCCAATGCTTTTCCCTTCAAATATAAAGGGAAAACCTTTTTCATCAGTTCATCCCCGGGTAAACCTGCAAGCTTAAGCAATCCACAAATTTGTTCTACATATATCAAGTGCATATCAGGATGTTCGGTTTCCATCTCCTGCATAAGGATTAGCTAGGCGTTGTTCTATCATACCTGAAGGAATTTCATATTCAATATATTCAGTAGGTGCAGTAAGTTGAGGGGTAGCTAATTGTGGTTCCGGATGAGGTGAAGATACCCCGAACAAACCCCTCAAAGGATTGTTTTCCATAGTAACAAGTGACAATAAATTTCGGCACACTATATAGATGTTTCCTTACCAAATTCCACTTACCAAAGGCGCTTCACTCCCCGGCAACGGCGCCAGAAAATAGCCTTGATGACCCACAAGTATAGGGGATCAATTGTAGCCCTTTTCGATAAGTAAGAGTGTCGAACCCAACGAGGAGCAGAAGGAAATGACAAGTGGTTTTCAGCAAGGTAATGTCTGCAAGTGCTGAAATTGTAAGTAGCAGAGTAGCTTGATAGCAAGATAATTTGTAACGAGCAAGTAACGGTAGTAGTAACAATAGTGCAGCAAGGTATCCCAATCCTTTTGAGGCAAAGGACAGGCAATGGTCTCTTATGATAAGCAAAGCGTTCTTGAGGGTACACGGGAATTTCATCTAGTCACTTTCATCATGTTGGTTTAATTTGCGTTCGCTACTTTGATAATTTGATATGTGGGTGGACCGGTGCTTAGGTGATGTTCTTACTTGAACAAACTTCCTACTTATGATTAATCCTCCCGCAAGCATCCGCAACTACGAAAAAAGTATTAAGAATAAATTCTAACCATAGCATTAAACTTTTGGATCCAATCGGTCCCTTACGGAATAGCGCATAAACTGGGGTTTAAGCTTCTATCACTCTCGCAATCCATCATCTAATTGCTACTCCACAATGCATTCCCTTAGGCCCAAATATGGTGAAGTGTCATGTAGTCGACGTTCACATGACACCACTAATGGAATCACAACATACATACTATCAAAATATCAAACACATATCAAGTTCACATGATTACTTGCAACATGATTTCTCCCGTGACCTCAAGAACAAAAGTAACTACTCACAAATGATAAACATGCTCATGATCAGAGGAGTATTAAATAGCATAATGGATCTGAACATATAATCTTCCACCAAATAAACCATATAGTAATCAACTACAAGATGTAATCAACACTACTAGTCACCCACAAGTACCAATCTATAGTTCCGGTAACAAGATTGAACACAAGAGATGAACTAGGGTTTTAGATGAGATGGTGTTGTTGAAGATGTTGATGGAGATTTTCCTCCCCGAGATGGGAGAGTTGTTGGTGATGATGAGGACGATGATTTCCCCCTTCAGGAGGGAAGTTCCCCTGGCGGAATCACTTCGCCGGAGGGAAAAAGTGCTCCTGCCTAAGTTCCGCCTCGAGATGGCGGCGCTTCATCCCGAAAGTCCTCTCCTTATTTTTTCTAGGTCAAAATGACCTATATTCCAGAAGATGGGCACTGGAGGTGGGCCTGGGTAAGCACAACCCACCAGGGCACGCTTGGGCTCCCTGGCGCGCCCAGGTGGGTTGTGCCCACCTGGTGGGCCCCCTCTGGTAGTTATTTGCTCCAATAATTCTTAAATATTCCATAAAAAATCTCCGTGAAGTTTCAGCTTGTTTGGAGTTGTGCAGAATAGGTAGCCCGACGTAGCTTTTCCAGGTCCAGATTTCCAGCTGTTGGAATTCTCCCTCTTGGTGTGTACCTTGCAAATTATGAGAGAAAAGGCATTAGAATTACTCCAAAAACCATTATTATGGATACAAACATCATAAATAACAGTAAGAAAACATGATGCAAAATGGTCATATCACCTGCTTCTAATACTATTACTCCACACATCGACCACTATCCAGCATGCATCTAGTGTATTAGGTTCATGGAGAAACGGAGTAATGCAATAAGAACGATGACATGATGTAGACGAGATCTGTTCATGTAGGAATAGCCCCCATCTTGTTATCCTTAATAGCAACGATACACGCGTGTCTTGATTCCCCTTCTTTCACTGGGAAAGAACGCCACACGATCGAACCCATCACAAAGCACCTCTTCCCATGGCAAGAAAAATGGATCTGGTCGGCCTAACTAAACCAAAGATTCGAAGAAGAAATATGAGGCTATAAGTAATCATGCTTAAAACAGATCAAAGAACTCAAATAACTTTCATGGATATATATCTGATCATAAACTCAAAGTTCATCAGATCCCAACAAACACACCACAAAAAGAGTTACATCAAATAGATCTCCAAGAGACCATTGTATTGAGAATCGAAAAGAGAGAAGAAGCCATCTAGCTACTGCCTACGGACCTGTAGGCCTACAATGAACTATTCACGCATCATCGTAGAGGCACCAATGAGGATGATGAACCCCTTCGTGATGGTGGCTAGATTGGAGCTCATGGTTCTGGAACTTGCGGCGGCTGGAATTGTGTTTTGTCGACTCCCCTAGGGTTTTTGGAATATTGGGGTATTTATAGGGCGAAGAAGTGGTGCGGGAGGCCACCGAGGTGGGCACTACCCACCAGGGTGCACCTGGGCCCCCCAGACCCACCCAGGTGGGTTGTCCCCCCTCGGGTACTTCTTTGGCCCATCTTGTGTCTTATGTTCCATAAAAATTCTCCAAAAAGTTTCGCTGCGTTTGGACTCCATTTGGTATTGATTTTCTACGAAGTAAAAAACAAGCACAAAATCGCAATTGGCCCGGAGCACTATGTCAAGAGGTTAGACCCAAAAAATGATATAAAGTTGCTGTAAAATGATTGTAAAACATCAAAGAATGATAATATAATAACATGGAACAAGCAAAAATTATATATACCTTGGAGACGTATCGCTCCGTCCCACCGGCAACGAGGCCGCACCACACAGAAAATGAGGAAGAGTAGAAGATGGTATGTCGCTGCTGCTCGGGTCCAAGTAAGGCCAGCGCTCCTACCCTCCGATTGAAGCCAAGCTTGGCGAGTTGAACATCAACGACCGATTAGCTACTTTGCGGCGACGTGGAGTCAGATAGCTTCACTTCCTGTGGCTCCAGAAGCGGAGCTGGAGAAGAAGCTTCAGTTCTTGGGCCGGACACGGGGAATGGGTGCTAGAGATCATAAATTAGGGTAATTAATTAAACCTCCAGAGCTGGACGAGCACCGCTTTGTAGTTGAAGAATGTTTGAAATGTAATGAAATCCGGCATGTTTATATGAAATCAGGCCGTGTATGAACAAATTTAGACCAGTTAGTTTGAATTCTTGTATCGGTTGCATTACATGAACCTTCAAAACAATACGCACTACTTCCTCCACCTAGGCGTGTAAGTCACCTTATGAAAACCAAATAATCCCAAAATACTTAGGCGCGGTGCATTAACTCTGACCTTGTTTATTGTTTTTTGACATAAATAAAGGAATCAACCAATAAGATATGTGGGGCGTGTATGCTATCGATGAATTGAGACTACCAAACACGACATGCAGTGGTCAGTCCATTGCATGCAATGCTATTAAGCAAACAAACATTAAGTTCTCTCGTCTTTTCCTCTGCCTTGGTCGCGGTGCACAACCTAAGATGACTTGGGAACCTAGACAGAGGGAGTAGCATTATTCTCAGGACGCACGGTGATCACGTTGTTTGCTGCAGTTTCCGACTTACCAAAAGTTTGAGCAGCTTTTTAGCGTGCATGTACATTGCAATCAAACTCACAAGCCTGGCAAATTTTCACTGAACATCAATCGATCGATGATTATGCATCTCAATTATTCACACATCAGAGCGAATATTTACTTCACAACTAAAGACAAAAATAAAGAAAATCGACTGACCATCTCAATTATTCACTCGTCACAGCCAATATTTACTTCAGAATTGAAGACACAAATAAAGAAAAATCGATTGATGCTACTGATCGCAAAGGGCATCCTATTCCAAAATATCAAATTCATGTCTTCTTGCTAACATCAATGAGAAAAATTTGGAAAGGTTGCCCCATTCCAAAATATCAAAAGCATGTCTTCTTGCGAACATCAATGAGCGAACTTTGAGAAGGTTTCCCCATTTCAAAATATCAGATGCCTACGACTGTAGAATGGGCGGGGTTTGCCATCATTTTGCACATTGGCATGTCACCTCATGCTAAATAAACTAGCAGTTCTTTCTGTGTAGTTCCACTAAAATAAACCAACTTCACGCGTAGCTTGTAGGATTTCTCCTTTATATGTTGCAACGCCTTTAACATATCGGCACCATCAGAATATTTGTGCAGTTCCCACTGAAATCAAGTTGAGCATCCCTGCTTGCAAAAATACAAAAAAGTGAGTAGTATGAAGCAAACTGAATTATGAATTTATAGTTTAAATAGGCACCTACATGGTCCATGTAGAGCACACATTTTAAAAAAATGGAACTCACCAGAAAGAATCCTAAAACAACATTGTACTTGCCCATCATAGCAAAAAAGATGGAAATCTGTGAGTCCTTCTGAGCTGAAGTTAGTTTGGTCTTGTGGGAAGTAATGTAATCATCCTTCTACTCCTCCTTCTGATGAGAAGATAGACTGGGATTCTTCATCCTGGCATAACCGGAACTAGGCACTTCACGTACTCCATATTCTTCTTCAAGGAGGATGATCCTGTTGTGCGAATACAAGAGAACAACTAAATGCTAACATCCCCGGCTGCTTAAAAAAAGTAAAGGAAATATTTAAAACAACCATTACATTAACAATGGGAGTAACTCATGAAATGTATAGTCACAAAGAGATGCAACCTCTTTATCCTCATAGGAAATGATATGATCCCAAAGACAGCAACTCAACTTAAACTGTATTATTACTTAACTTTATCAGTGGCTATAACGGTGGCAAACCGGTGCCTCAATTTATTAGTAGCCTTAGATTAACACGCAAAAAAATACCACTTTCTCATGACAGTAGCTAAACAGTAGCACAACACCAATAGAGATGACAAAGCTCAATCATATGGATGAAATCCGTGGGCACCAACCTTTGTCAGGAGGCTTATTGTGTAGAGCATACAGATGAAGCACTTCTCCGGAACCATCTGTTATTATCTACTATGGTTGCCATGCTTACTATATACTCCTCGATTAGTTTAATGTTTCCAACATCTTCTTGTGTAGTTCCACTAAAATATATGTTATCTTCAAACAAGATCCATGTTGCACAAGTAGAGATAATTACATATTACATTAAGAGTGGTATCAAATCACAGTGGAAAAACAATTGCTCGGTGCAGCCATAGCAATAAATTAAGATGCAAAACTATATCATTACTTGTGTCATCACAGTTCCAGTGCTTCATTACAGCACCGGGAGTTGATTTTTGTTCTTATTCCGCTTGTTCTTCCCCTTCATCACTTGGTTCAATAACAGACAAGCTTCGCTTTCAATGTAAGATTTGGCATGTCAATTAGTGAGCACAAGTATAGCACTAAACAACAACATTTATTTTCTTATGACAGTAGCAAAATACAGGCCAACAGTTGTGAAATATCATTATCTTACCTCAATGGGATATTATGGTGCACATACAGATTGGAAGTCTGGTCTCCTTTTGTGCAGTTCACTAAAATCAAGCAACATGACCGTATAAGTAGCACAACATATGAAATCACACTGCACAATCATATGGAAGAAGGCCAGTACTGACCTCTCATGACGCAAAATTCAAACAACTCACAAGAAGAAGATTTGAAACAAATTTGCCAACACAGATAGGAAGTCAGATCTCCTCTTGTGCAGTTCCACTAAGATCAAGCAATCAAGCAACTTTGTCGGTGTGACATTTTGGTTGAACTGCACAAAACACTCTTAAAGCAAAAGTGTTTTGTGCAGTGCAACAAAAGTTCGCAATAGCAACGAGGTGAAGTAGATAACCCTGTTTACATGGAGGTGCAAAGGAAACAACTACTGGCCAATAACAGTGGATGACACAGAAGCCCACAAAAAGAAGCATCTAACTTATCTAAATGGGAAAGAAAGTAAGACAGTATAATTTCTCAAACAGTGGCATTGATTCATATTAATAGAGAGATTATGTTAGCAATAAAATTCGTTAAACATGTAATTTGCTTTTAACTGTGGCACTGTTCAATTTTCCAGCGGCATTATTAGATTAACAATAGCTAAATGTTTGTATGGGACAGTGGATGCACCAACACCATGTGCATCTACCGATGTATAAAGAGGTGATGCACAGTCTGTTGCAACAAACAACCAAGGAGCATACTTGTGTTGGTACCATTTTGGTTCTCTTTATACACCTTTCCCAATGTGAGGGTGGCAAATCTAGGCCTGCTCAAAATCTACAGCCTTGTCCCCCACCCACAGAAAGATCAGTTCCTTACAGATGTGTGTACTGCGTTTGTCATTGCTTTCCCTTTTCGACCAACATAGGTGTTGGATAGCCAGTCTGTAATACTTCCCCCCTTCGTTTCCTCTTTGAACCACGTCCTAGATTCATGCTATACAACTTTCCCCACTACTTTCCTGTTTGATCCAACACCTAGATTCGAGTGCAAAAGCAAAAAAATCCACATGCAGCTAGAGCAATGCCTGTGGATTAAGTAAATTATACCTTAAGGTTCTTGGGGTGTGGCTCGGTGGGCGGCCGGAGGCTGATCTGCCCACACTATGGTAGGCAGCGAGGAACAAGGGGTCGGAGGCCCTCCCGCGCTGTTGCTGGGTGGAAGAGAACAGCGGCGCCGACACTGGATTCCCTCGCTCTCCGATGGCGACAGCGTTAAGCCTCCTTCCCTTCCCTGATGGACGGGATGCCGCCGGCTCTTTGACCAGCAGTGAGGGGAGAGAGAGAGGCCAACGCAGTCCTGTTTAGATCTGGAGAGGGTGATGGTGTGAAGAGAGCAACTACAAGCGTTGGGGCTCGAGTGTGTATATATATAGTGGAGAGAGAGTGTGTGTGAAGAGACCAAACCCTAGAAAACAAGCGCTAAGGCTGCAGCGTATATATATATACTAGTTGGAGTGGTTTTCTTTTTCTCTCCATAAAAATCGTTTTAAATTGTGCATAAACAGAACTCTTTATTTAATTTCTCCCTCCATCACAGTTTACAGCGCACACATCAATAATCTCTCGGACCAAGGTGATTAGCGATTGCATTGAAAAATAGCATCGGGAGTTATACCACGGTGCTAATTACTGGAGAAATTAATGCGTACCACGTGCATGGAGTGCTTTCAGTCCATGTACACACATGCATGCATTTATTCCACCCCGCGTACACACCTGCATGGAGAGAAGATTGTGTGCTTGACTGCAGTTACGATGCCCTAATTAATTGGGCATTAAACCAATTGCATCTAAAATCCCTCCGGTGGTGGGAATGCATGAGAATTTAAGTGCTCCCTATAAACTATGAAGGAGGGCAATGCTAATACGTGAAGGAAATTCAATGCTCAAAGGAGTCAATTCGCAATTAACGCTCCATGCCTCCCGGTCGCACTTACTATCGTTCACGTGTGGTACACAACCCTCCGAAGTGAACAACAACTAAACCTGCATGCAACGCGGAGGCATTCCCATTGTTGTGCGACCCGGCACCCGGACGTGGAGGCACAGTCGCAGGCGGCCAGAATGCTCCAAATCCGGCAGCCGCGTGCGTCAAATCCCACGGCTGCAGATATAGCGGTTGACCGCCGGCGGCGGGACGAGAGAGGCACAGATCTGGCCATCGTGTCGTGGTCGACTGGGCTATAGTGCGAGGCAGGGATTGTGTCTCCGACGGACGTGCATGTACCTCTTCTCTTCTTGTACGTACTTTGTTGGGGATATAACCCCACGGTGTGACCCGCCCAGTAGGGGCCAGGTTACACTGTTGGCGACTCAGTGACGAGGCCTAAGCAAGCCCAAGAGGCCAAGACATGAAGCCCGGAGGCGGCTTACGAGGCAGGCCAACTCAAGGTCCAATACCTGGAGATGGCACGTAACCTGGAGGTGTAAGACGCCGGACGACGACTTGCGTAGCAAGGCAAGGCGACATAGAGCCAGGGTCGGTCACGTTATATGACTCAACCTGGACTCTTGTAAGCCATAGGCCTCATCCTGTGTATATAAGGGCGAGTCCCTGCGACGGGTGAAACTTAAGTTGCAATTAATCGATAGCTAGGTAAGTGATTCCGCTCCCTTGTAATCGATACTCAAGCAATACAACACAAAGAAGGAAGTAGGCTTTTACCTAGTTGGTGAGGGGCCGGGCCTGGGTAAACTCATGTCTCTCGTCCCGCTCAACCCCTTTAAGCAAATCACCGTAGCCATGGCCTCGCACCTAAGTTCTTTCACGAGGGCATCTACCGTGACAAAACCACGACAGTTGGCGCCCACCGTGGGGCCTGCGCATGGTGGTTTCGAGTTCTTGAAGGGCACTTTCCCAGGGATCGAGGGATACGCTGTTGGCAGGATGACTAAGAGTAGCCGCGGCAAGCTCTACATCAATGATGCTGGCTAGGGCCCCAAGGCCGACTCAATCAACTACGGGTACCGGGTCCCCTTCGGTGGGATTCACGACTTCATCAGCAAGATCGGCAGATCATAGCCTGCGCAGGACATCTGCACCGACATCGTAGAGCCGGCTCAGTGCATGCAACCCGCCCGGATTCAACCCGGCCGGAAATATGTTTTCGCCGGTTTCGTGCATGGCATGGATCTTGCGGTGGATTTCGTATCTGGAGGAGAGACTCTCATCTACTCAGGTGATGAGTCCTTGACCGGAGAGACGGTGTCAATCTATCAGCTTCCAGACGGCGGGCTTGGGGGCTATTCCGATGGTGACAGTATTCCGGACCCCTATGAGCCACCGTGCTGAGCTGCTATCTTCATGGCTGGCACGGGGCCGGCTCTCAATTCATCAACAACTGTGGCTATGACCTTGGGCTCGACTGCTGTTGCGACAGCCGGTGGTGGCAGCTCACATAGGCCACCGGCTCAAGTTTTGTCAGATCTCTTGGGCACTTTGACAATTTTGCTAGAGATAGAGGTGACTGCGGCGAATCAAGCAGAGCGTAATGCAGAGATTGTAAAGATTCATGCGGAGATCACTAAGGCCCAGGAGGATATCAATGCAGAGAATACCAGGATGGCAACAGAACAGGCTCAGATCGTGGCTGAATCGGAGTGTGTGAGGACAGAAGCTTGGCATTTGAGTCTGGATCAGAACGCCTCTAACGCGGTTCTTCGTAGGAGGCACCAGAATCGCCTACCTTTGCATTATGAGCCCATGAATCTGTTTAACACACCAGGGGTAGGGCCAAGTATTCCAGATACAATGGTAAACTCTCAGTTAAACCCAGACGCGCTTGGAAGCCAGCCGGCGGCTCAGCCTCGCCAGCCTGAGCCGGCACGGAGGGAGGATCGGGTGCCTAACCCGCCCCCAATCAGACACCGCCACAATGTTTTTGACGCCCCCACCAGGGCACATTTCTAAACCGGTGGATAACATGTTAGCAGAGGCAACTCGGATGGCGGCTATTCCAATCGATAGCGAGTCACCAGTTGCGGTGGAGACCCGGAACGCGGTTGAGCTCCTTCAAATGTCTGTTGCGCAGCAGGCGGCTTACTCATACAGCCGTGATCATGTTCATTCGACCCCTCGCCCAAGTTGAAGTTATTGCCGGCATGTTGAGTCGTCTGCAGTTTCCAGCAGCGAACGGCGTCGTCACTCGCCCCGTGATGGTAACCTATTGGTCAATGCTCAGGCGATTGTGGATGAAGCCAGGGCTCGTCGTGAGGCGGCAGTGGTGGCCCAACAGGGGGCTTATTAGCAGCCCCCGGTGACCCCCTCAACCTTAGTAGGAGCTGGGATGATTTCTAGGATGGTTGGAGTGCTGTGTTTAGTACCAGATCTGCGTAATGAACGTTTGCCTAATGATTTCAAGGGTCCTCGCAAGGTGCCTAATTATACAGCTGATCTTCCTCCCGAAGCATGGATTGAGAGTTATGAGTTAGCCATGGAGATGCTGGATGTCAATGATGCTGTATGTGCGAAATACTTTACTATGATGTTGGATGGGCCTGCTCATACATGGTTAAAAGGGTTGCCTCCTAATTCTATCAGCTCATGGGCGCAGTTGAAGGCACGTTTCATTAAAAACTTTCAAGCACTGGTACAACAAGGTGCTATACACACGGTTTTTAATCCCTTTCCGCGACGGCATTTTGAACCGTCGCCAAGTGAGGGACTGCGATAGGGGGGGTCCTTCCCACACGACCCAGAAACCGTCGGGGATATAGAGCCATCACTAGTACATCGAGGTGCTATCAAACGGTTTTTAACCCCTTTTCACGACAGCATTTGGAACCGTCGCCAAGTGAGTGTGGGCGATAGGGGATCCTTCCCACACGACCCAGAAACCGTTGAGGATATGCCCTCCTGGCACACACGCTCGTTAACAGGAGGTCATGTGCGACCGCCGAGCGATCAAATATGGTTATACATACAGTAGTGCTAAAAAAATACAATTATATAGGCAAAATCGTTCCGTCGTAGGTACATAAATGGCAAAAGAGGTTAGCCCAAGATCAAAGAGCGAGGTCCCCATGGACGTTGTATCATCCCACAGCAGTGGCACCGACCCAATCGTGCATCATGAATTGCCGACTGCTGATGCTCTAGAGGCTAAACTATTGGTAGAAAGAGATTCTGCTTCTGCACTTAGAGATGAAGTTGACATGTTGAGGAAGCAAACAACACAATCACAAGCAGTACTCAAGACAACCATTAAATATTTGGTGGATTTCAAAACGAAGCAAGCTGAGACTGACCGCACTGTTAAGGTCCTGAAGGAAAAAAGGAAATAAAATTCCCACTTGGTAAATCATAGGTGAAATGTTTTTTCCATCGTTGAATAACCTTTGTGTTGTTTGTTCATGTAATCGATCAAACCATTTGTTTTAGAGATCATGTAATAAATGTTTTTTTTGTTTTTTGGTTTGTAATTTTTTGAGCACGAGTCTGTATTCATTGATAAGACTCTGAGACATTTCATTTTGATTGCTGTGCCAGACCTACAAATATGCCAATCGGGCTGAATGTGCATTCAGCAATAATAGTAGTATAGATGGTCCTTAAGTGGCACACATCTGAAAGGGCCAAGATGTTGTACTAGATTTGTTAAAAAAATGATGCTCTTCTAGCAAAAAAAGTACAGCGGCTTGGCTGATGTATGTTAGTTGATATTATTGATCCATATAATCTATAAGTGTTTATATGTGTGTTAGTTTTGTACATTATTGGTTGATTGACTCGGTATTTTGAATCTTGAGACATTGCTTGTGTACATATCTAAATGGGAGTACACATTATGCTGCATGTGACACTTGAGTTGGACATAAACTGGTTTGAAATATTCGAATTCACCTTAAACTGGATTCTAGCTTCTGAATTCGAGTATCGACATTTGTAAATCATATTCATATATGACAGTGCAATACATCTTTGTTGTGCTTTTGAAGATATATAAAAACACATAGAATGATTTATAAAGATTCATATAAGAATACAAAATGGATTCGAATTTAGTTGCCAGGGTAAACATGGATGCTTATTGTCCCCAAATTCGAAAGAAACGGAAAAATATCCACTCCCACGTCGGCTGCCCGAAGCCAGTGTTTGCGAGATGGAAATTACTGTCTACCCCTTACACAAACAATCCATTGCCCCGATTTCCACTACTCTCAATAGGGGTAGGTTAGTAACTTCAATTAGACATGACACGACCGCCTCTGAGCCCATTCAGACACGGTGGGCGCCAAACGTGGGCGGCAAAACACATTTGATTCAAGCTCGTCTGAAAGAACGATGTCTCTCCCTCCATTTCCCCATTCATACACGGTGGGCGGCAAAACAAACTCGACTCGGCCGAAATCGATGTAGGCAAATGTTTTCAATAGGAGCAGGTTTGTAACTTCACTCAAACGTGACACAACTGCCCTACCTATCAGCCTCGTTCATACACCATGAGCGCCAACCGTGGGCGCCAAACCACCATCTCCTTGCCCGAAATCACTCTGGGAAAATATTGGGGAGATGCGAGGTTACCGTCCTATCCCAAACCAATGAGACGTCCAATTTTTAAATGGCGGCTAAGTTCATAACTTTCCCATATTTCAGATAGGCGCGTCCCAAAAACATGGTTCCCCATGCCCTCTCCCTCCATTTTCCCATTCATACACCGTCCGCGCTAGAACACCATCCCCGCACCAGCCGCCTCCGTCCGCCACCCCATCCATCACCGCTTTCCTCCACCCCATCCATCGCCGCCATCCTCCACCATGCTGGAGCACCTACCAAGACCGCGTCGTCCACTGCTGGAGATGAACGTTTCTCATCCACGGTGACGGACCAGGAGCCTTGCATCACGTCCTCTCACTTCATCAGCGCCGTCGTCCTCCTTGCCGGGGCCGCTCCCATGACCTTCTCGTCCAGCGCAACCGGACTTATCCCCCGATGCACCCGTCTATCGTCGCAGATCTGCTTCAACGCCACCGACAGCCATCGCACCCACGATGCCTACACGGCGCCGCAAGAGAGGTGGTACTTCATATTTGCTCAACTTTTTGATCTCAACCAGAAAATAGATCGTAACTTGGTTACTGTACTTGTTTTTTAGCTCTTAGAATTTAGTTCTTAGTTCGAAGCAAACAATGGTTGCTAAATAGCATTTCTGTGGTTTGCAGCTTCAAATCTGCCATGGCACAGTCATAATAGGGTTTAATTGATCATGCTTAGGGGTCCCCCTTTTATGATCATTATATGATCAACATACGTGCTTCGTGTCATAATAGCACCGCTCCACCTATCAAGCTAAACAAGCTTAGTTGTTCAAATACGAATATGATATTATTAAAACAGAGTCGTTTAATTGGTTAGCTAAATGTTCCTAATTTAGTTTCAAAAATGCATGTACGCAGCTCGGGTGTGGATCTACAGGGTGCCCACGGTGGGCCGCGGCCCACCCTGGGATTTTGGGTCGGCCCAGCCCCAATTCCCCTCTGTTCTGTTGCGCTTCCGATCTCTACTCGCCCCCTGCCTCACCGATGACTTGCCGTCCCCGGACGGCATGACTCTAGGAGGAGACGCCGGACTAACAGGAGGTCAGGAGCCGCTCGCCCAACAGCGTCACCGCTGCCCGGGCGCGCCGCCGTGCCTACCTTCCTAGTCCGTTCAGGGCTCAGGCGTGCAGCAGCCACTAAGCCAACCCGATTTATCCTGAGATACGTCCTCAACACTCAACAACCACTCCTCATCACCCATTTTCTAATTGATTCATTACTCATTAGGCAGGACTGTCATTAGGGTTTGTTGTGTACTGAGTGCTACCTACACTTAATGGTTCAGATGTATTTTAGTAATCTTTAGTACCTGTAAAGTTCACAGGGTTTCAAAATTCTGGCCCTAGGAACAGACACTAGTCATTTTGGATTGTTGGTCATAGTGACATTGACCCAGGTTACTACTGCAGGCCAGGTTTATTGACAATTTTACTTGTCTTTCTTACTCATTCGATATGATATCCAATTATTCACGTCGATTAGTTGCAAACAATAAGTGCTAGACCAACTTCTTGATTCAGATTTTGGACGGTCTCTTACTGTAGTTACAATTCTGATGGTGATTCGTCCATGGGCGAAACTGATTCGATGTCTGGTGGTGAGATGGCCATCTACTCTGATGGTGAGTCGTCCATGGGCAAAACTGATTCGATGTATCAACTGCAAGACAGACGGCTTGGGGGCTGTTCCGATGGCGACAGTATGCCGGACCCCCACGAGCCGCCGAACAGAGTGGCGATCTTCATGGCTAGCAACCATCCGGTTCTCAGTTCAACAGCCGCCGCGACCATGACTTCCAGTGCGGCGGCTGGTGCTGGCGGGTCAGCTCGCCCGCCGGCTCAAGTTTTAACAGATCTGTTGGATGATCTGGCGACTTTGATGGGAGTGGAGGTAATCGCAGACAATCAGGAACAACATAAGGTGGATGTGGCTAAGTTGCGTGATGAGATAGCGCAAGCTAAGGCAGAATTAGCAGCGGAAAACACTAGGATGGCTGCAGAGCAGGCCGTCTTAAACGCCCAGGCACAACGGATTCAAGCAGATTCGTACCGGCTTATGGTGGATCAGAACGCTTCAAACGAAGTCTGGAGGAGAAAACGCCAGAGTCGTCTGCCCTCGATTTATGAGTCAAGGAATCTCTTCAACACACCCGGAGTGGGGGCTAGTAACCCGCCGGTGATAAACCAGATGCTTGAAGCGCCAGGGGGTGGGGCGTCGGGTCCGCCGCGCATAGCAGGTTCTCCGCATATGAATAACACCCCGTCTCAGCATGTAGTGATGCCGCCGGGTCATTACTCCAACCCTCTAGACAACATGATTGCTGCAGCAACGCGATTGGCGGCTCTGCCGGTCGAGGGCGAGACACCGAAGGCGATTGAAACCCGAAGGGCCAGGGAGCTCCTTCAAACAGCTTTGGTACAGCAACAGGCTTATTCCTATAGTCGTGACCGGATTCACTCGACCCCTCGTCCAAGCCGGAGTTACAGTAGGCACATTGACTCGCCAGCAGTCTCGAGTACTGAGCAGCACCGTAATCAGCCTCATGGACATAACCCGGCGCGCAATGGGGCCAATGCACAGGATTTGGTGGACCAGGGCAGAGCGCGCCGGGAGGCCGAGCTGGCGGCTCACCAGCACGCACCGGTTTACCCGACGGCTTTAGTTGAGGCGGGTGTAACTTCTAGAGCTTTTGGTGTGCCGTGTCTAACGGCGGCTCTACGGAACGAGCATTTGCCCAAGGACTTCAAAGGCCCTCGCAAAGTGCCCAATTACACAGCAGATCAGCCCCCTGAGGCTTGGGTGGAGAGTTATGAGATGGCTATGGAGATGATGGATGTTAGTGAGGCTGCATATGCTAAGTACTTCACCATGATGCTGGAAGGGATGGCTCGTACCTGGTTGAAGGGGCTGCCAGCTAACTCCATCGGGTCATGGTCAGAGCTGAAGGCCCGGTTCATCTAGAATTTCAAAGATACATGCAAGCAGCCAATGTCGATCGTGGATTTGGTTTCTTGTGTTCAAGCTGAGGGTGAGTCAACGACCAGCTAGGTGCGCCGGGTCTCGACTATCATACATTCTTCAGATAACATCAATGTCGGCTCAGCTGTTCTAATGTTGGAGAAAAATTGCCGTTTTATTCCACTCAAGCAGAAGCTTGGGCGGCTTAAGTGTCATTGCAATGACATGGGGGAGCTTATGGCGGCTCTTGTTAAGTATGCCGACTCTGATGGTACCAAGGACCCCGACTCTGAGGATGAAAGGTCGGGAAAGGGAAAGAAGAGTAGCGGCATGAAGGGGCAGCGGGTACAACCCTACCAATCAGGGCGGCAATGGTAAGCGCAAGGCTGATGATTTTGTGGCTAACACCGGTGCGCGCAATTATAACCAGCGTCGTAAGGGACCGCCAACTCAAGACCTTGATGCAATATTAAATCAGCCATGTCCAAAACACGGAACGGGTCAGAAGCCGGCTACTCATCTGTGGAAAGATTGCAGCATAATGAGAAGCTTCAGGGAGTCCATCCAACACAACCATGGCCCAAACAACGGTTCAGGGTCCGGCTCTCATGGTCCGGGTCATGGAGGCGGCGGTTCAAATTCCGGGTTTCAAGGCCACGACAACCAAGGTAATTACAACCAGCAGAATAATCAGGGGAATCAGCAGGAGCAACAGTCTGGTTATCAGAGCAACCCGAAGCAACTGAATAGTGGGCAAAATCACGTCTTCACCACCAGTTTGTGTAAGTGGGATCAGAAGCTTCATAAGAGAGCTGTGAATGCTACTGAGCCGGCGGTGCCACGTTATTTACGGTGGTTAGAGCAGCCTATTGTGTGGAGTCGTGAGGATCATCCGCCCCGGGTTGATAATCCGGGTCACCTGGCTCTGTTGGTGGCACCTCAGGTTGGGGGCTATAAATTTACTAAGGTACTCATGGATGGAGGTAGCAGCATTAACATACTTTATTATGAGACCTTCCATCGCATGGGACTGACGGACAAGAATCTTAAGCCGTTAAGCACTGTTTTTCATGGTGTGGTGCCGGGTAAGTCAGCCTACCCAGTGGGTAAGATATCTTTGGAAGTTGCCTTTGGAGGTGAGCATGATTCCAGGTCTGAGACTTTGACTTTTGAAGTGGTCAGATCAAGAGCCCTTATCATGCTCTGTTTTGGCGGCCGGCTTATGCTAAGTTCATGGCAAGGCCTTGTTATGTTTACTTGCAGCTTAAGATGCCGGGTCACAAGGGCACCATCACTGTACACGGGAGTCGAAAGGTGGCTTTGGAGTGTGAAGAAGGGGATGCCGCATATGCTGAATCAGTTTGTGCAACGGAGGAGTTGAAATATTACAAGGATAATGTTGACCTGGCAGACATGACGTCCTTGAAAAATCCAACCACAGAGCACGATCCTTCATTAAAATTTAAGTCGGCAGATGACACTAAATTGGTTGACTTCGTCCCTGGCGACTCATCTAAGCAATTCAGCATCAGCGCTAATCTGGATCCAAAATAGGAAAGCGCACTCATCGAATTTATCCGTCAGAACCGGGACATCTTTGCATGGAAGCCTTCAAACATGCCAGGTGTACCGAGGGAACTCGCTGAGCACACTCTTAATATTGATCTGAAGTTTAAACCGGTCAAGTAATTTCTTCGTCGATTTAACGAGGAGAGGCGGAAGGCCATTGGCGAAGAGGTGGCCCGGCTCTTAGCGGCTGGGTTTATCGTTGAAGTTTTTCATCCTGAATGGTTGGCTAACCCGATGTTGGTGCTTAAGAAGAATGGCACTTGGTGAAAGTGTGTGGATTACACGGTCTTAAACAAGGCTTGTCCGGCTGATCCGTTTGCTCTCGCTCGTATTGATCAAATCATTGATGCCATGGCGGGTTGTGAGCGTTTGAGTTTTTTGGATGCTTATTCTGGTTATCATCGGATCAAGATGGCAGTTAAGGACCAGGAGAAGACACCTTTCATTACTCCATTTGGAGCCTTCTGCTATGTATCCATGCCTTTTGGGCTCAAGAGTGCCCAGGCGACTTACCAGCGGTGTGTGCAGAATTGCCTTCACAATCAGATCGGGCGTAATGTTCATGCTTATGTAGATGACATTGTGGTGAAATCCAGGAAGAAGGAAACCCTGATTGATGATTTGAAGGAAACATTTGACAATCTCTGGGTCTACAAGATGATGCTTAACCCGACTAAGTGTGTTTTTGGTGTACCAGCAAGCAAGCTCTTGGGCTTTCTGGTTTCTAACAGAGGCATTGAAGCTAACCCGGAGAAGATCAAAGCCATTACTTCGTTGGCTAAGCCAGCGTGTATTAATGATGTTCAGCGTCTGGCGGGTCGTATTGCAGCTCTAAGCCGGTTTATAAGCCGGTTAGGTGAGAAGGCTATTCCTCTTTATCAGATGATGAAGAAGACAAATCATTTTGTTTGGAGTGATGCTGCTAATCAAGCGCTTGAGGATCTGAAGAAACAGTTGGCTGAGCCGCCCGTTCTTGCTGCCCCTATTAATAAGGAGCCTTTGTTGTTATATGTGGCTGCTAATAGCCGGGCCGTTAGTGTAGCTATTGTGGTGGAAAGGAAAGAGGCAGGCAAGGAATATCCGGTTCAACGGCCGGTTTACTATATCAGTGAGGTGCTTATTGAGTCCAAACAGAGATATCCACATTGGCAGAAGCTGGTGTATGGGGTTTTATGGCAAGCTGGAAGCTCAAGCAATATTTTCAGGGTCATCCCATTACTGTGGTTAGCTCTGCTCCTTTAGGAGACATCATCCAAAACAGGGAAGCCACAGGCCGGGTTGCTAAATGGGCCATTGAGCTTGGGCCTCACGGTTTAAAGTATGTGCCTCGTACGGCATCAAGTCCCAAGCACTTGTGGATTTCATCAATGATTGGACAGAGTTGCAGGCACCTGAGGAAAAACTGGATAACACGTATTGGACTATTCACTTTGATGGATCCAGGCAGTTGGGGGGCTCTGGGGCTGGAGTTGTCTTGACTTCTCCACGAGGTGATAAATTTTCTTATGTTCTCCGGTTAATGTTCCCTTGTACTAACAATGCAGCTGAGTATGAGGCCTTGCTCCATGTCCTTTGGATGGCTAAAGAGATGAATTTAAGCCGGGTGAGGTGCTTTGGCGATTCAGATCTGGTGGCTCAGCAAGTTTCTGGCACTTTGGATTCTAAGGACCCGCTTATGGTGGCTTATCATCGAGAGGTCGATGCCATTGCAGGTCACTTCAAAGGTTACCAAGTTGAGCATATTGATCACAGGAAGAATGAGGCGGCTGATACTTTAAGCCAGTTGGGGTCTCAGCGTAAGCCAGTGCCACCTAACACGTTCCTGGATATTTTGCTTAACCCTTCTGTCAAATTGCCTACAGAGGAGGATCTTGCTGTCCCTGACCCGGAAGCACAATTGGTGGCGGCTCTTCATGCTATTCCTGATTGGACGGTTCCGTATTTGGCTTACATGACCCGGGGTGAGTTACCAGAGGATGAGATCTTGGCCAGACAGATAACCCGGCGGTCCAAGTCAATGTCAATTTTCAATGGGGAGTTGCACCATCGCAGTATCACAGGGGCGTTTCAGCATTGTGTCCCTCCTGAAGAAGGCTGTGAGATTCTACGAGAGATTCATGAAGGAGATTGTGGTCATCATGACGGCTCTAAATCTCTTGTAGCCAATGCTTTTCCTCATGGGTTCTATTGGTTGATCGCTCATGCTGATGCTGAGGATTTGGTCAGCAAATGTGACGGTTATCAGAAGTTTTCACGACGAGCTCATGTTCCGGCTCAGGAGCTGAGGATGATTCCCATCACTTGGCCGTTCGGGACTTGGGGGCTTGATATGGTTGGGCCTTTTAAGAGGTCCAAGGATAAGAAGACCCACCTTTTGGTGGCAGTTGATAAGTTTACTAAGTGGGTTGAAGCAGAGCCGGTTAGTAAGTGTGATGCAGCAACGGTGGTTCAATTCATGAAGAAGGTGACCTTCCGTTTTGGCTTTCCACACAACATTATAACAGATAATGGTACTAATCTCTCTAAAGGCGCCATGAAAGAATTTTGTCAACGGGAGCATATCCGGCTTGACGTTTCCTCTGTGGCTCACCCTCAGTCCAATGGTCAGGCAGAATGAGCAAATCAAGAGATTCTGCGAGGTATCAAGCCCCGGCTTATGGTTCCTTTGCAAAGAACGCCAGGTTTTTGGGTAGAGGAGTTACCCTCAGTGTTATGGAGCATCAATACGACCCCCAACAGATCTACGGGTTACACACCTTTTTTCATGGTTTATGGGGCAGATGCGGTTCTCCCTAGTGACATCCGTCACGATTCACCCCGGGTGGCGGCTTACGTTGAAGCTGATAATGAAAAGGCACGTCAATATGCACTTGACCGATTGGATGAGGAGTGTGATCTCGCGGCGGCTCATTCGGCGATTTATCAGCAAGACCTACATCGTTATCATAGCCGCCGGGTCAAAACCAGGACCTTTCAAGAAGGCGACTTAGTGCTCCGGCTCATCCAGGACCAAAAGGATATGCATAAGCTATCGCCGCCTTTGGGAAGGACCTTTTGTGGTTAGCAAGAATCTAAATAATGGGTCATACTATCTTATTGACGTTCGAGACCACAAGGACTCACGCAAGTCGGAGGAGGAGACCCGTCGGCCGTGGAATATAGCTCATCTTTGGCCCTACTATACTTGAGCCACCGGCTCTCATGATGTACATAGTTACTTGATGTATATATTATAAGCAGTATAATAAAGACGACATCCCTAATAATTCAGGGCCTCTGTCGTTTCACTTCCTTGAAGCTGAGTCTTTATCATCATGTTTATTTAAGAGGCCCGACACCCAACTTCAGGGACCAAAGAGAGTTGGATGCATGGCACAACTCAAACATAGGTCCTTGACGAGCACGACTTGTCAGTATGTCACTTGGGGGCTTCCTGTTCAAACATAGGCGTATTTGACCAAAGAGAACATAGCGTTACTACCCTCTTGACCAGGTTATCTATCCAAACATAGGCGTATTCGACCAAAGAGGACATAACCTTTCCGGGTCATCCTACCTGTATACCAGCTGCTTCAACTCCATCGGGTAATCTCGATTGACCCGTCGAACTCTTAACGATTAATCTTTACGGCGTATTCGACCAAGATCTGAGCTTGTTAAGGTTCAAACGGCAGTTTGTCATGCGAGAGCACGGCTTACAGATAGTTAGGATAGATCCAGGCTTCATAAGCCGCCTTCCTTGAAACTTGGATAAACCGGCCCGTGATGTATGTTGTTACTCTGACCCCGCGTACTCCTGATAAGTCTATGTTTGAGCAAGACCTGACTTTATCTGGGTTCAAATGTCGATTGGGTACTGTGAGTCAGGCTCACGGAATGCACATACCTTCAAGTGGCTTAGGCTAGTTTCCTCGAAGAAGACACTTTGGCTTGGCAGCCTACAAAAGCCTTGAATTTCTTTTGGTTTCTTATTTATATTCTATGATTTCTTCTTTGACTTCTGGTTTTTTACAAGTCGGACCCAGCTGCCCTACTTATGGCTCATATTTGAAGCATCTTTTGGGTCTCTATAACCCACCAGGATGGCAGACTCTAAGTCGCCAGGGTATCATACTCTTATGTGTACAGTTACAGCTCTAAACACCTCTAACTGTACGAAGCTTATAAGCCGGCAGTCTAAGCATATACTATAGGTATGATATCTTATTTAACAATTGTCAGACCGGCCCTGGTTATGGACTATTCGTCCTCAGTGGCTTCAATGGGGTATCATGACCCGCCCGGTGTTAAGCCGCCAGGGCATTTGTACTTTCTTTGTGTACAGTACAGTAATCGATCAGATCAGCATAAATCAAATGTTCTCATAAGCATAAAGTGATGTTTTCTCACAATGGAGATCAGCAGTCTTGCGAAAAAGCAGAAAAGTGCATGATGGCACGGCAGATTCAAGTTTTGACTACCCTATTACCTGGCTCCATGAGCCGAATAAGATCAAGTGTTTTTTCAAGGTTCAAATATATAAACCGCCCGGCGGTTCAATCTTCTTGGCCTTGCTGACTGGAGGCTTCTAGGTCATCCCTTTCCGGTTCTTCATCCTCCTCCGTCCTCTGAAAATTTGGTGATGACCAATCGATGCCAGATAAAGCTTGAAATTCAGCCTCGTCATCTATAAGATCAGACGGCTCAACTTCAGGTGCAAAAGTGTGCTTACGGATTGGGGGGGAGGTTAAGTCCATCACTCTATATGCTGGGGTTGGCATCTTCTGATTCTCCTTGTTGTAAGCCGGATGGTACTTTGCAAGGTCCGAATCATTGGCAATCATAGTCGCCATCGGACGTATCTCTTTCACGCAAGCCGAAAAGTCTTTCTGGTCAAACGGCGTACCATCTTATTTCAAACTTGGGTACCCAGTGGCTACCTTAGACGGGTCAAGCTCTGGTACCCATGCCTTGGCCCGACTCAAAGCCGTCACGACACTGGCTCTTGCAGACGACCGCTTCATTTCATCAAACCTGACAGGCAACACAGAAAGTTTTTTCAACACATCTATCAACAGAGTAGGCGCTTGATTCGTTGGAGAAATTGCGGCTAATGCATGTTGGGCTCCGGTGTACAGCTGTTCAACAAGTGTGTAGACAGCCTTGAGCTTCACAAGCATGTATTGGTTCACGTTGCTGCTCCTGGGACCTGGATACATCACAAATTGGTTAAATGGCAGTTTATATTGTCACGACAAGGATTCACTTTTGATGACTAGCAAGGAGACTCACCAAAGATAGCAGAAACCATCTGAGATACACGGTGTTTTAAGCCGGTGAGCTCAGTGGTCACCTCTTGAAGAGCTGCCTCTGCTTTCTCATCCTGCTGCGTTAAAGCAGTCTTTTCTTCAGCCCAAGTGCTTTTCTCCGCCTCAAAACTGGTCTTCAGCTTTTCCGATTCAGCTACGCTAAACTAGAATTTTAACTCAGCTTTCTGGGTCTCAGTTTCCTGAGTCGCCAGCCGGGTCTTTGCATCATTTAACTGTGACTCCAGTTCAGCAGTAGCAGCCTGTAGGAAGCACCGAGTTGTCAACACATTTATATCAGGGTTACAAGAGTATAAGTCCCAAGTCTTTTGAAAGCAACAACACTTGGCACTTGGGGGCTAATGTGTGTCAAAGTATTTCTTTACGTAAAATGGCTCTTATGAATAAAGTCCCAAGCACTTTGCAAGCAAGACTACTTGGCACTTGGGGGCTAATGCATATCGCTTGCATCTTCTTATTCTTGAGCCGGTTGTGCTGTAAACAATCACAGCCGTCTCATGGGGGCTACACAGATAAGTTCATCTTTCTTAAACAATGGCAAATAGGACCGGATCATTCATGCTGATTAAACCGGCCCTTGGGGACTACGGATGCAATGCCAAATTGCTTAAACATCCGGTTTAATTTTAACTATGACAACCGGCCTTGGAGGGATTCTATGACAGAAGCTTATGGATTATTCTAAGTCTACAGCTTATTCAATCTTACCATAACCAGTAGACTTGGGGGATGGCAGGATGTACATAATTATTCAAAGATGGAAGTCATACCTCATATTTTTGGTGCATTTGCTTCACCATATCAACTTCAAGATCGCGGCTGGAGTGTACTTGGCTGAGGTAGCCAGAGAGTATCTCACTACTGCTCAAATGTGCATAATGGGAGACGCCAAACTTCATCTTCCGCCGTTCAATAACCTCTTGCTTGGCAGTATGCTTGGCCAAGGCTGTTGGATTTCCTGGCTCTTTTAAGCCGGTGCCAGTGATCAGAATATCATCAGTATGAGTCTCCGACGGCTTAGGTGGACTTGATGGTGCAGGGTTTGAAGAATTAATATTGGTGACATCAATACAGAGATCCGGAATCTCAGGTGAAACGTCAGGGGTAGGGTCATCTGGTTGTTTTTCAGAAGCATCAGGTGCAGAGACTTGTTGTTCCGGTTCAAGAACTTTAGGATCCTCAGCTGGCTTGGAAACCTTTGTTTTCTTGCTAGGCTTTGCTTGTCCGCTGCACAGGTGGTGAAAAATCAGTATAAGTATCAGAGTATAAAGAGTTACAGAATATAAGGTAATCATTGTTACCCACGGGCAGTCTTAAAAGCTGGCAACTCGGTTTGCGATGAATCACCAGAGGAAGAACGAGCAATTTCCTGGTCAATTGAATCAACAGAGTTAAGTGGTAAGCAAATCAGACCCGCCAGCAGGTGAAAAGAGTTTAAAGTTAAAAAGAACCTCGTTTCGACGTTTTCGAGGAGCGGGAATGTTTGGTAAGCCGGAGGACAATTCTTCACCTCCACTGGTCCGGGTCTGACGTCGATTCTCGTGCTGTTGTTGCTTCAAAAGAAAGTGAGGATCTAAATAAGCCAAGGGGTGTGAAAACCTTACTTTCCCGGTTACTTGTCGAAGTTTCTGTCTTGGCAAAGAGTCTGAGTCGGAGGAATTGATAGTTAGCTCTTCTTCAGCTAGTTGGCTGGCTCCCGTGTCATCCTGATAATAGTCAGTGTCAATAAGATGATTGAAAAACAAGCCAAGAGAATCAAGGGCTACCTCCGACTCAGAGGTGTCATCCAGATTAAGCATGTCAGAGGCGCTTGGTTTCTTCTTTCTTTTGGTGGTCTTCTTGGTGGCTCTCTTGATAGCCCTGGCCTTCTTGGCAGCTTCATGAGCATACTTCTTTTTCCAAAAGTCATACTTAGCCTGTAAAGGTCATTAAGGGTTGAGTTAATAAAGTATTTGAATAATGAAATAAAGATAAGTAAGATCAGAGACTCACATCCGGTGGTGGGTTAAGCTTGCAGAAAGGGGCCAGACCCACTTTAATGCAATCTTCCGGATCTTCATTCATAAGGGACTTAACCATTTCATTTACTGCCTCGTCAGTTAATGGTGCAGAGCTGTGGCGCAGTGGATCCTTTACACCACCAGTGTAAGTGCACATTAAGCCGGTGCGGCGACTCAAGGTATGATCTGCCAAGAAACCCAACACCTGGCTAAATCAACGCCAGTTAACCCGTTTCCCAGCAGAGGTTTAACCTTTGCAATGGTAGGAGCAATTTTTGCTCGTTCGGCAGTGGTAAGTTTTTCAGGAAGATTGTGCTTTGGATCTAGGCGCTCAACACGGTAACCCGACAATGGATTCTCGTCAGCCGAAGAGGTATCTTTGTAGTAAAACCACGTCTGTCCAATCTTTGGGGTGACTCGGCAGGCAGGCATAAGGTAAGATGGCATCTCTCCTGCGTTGAATCGAGATTCTGCCAAGTTCCAAGCTGGGCCCGTTCGTGAACTCAGTCTGGCGGTTCAAATAAAAATATTCTCTAAAGAGATCGACGATGGACTCCTCTTGAAGGTATACTTCGCAGAAGACTTGGAAGTTGCAGATATTTGACACGGCGTTGGGTTCGATGTCTTGAGGATGGAGTTGGAAAAAGTGCAGAACATCTCGGAAAAACTTAGATCCGGGTGGTGAGAAGCCCCGGTTCATGTGATCAGTCAATACAATGACTTCACCATCCTTTGGCTGAGGTCTTTCTTCGCCCGGTTCAGGAGCACGGTAATGCATGACACTCTTTGCGGGCAAGTACCCAAGTTTGACAAAATCTTTAAATGTGCCGTCAGTGACGATGGAGGGGACCCAATTGCACGTATAGACTGTCTTTGGCGGCATTGTGAAAGAGAGAAAGCCTAAAGGAAGGGAAAATTTTGCCGATTCAAATCAGTTGGTGAAATCACAAGTTAAACAGTTACAGTATATATTCAGCATGGCGGCTTAAGTGAGGACTAATGATATATGAGTAATTATAAGCCGGTGAGGTAAGCCGCCATGGCGAGCATGGATATTCAAGACCTAACAGGAGCAAATTATATTAAGTGTTGGGAAAAACAGGTTGCACAGGTTGAAGCTATAAGATTGGATCGACAGTTGTTCAGAAAAATGAAATAAAATCTAAGTTCAAGGTGGCGGTGGCCGAAAAATGGGGACGTCCAGATGAGATCTATTTGCAATGGGGATATATTCTGATATCAAAGAACATGTGCTAAAACTGCTACCGCGTAAGATTTATGTGGTTTTTTCGGATCTAAGCTATGAATCTAAGCAAGGAGAAGGAAGGGCGGCGATGAACACCGTTGAACACTGAAACCCTAAAGACAGATCTGTTACGAGGAAAGAGAAGACTTACTGATGCTGATGAGATAGCGGAGTGGCGCCGTGGTGTTCTAGTCCGTTCAAGGTGATGCAGGGGCCGGAGTCAAGGCAGGAGACGAAGGTCCACGGCGGCGGAGCTCGGGCACACTGGAGTGTCGCGAGGAAGAAGAAGAAGGCAAGAAAGAAAGGGGAAGAATGAAAAGTGAACCCATGGCCCTATTTATAAGGGTGGAAGGATAAGTGGCATGCGCGGGAATCGAGGAGACAGGAAAATGGATATGTGACAGCGAGGGCGCCTCGATTTTCGGAGGGTCAGTAAAGGAAAAGATTTATTAATATTTTGGGTTCTGTGTAGTATTAATCACAGGTGATGTCACGACGGGTTACCGCAATCTCTGGAGATGACGTCATGGCGGGTTAAAGTATTTCACAGGAAGATGAAGGAGGATTTTTCTAAGTGTTGAAGATTGACATGAATAAGTTCAAATCAACCTCGGGCCTAATGTTGGGGATATGGCTATTGGATATGACCCGCCCAGGAGTGGCCGGGTTATCCCGATGGCGGTTCATCTAAGACAAAGCTCATGAGTATGTTGAAGATGGCGGTTCATGAAGTAGGCCTGTCAAAGGGCCCAAACTGAGAGGCGGCTTAAGGCCCATGAGTATAAACCGCCATGTATGTGTAAACTTGTATTGTAAGACATGTAAGATAAGTCACCGAGCCGGACACGTTTGTATGAGCCGGCCGGGACTCTGTAGGCCGCAGGGCGTCAACCCATGTATATAAGGGGACGACCCAGCAGCGGCTTAGGGCAAGAAACAACAGATCGAGAGCCAGGCAAAGCGTATTTGCTCCCTGGTAATCGAAACCCTAGCAATACCACCTCAAACTGGACTAGGCCTTTACCTTCACCTTAAGGGGCCGAACCAGTATAAACTCCTCGTGTCCTTTGTCCCGTTTAACCCCTTTAAGCTAACCTCGTCGCAATGGCTCCACAACTAAGTCCTTTCATGAGGACATCTGCCGTGACACTTCCACGACACCTGATAAATCAAATAGCCCATTAGGTGTAGTTGCAATATCACCAGACCCAGAAAACACAGCCACAACTCTAGCAGACTCTAGCCCTACTACACTGGCCATCTCTAATGCCCCAACTCAGCAGACCCCAATAGCAGCAAACAGTATGATGATGCCAGTTGACATAGCACCAGCTCTATGATGCAAAATCCCCATTCCAACAAAGAGTACACCAAATCCAGTTGCCAAATCCCTTTTCAAACGAGAGAGAGCCCCAATTGTAGCAAATAGGACTCATGTTCCACTTCTTCCCAGTTTAGAGGACGAAGCTTATATTGTTATCAGGAACTTTGTGTGCATCTTTCTTTCATGGAAAGATTTATACCACAGACAAAAACAATTTTGAATCTTCCTCCGCAACTTACGTGTAAGTAATGTACTAATGTTATTCATGGTAATTACTGCATATGTTTTTGCTGACAGAAGACGCAAGATTTCATTCTTTTAAATAGGCGAGGACCAAACTGGATAGTCAAGACGAGCAAGGGTTGGTTGCGCTTTTCAAGCACTCGTTGATGAAGTATCATTCCTACATGAGGCAAGCGCAATTCGATGGCAAGCCTCTAAACAAAATTTCTATAAAGTCTCTGGTGCTACATTAATCAAACAGTGACTGGAATAATCTTGTTACACATTGGTCTCGTCTGCAGTGTAAGGTACTGTCTATGATACCACATCACAATTTGAACTACATTTCTGCATGTGCCTTAATGTCTCACTTGTATGAAAACTGTTTGTAGAAGAACATTCATTCCCAAGGGACTACAGAATCTCCCAACTATACTGCACACTGCATTGCTCTTGTGAGTACCTCTTGCCCTGTATGACCATACTTACTTTCATAGCTGGTTGATTATGTAGCATCACTGCATATGTTAGCCTCGTCATCCTCCATTTGGTGGACATTATAGATCCGTATCGACTCTTACATAAATTTAGAATCAACCCAATGCTATTGAAGAGGTTTAGCTCTGCAGTCCTCTTGTAAGGACTGAACGTCGTCTACCACTGTACTTACATTAACAGCTACTCCCTCCGTCCCATAATATAAGAGTGTTTTGTACAGTACACCAGTGTTCAAAACACCCTTATATTATGGGAAGAGGGATTGGTTCATTGTGCAGCATTCTGCATCTTATCTCACTCGCCCACCATTTACTAAAAAATATGAGATCTATATTTAATCTTACCAAAAAGTTGAATACACACACAATGTCAATGCAGAAGTGTAGCCCATTGCTCTTGTCGGTACATTTTGTCCTGTAACGCTTGTACTTCCAGGGATTGGTAGTTGATTATGTAGCATCAATCCGCATCTTATCTTCATTATCCTCTATCCCTTCCAGTATTATCATATCTATAATTACTCTCTACAAAATGTAGAGTACATGCAATGCTTATGAAGAAGATTTTGTGCTGAAATTCCTGAGGTATCCTTCCCTTAACATGGTAGTTGATTATGTAGCATCAATCCGCATCTTATCTTCCTATATGCAGTATCTACCTGCCGTTCCAAGTAAATTTGTATGTGCCAAACTCTAAACCTTCAAATGAAATTCTGTTTTGTATGCTCGAATAGCTCATGTATCAACTAGGGTTGTCTGTATCTTCCATGCTAGGCGGGTTATTCTCAAGAGGAGTGGACTCCTCTCCTCACTCACGAGAAAATGGCTGGTCACCGGGATGCCCAGTCCCATGCTCAAATCAAATCAAAATAATTGCAAACAAAACTCCCCCAGGATTGGAGTTAGTTGGAGGCACCCATTGTTTCGGGCAAGCCATGGATTGATGCCTGTTGGTGGTGGGGGAGTATAAATTTTACCATTCTGATTGGGAACCGCCTATAATGTGTGTAGCATGGAAGATATCGAGATCTCTCGGTTGTTATGTTGACAATGAAAGTATGCCGCTCAAAATATTATTTATCTCTATTTCAAAAATCGAGCTCCGGCACCTCTACAAATCCCTGCTTCCCCCTGCGAAGGGCCTATCTATTTACTTTTATGTTGAGTCATCATCCTCTTATTAAAAAGCACTAGTTGGAGAGCACCGCTGTCATTCGCATCCATTACTATTAATTTATATTGAGTATGACTATGACTGGATCTCTTTTACCATGAATTACAATGTTTAGTCAGTCCTTGACCTTCAGAGGTGCTCTGCATTTATGTTTTGCGGTCTCAGAAAGGGCTAGCAAGATACCATCTTGTTATATCATATTATGATTGTTTTGAGAAAGTGTTGTCATCCGAGATTTATTATTATTGCTCGCTAGTTGATTATGCCATTGATATCAGTAAACATGAGACCTAAGTGTTATTGTGAATATGGTGAGTTCATAATCTTTGCTGAAAACTTGAATGCTGGCTTTACATATTTACAACAACAACAAGAGCAAACAGAGTTTGTAAAAGTTTTTCTTTAGCACTTTCAGTTTGTCAACTGAATTGCTTGAGGACAAGCAAAGGTTTAAGATTGGGGGAGTTGATACGTCTCCATCGTATCTACTTTTCCAAACACTTTTGCCCTTGTTTTGGACTCTTAACTTGCATGATTTGAATGGAACTAATCCAGACTGACGATGTTTTCAGCAGAATTGCCATGGTGTTATTTTTGTGCAGAAATAAAAGTTCTCGGAATGACCTGAAACTTCAAGGAGAATACTTTTGGAATTTATAAAAAATACTGGCGAAAGAATCAAGACCAGGAGGCCCACACCCTGTCCACGAGGGTGGGAGGCGCGCCTGCCCCCTGGAAATGCCCCTGCCTCTGGGGCCCCTGGTGCTCCACTGACCTCAACTCTAACTCTATATATTCACATTCGGGGAGAAAAAATCAAAGAGAAGGATTCATCGCGTTTTACGATACGGAGCCACCGCCAAGCCCTAAACTCTCTCGGGAGGGCTGATCTGGAGTCCGTTCGGGGCTCCGGAGAGGGGAATCCGTCGCCGTCGTCATCATCAACCTTCCTCCACCACCAATTTCATGATGCTCACCGCCATGCGTGAGTAATTCCATCGTAGGCTTGCTGGACGGTGATGGGTTGGATGAGATTTGTTATGTAATCGAGTTAGTTTTGTTATGGTTTGATCCCTAGTATCCATTATGTTCTGAGATTTATGTTGCTATGACTTTGCTATGCTTAATGCTTGTCACTAGGGCCTGAGTGCCATGATTTCAGATCTGAACCTATTATGTTTTAATGAATATATGTGAGTTCTTGATCCTATCTTGCAAATCATTGGTCACCTACTATGTGTTATGATCCGGCAACCCCGAAATGACAATAATCGGGACCACTCTCGGTGATGACCATAGTTTGAGGAGTTCATGTATTCACTAAGTGTTAGTGCTTTGGTCTAGTACTCTATTAAAAGGAGGCCTTAATATCCCTTAGTTTCCAATAGGACCCCGCTGCCACGGGAGGGTAGGACAAAAGATGTCATGCAAGTTCTTTTCCATAAGCACGTATGACTATATTCGGAATACATGCCTACATTACATTGATGAACTTGAGCTAGTTCTATGTCACCCTATGTTATAACTATTGCATGAGGAATCACATCCGACATAATTATCCATCACTAATCCAATGCTTACGAGCTTTTCACATATTGATCTTTGCTTAGTTACTTTTCCGTTGCCATTGTTACAATTACTACAAAACTGCTACTATTACTTTTACCACCATTACCGCTACTTCCATACTACTTTGCTACTAAATACTTTGCTGCAGATATTAAGTTATCCAGGTGTGGTAGAATTGACAACTCAACAGCTAATACTTGAGAATATTCTTTGGCTCCCCTTGTGTCGAATCAATAAATTTGGGTTGAATACTCTACCCTCAAAAACTGTTGCAGTCCCCTATACTTGTGGGTTATAAACGGTCCATTCCCAGGCCAAAAGACACACCAGGCTGAAATGGGCCCATGTCTACATCGGGCCTCTAACAGTCCGAAATGTCACTCGACCGTAATTGGGCCCAAATATTTGGCGAACAATTAACGGGCCAGATCTGGCTTCGGGCCATAAATGGGCCATGTTTAAACAGGCCGTTAGTGGGCTGGCCCACTAGTTGCTGAGTAAATACTATAGTCCTTTGACTGGGCCGACCTTTTTAACCTATATGGGCCTCTGTTGGGCCCTGCTACATGTCGACGTATCATAGGCACGTCTCCTCCATTGGACGGACGACATCTGGCCCACCAAGGAGCCGACACATGTTTCCTCCAGCCAATGATGATTTTACACATGGAAAATCCCCATTGGTCCGGGCTGTTAACGGGTTATCGGATCCAAACCGGAACCCGATAGCTTAACAGCGACCCGTTACGGTGGAGGCCACATGTCGGTTACCCTTTGTGACGCCCCCAATTTAATCATACACTAATCATACACACAAACATGTACGATCAAGATCAGGGACTCATGGGAAGATATCACAACACAACTCTAAACACAAATTAAAGTCATACAAGCTTTATATTACAACCAGGGGCCTCGAGGGCTCAAATACATAAGCTTGATCACAGACGAGTTAGCGAAAGCAACAATATCTGAGTACATACATAAATTAAACAAGGTGCCATAAGATGGCTAGCACAAACTGGGATACAGATTGAAAGAGGCGCAGGCCTCCTGCCTGGGGTCCTCCTAAACTACTCTTGGTCGTCGTCGGCGACCTGCACGTAGTAGTAGGCACCTCCGGTTTAGTAGGAGTCATCATCGGTGGCGTCTGGCTCTTGGGCTCCAACATCTGGTTGCGACGTCCGAGGAGAATGGAAAAGGGGGGAAAAGAGGGAGCAAAGCAACCGCGAGTACTCATCCAAAGTACTCGCAAGCAAGGATCTACACTACATATGCATTGGTATCAATGAAATGGGTAGTACCTGTGGACTGAACTGCAGAATGCCAGAATAAGAGGGGGATAGCTAGTCCTATCGAAGACTGCGCTTCTGGCAACCTCCATCTTGAAGCATGTAGAAGAGAATAGCTGCTAATTTCACCAAGTAGCATCGTATAGTATAATCCTACCCGCCGATCCTCTCCTCGTCGCCCTGTGAGAGAGCGATCACCGGGTTGTATCTCGCACTTGAAAGGGTGTGTTTCATTAAGTATCCGGTTCTAGTTGTCATAAGGTCGAGGTACTACTCCAGGTCGTCCTTTTACCGAGGGACACGGCTATTCGAATAGATAAACTTCCCTGCAGGGGTGCACCACATTACCCAACACGCTCGATCCCTCTGCCGGACACACTTTCCTAGGTCATGCCCGGCCTCGTAAGATCAACGTGTCGTAGCCCTACCTAGGCCTAACAGAGAGGTTAGCACGCCAGTCTAAACCCTATGCGCGCAGGGGTCTGGGCCCACCGCCCGTTACACACCTGCATGTTGCGTGGGCGGCAGGTGAGCAGACCTAGCAACCTCCATTACAAAGGAAGTTGCATTACACAGTCCATCCCGGCGTGCGTCGCTCAGTCGCTGATGTCTAGGAGGCTTCGGCTAATAGCACGACGTTGAGTGCCCATATCTGTTCCCGCATAGTTGGTTAGTGCATATAGGCTCGTAGCCAGACTCAGATCAAATACCAAGATCTCGTTAAGCGTGTTATTTTGAAGTAACCGCGGATGCAGACTAGGACCAGACCCACCTCTCTCCTAGGTGGTCTCAACCTGCCCTGTCGCTCCGCCACAAAGATCGACTCAGTGGGTCATCGAGACAAATGTCCTTTCAGCCCCCAATCCGTGAATCACTCGCGGGTACTCTACGAGCCGACCCGACTTTAGTCACCACATGTATCATATATTATGTATATAAGTATATACCCGTGATGACCTCCCGAGTGATCACGGCCCGATAGCATAGCATGGCAGACGGACAAGAATGTAGGGCCACTGATGATAAACTAGCATCCTATACTAAGCATTTAGGATTGTAGGTAATGGTAACAACAGTAGTAGCAAAGACATGCTATGCAGCAGAATAGGTTCAACCGAAAGCAGTAACATGCTACACTACTCTAATGCAAGTAGTTGAGAGAAGGAATAGGCGATATCGGGTTGACCAAGGGGGGCTTGCCTGGAAGCTCGGCAGAGAAGGAGGGGTCGACAACACCGTAGTCAGTCGGGGTAGCAGCAGTGGCGTCAGCCTCGTAGTCTACCGTAGAGAAGAGGGGGGAAGAAACAATGAATACAATGCAAACAGATGCATATCGATGCATGACATAACATTAAGCGGTACTAGGTGCTACTGGCGAAGGGGGAAAACATCCGGGAAAGCATTCCCAGTGTTTGACGTTTTTGGGCAGATGAACCGGAGGTGGATTGTTGTGTCTTCACTATGCTAGGGACATGCGGTGAACGAACAGACTGTGTATTTGGATTCGTCTCGTCGTTCTGAGCAACTTTCATGTACAAAGTATTTTCATCCGTGCTACGAATTAAAAGATTTAATCCATTTTTAGAATTAACAAAATTAATTTAATTAGAAAATATAATTATGACGTCAGCGTGATGTCAGCATGATGTCATCAGTCAACCGTCTATTGACTGGGTCAACAGACATGTGGGTCCTGCTCGTCATTGACTAAGACTAACTAATCATGATTAATTAGTTTAATTAAACAAAATTAATTAAGTTAATTAATTCTTTAATTAATTAATTAATTGACATTTTTTTGATTCTTTTACCCTCTCGTCATTGGCCGAGGGGGCCTTAGCGGGCATCGGGCGGTGCAGTTATGGGTGTGCGGCGCGAGGCGCCCGACGGGGCGGACCCGGGCACGCGGGTGACGGCCGCCGGGGCGCGGCGGGGTGTCAGAGTTGGCCGTGGGCACCGCAGTGGCCTGCGGGACTGGAGGCAGAGGCGTGCAGGTGGTGCGAGGCGAAGGCGAGGCGATGCATAGGCAGTCGCCAGGCGGAGCAGCGGCGGTGCGGCGGTGCGGGCGACGGCGAGCGCGGGAAGGCCGAGCGGCGGCCGGAGATGGCTTAGCAGTAGCTATTGGGTGGAGTAGGAGGCGAGCGCGTGTGGGAAAGGAGGCTGCGGCGAGCGTGTGGGAAAGCAGCGGAGCGCGTGAGCAGCGGTAGAGGTAGGGAGGGGCTGTCAGATTTCGGGTTCCGCAGACCCTTGAGAGGTTCGAACTCTGGGGTGCGTGCGAAGAACTCAACCTCCCCAGTCTGCCTACTCGCCAATCTCACGGCCTAGCTCGATGAACAGGAAGGAAACGGGACACATCAGTTTACCTAGGTTCGGGCCACCTTGCGGTGTAAAACCCTACTCCTGCTTTATGGTGGATTGGTCTCGAGGGGCTGAGGATGAACTAGTACAGTGGGAGAATAACCTCAGGAGGAGGCTTGTTCTTGTGCTCGAGTGAGCTGGTGGGTGTGAGAATGATCTCTAGGAACCGAATCCCTCTCTATGGTGGTGGATAGGCCCTATTTATAGTGGCCTTGGTCCTCTTCCCAAATGAAGGCGGGAAGGGATCCCACAACGGCCAAATTCGAAGGGAGACAACTAGTACATCTTGTCCTGACAAAAGTAGTCTTCGCCTACAAAAGCCTCTGGTCGTGACGCCATGGTGGGCTCAGTGATGACCTCCGTCCTGCCGTCCTGGCGGTCTTGGTCTTGCTGCACGGGAATGGAAACCTTTGGTTGATTCCTCGGGACTCCGTGCCTGCGCTTGCCTCTTTAGCACCAAAGAGGAAACTGGTGCACTGCGCCCACTGGAGTCCGCCTGGCCTTGGTCATCATGGCTCACGTCATCCGAACCTCGCGAGGCGAGGCTTGGATAGAAATCTCCGCTCCTCAGGAGCCAGCCTGAGGCGGCCGCTCCTCGTGGAGGTCTTGGTGTCGTCCGCCTCCCGAGGGTCTTGAGTTGTTGATGGTGAAGGTGGGCCATACCCGGCCATCGATGAAGCCACACCGTGGGCTACAGGCAGGCAAGTCTGGGTACCCCCATTCCCAGAACGCCGACAGTAGCCCCCAGGCCCAAGGCGCGCTCGAACTTGGCTTCGAGGCGAAGCCAAAGGGCAAGTGCGGAGTGCCGCGGGCCCTAACCGCCTGCAGCCTTGGTCGACGCGTGGCCATCGATGGGACGTGGGCTTCTCCACTTCCCCACGCTGCCTCGGCATCTGTTCGAATTGACGAGACCCAGCTGCATGTAGAGAAAAACCATCATTGTGTGGGATCGTGGAGGCCGGCGGTTGGCCTCCCTCTGGCTATAAATGAGGGGAGGGGCGGAACCCCCTGCTCATCTCCATCTTCTCACTGCCTGCTCCTCCTTCTTCCTCCTTGTCTCCTCGTCTTGCTGTAGCATCCATAGCACCGATCAGGAGATTCTCCGTGGTAGAGAAGGGAAAACCCCCTCAGGAGGAGCCTGGTCCACTTCTGCCGAAGAAGAGGCTTGGCCGCCCTCGCGACGCCGGCGATGGGAGGGAGATAACGCGGCGTTGGTACGAGCGGCCTCCACCTGCCTTCCTGATTTCCTTGTATGCTCCTGCGCAGAACTCTGGGCAGGGCAGCAGTGCCCAGCGCCGCGTGGGCAGGGGTCGTGGTGGACGGGCCGAGGCCGCACGGCCATCCGGCCCACGAACCCACGCCGAAGGCACCTCGCGGGAGTTCGTGGTATGGGTGGCAATGCCGCCGCGCACGTGGATCCGGCTTGTGAGGTTCTTCATAGAGGAAATGTCGCCGAGGGGGCCACTTGAGCTGTAGCTGCAACATGCCGGGTGCTACAGCCTAGCAACGGGAGCAGAGGTCGAGGTTGTCCCCTCGGGTGATATCTTCATGACTCGAGGATGGGGTGAGGTCGCCCGCGACTGCCGTTTAGAGGGGGCCCTCGCCATTCACTTCGAGTACAATGGCGCCTCCACGTTGTTTTTCAAGGTCTTCGATGAAGACGGCCGGCGCCTGGAGTGTTGCTCCGGGGGAGGCAGTCCGTGCGGCGCGGCCGCGGGCGTCGGGCTCGCTCCTAGCCTTGCCGGCAGCTCCACCAACAGCACCGGCGACTCTGTGGAATCTAGCGACTCTCCCGAGCCCACCGAGTCTCCGGAGTCCAGCGACGACGGCTATGTGCCACCGAGCTCTTGATACGTCTCGAACGTATCTATAATTTTTGATTGTTCCATGCTATTATATTATCTGTTTTGGATGTTTAATGGGCTTTAATATGGTCTTTTATATTATTTTTGGGACTAACCTATTAACCGAAGGCCGAGTGCCAGTTTCTGTTTTTTTGTGCCTATTTTAGAGTTTGGCAGAAAAGGAATACCAAACGGAGTCCAAACGGAATGAAACCTTCGCGATGATCTTTCTTGGACCGAAAGCAAACCAGAAGACTTGGAGTTGAAATCTGGAACGCCATGAGGTGGCCACGAGGCAAGAGGGCGCGCCCAGGGGATAGGCGCGCCCCCACCCTCATGGGCCCCTCGTAGCTCCACCGACGTACTTCTTTCGCCTATATATACTCTTATACCCTAGATCGATCGGAGAGAGCCACGAAACAACTTTTTCACCGCCGCAACCTTGTGTACCTGTGAGATCCCATCTTGGGGCCTTTTTTGGCGATCTGTAGGAGGGGGAATCGATCACGGAGGGCTTCTACATCAACACCATTGCCTCTCCGATGAAGCATGAGTAGTTTACCACAGACCTTCGGGTCCATAGTTATTAGCTAGAAGCTTCTTCTCTCTCTTTCATTCTCAATACAAAGTTCTCCTCGATGTTCTTGGAGATCTATTTGATGTAATACTCTTTTGCGGTGTGTTCGCCGAGATCCGATGAATTGTGGATTTATTAACAAGATTATCTATGAATATTATTTGGTTCTTCTCTGAATTCTAATATGCATGGTTTGATATCTTTGCAAGTCTCTTTGAATTATCGGTTTAGTTTGGCCTACTAGATTGATCTTTCTTGCAATGGGAGAAGTGCTTAGCTTTGGGTTCAATCTTGCGGTGTCCTTTCCCAGTGACAGTAGGGGCAGCAAGGCACGTATTGTATTGTTGCCATCGAGGATAAAAAGATGGGGTTTATATCATATTGCTTGAGTTTATCCCTCTACATCATGTCATCTTGCTTAATGCGTTACTTTGTTCTTATGAACTTAATACTCTAGATGCATGCTGGATAGCGGTCGATGTGTGGAGTAATAGTAGTAGATGCAGAATCGTTTCGGTCTACTTGACACAGACATGATGCCTATATTCATGATCATTGCCTTAGATATTCTCATAACTATGCGCTTTTCTATCAATTGCTCGGCAGTAATTTGTTCACCCACCGTAATACATGCTATCTTGAGAGAGGCCACTAGGGAAACCTATGGCCCCCGGGTCTCTTTCTTATTATATTGCATCTCTTTTATTTACATCGCATCTCGTTTACTATTTTGCAATCTTTACTTTCCAATCTATACAACAAAAATACCAAAAATATTTATTTTACTATCTTTATTAGATCTCACTTTTGCGAGTGACCGTGAAGGGATTGACAACCCCTTTATCGCGTTGGTTGCAAGGTTCTTGATTGTTTGTGCAGGTACTAGGTGACTTGTGTGTTGTCTCCTACTGGATTGATACCTTGGTTCTCAAAAACTGAGGGAAATACTTACGCTACTTTGCTGCATCACCCTTTCCTCCTCAAGGGAAAACTAACGCATGCTCAAGAGGTAGCAGCTCTCGCCACGCTCGGAGCGCAGCAGCAGCGTCCGCTCGGCGTCGTCGGTGATACCCAGCGGCCGGGGTCCTTCGACATCTTCTTGTTTTCTTTCCCTGCACGGAATTGTGATGAGCCCCATGGGGGCATGTAAAAAACGGTAGTGCTTATGGTTCGATGCTATCCTCCCTAGTATAATGTTGAAATTGCGTGTCTCGCTCTGGCACGGTTCCCCCTTTTCGTTCTCGCGGTAGCTTAGTGCCCTACGCTGACAGGACCCAGTCCCCAGGCAGGCTTCAGCCGTCGCTGGTACGCCAGGTCACGATGCCATGGTCAAGGCCAAGAGGTGAGCGGCCCGAGGTCCGGTAAGAGCTCCTGAGGCGCGATGCTCAAGAGGTCCCCTTTGGCGTGCAAGTAGCTTCGTGAAGGCCGAAAAGGAAAGCGACGTTGCCCGAGCAAGGTTGTGAGAGTCGAGAGATTGGGTCGCGAGCTTCACGCTGATATGTGTGGATGACTTATCTTAGTGATCCTGCGGCGATTCCCCTGCGCAACGCCTGATCGTGCCTTAGTGTGGTGACGCTTCTAGGTAAGGCTCCCGCCGGCCTCCCCTTTTCGTCGCTCATCTAGATGCTCTACGTCCTAGGGTCCCGGCCCTCGAGCGAAGCTCGGCTGCCGCTAGTATGCCAGGTCGCGCTGCCGTTGTCAAGGCCAGGGGGTGAGGGCTTGAGAGCCAGTAGGAGCTCCTGAGACGCAATGCTCGGGAGCCCCCCTTTGACGTGCAAGCGAATTGCCTGAAAAAGGGATGGTCGGTGGGCCTGCCCGTAGTTAAACTCCGGGGGTTCCTGCGAGTTAGTCCAAGGAAGATAACATGACACATAACCACGCTTGTTGTCCTGCTGTTGATCTTTCCGCAAGAAGATGAAGGCAGTGAGGATCTGGTGAGGTGACTTGCGCGGGGCAGGCTGTGAGCCAGAGCTCGATCTCTCAGATTTGTCAGCGTTGCAGGGACGGACCCGAGCACAATCACCGCGCCAGCATGTGCAGCCCCCATTGCGGGATGAGCAACAGGCGGGTCAGCAACGCGGGGAGGCAGCGAAGGGCAATAGAATGTCAGGCAAGCGGGTGATAATCATAAAGAAACTCATGATCGCAGGGTAGAGCGAGTTTTGATAGATGCAAGAAGTATACATGTCGCAGGGACGGACCCACGCGGCTTGGGGATAATGCAGCCCGAGGGGCGCCCCCAACTGAACGAACCAGAAAAGTGTCACCTAGAACCGTTGTTGAAGAGATGTTGGGGTAGCTGAAGACGCGTGCTGCAGAAGCCGCTCCTCATGAGCCGCCCAGGTCCTGAACCTCGGGAGGCTCTGGAGGCCCCGGGGGCTCGCGAGGATCCGTCACCTCCTCCGACAGGATCGCCTGGTGCCTGGCCTCCAGAGCCGGCAGGACGCCCCGCATGTGGCGCTGATGCACGACAGCCCTGTTCAGCAAGCCGAAAGACATGCGAATGTAGCTATGAGGGGGGCCCTAGCACCAGCCGACGTGGGACGACTAGAAGAGCTCCTGAGACGCGGCCCTGTTGAGCCCGGGGATGTTGACGCAGGCACGCAGCTCACTGTCCTCGCTAGGGTAGGGAGCTTCGCTATGATGCGGCTTGAAGCTACGTTGGTATTTCCCCAAAGAGGAAGGGATGATGCAGCATAGCGGCGGTAGGTATTTCCCTTAGTTATGAGACCAAGGTTGTCGAACTAGTAGGAGAACCAAGCAACACAACGTAAACAACACCTGTACACAAATAACAACTACTCGCAACCCGACGTGTAAAAGGGGTTGTCAATCCCTTTCGGGTAGCGGAGCCTCAAGATAGGCAAACAAACGTGAGATAAATTGTAGTAGATTGATAGATTGAATGCCAAATAAAATAAATAAGAATAAAATGCAGCAAGGTATTTTTGTATTTTTGGTTTAATAGATCTGAAAATAAAAGCAAAGGAAAAGTAGATCGCAAAGGCAAATAATATGAGAAAGAGACCCGGGGGCCATAGGTTTCACTAGTGGCTTCTCTCGAGAAAAATAGAAAAAGGTGGGTATCTATCACATATCACATCATCATATCTCAAAACTATTAATAGAATCAAGTTTATTTTGTCCAATGATCTTCATGAAAGTTTTTATTATATCCTTCTTGGATATCTATCACTTTGGAACTAATTTTCATCTCTTGCTTTTGATAAGCTCAAATAAATATAAGCGAATATCATGAACATAATTTTTTTTCTTTCTCTCAAATTAATTTAAGTGAAGCAAGAGGGAATTTCTTGAAAAATACTAAAGCACACCATGCTCAAAAAGATATAAGTGAAGCACTAGAGCAAGTCCATAGCTCATAAAAATTTAAGTGAAGCATAGAGAGCAATTCTAACAAGTCATGACATACATTTGGCTCTCTCAAATAGGTGTCCAGCAAGGAATCAAGACTTAAAACACAAAATAAAACAAACAAAGACCCATATCATACAAGACACTCCAAGCAAAACACATAGTATGTGACGAATAACAATATAGCTTCGAGTAAAATACCGATGGCCGTTAGAAGAAAGAGGGGATGCCACTCGGGGCATCCCCAAGATTAGTTGCTTGCACTCTTTTGGATAATAGCTTGGGATGCCGGGGCATCCCCATGCTTAGGCTCTTCTTACTCCTTATTCCTTCATCCATCGTAAGATAACCCAAAACTTGGAAACTTCAATCACACAAAACTCAACAAAACCTTCGTGAGATCCGTTAGTATAAGAAAATAAATCACTACTATAAGTACTATTGCAACCTATTCATATTCTGTTCTTGCATTATATCTACTGTATTCTAACTTTTCTATGGCAAAAACTCATCAAAGAAAACCATAGAGCCATCAAAATAAGCACACAATACAAAGAAAACAGAATCTGTCAAAAACAAAACAATATGTAGCAATCTGATTTGTTCGAATACTTCTGAAACTCCAAACATTCTGAAAAAACAGGACGACCTGAGAAATTTGTATATTAATATTCTGCAAAAATAATTGGCATTTTATCACCCTCTGGTAAAAATAAGAATTGTTTTCGTGAGCGCAAAAGTTTCTGTTTTTCAGCAAGATCAAACAACTATCACCCAAGAAAATCCTATAGGTTCTACTTGGTACGAACACTAAATAAAACACACAAAAAACACAATCATAAAAGTAGCATAATTGTGCAAACACTCAAGAACAGAAAGCAAAAAGCAAAAATAAATGTCCATTGGGTTGCCTCCCAACAAGTGCTATAGTTTTATGCCCTTAGCTTGGCATAAAGCAATGATCTAAGTTTTGTGTTCCGAAGTTTTGGCAACTTTTATAAGCGTTTTCTCAAACCCGGGAGGCTCTTTACGCTTCCCTAAATTCTCCAGAAAATAAACCATCTTTACATCCAAAATATCCAATCGCATGTTGCAAAAAGTAATCAGGGTATTCATGTGATTGATACTACCATTGAGGTGTTTGAGGGGTTCATTATATTTCTGTATTTCAACCATATGTTTATGCAAATTACCAAGTTTGTCCAACATTTGAACTCCCCCAAGGGTGAAAGAAAACCCCTTCTTTTGAGGTGGAGCTCCCAAAATTCCTTCTAAAATTTCATAGGCAGCATTGGCATCAAGCTCAATAAAATTCCCTTTAGCGGGAAAATCTAGGAGTTGTCTATGATGCAAAGCCAATCCTATGTAAAAATTACGAAGCAAGATCTTAGCGCCCCCTTTAAATTGCAAATACAATAAGATTCCATAAGCCTATACCAAGCATCTTTCAAATTTTCTCCTTGTTTTTGTTTGAAGTAAAGAACTTCAAAATCTGGTGACCAACGAGGAGTAGGAATGCTAGCCATTAAGACTAGGAAGCGAAAACACGGATAGATCCGACGAGAAAACGGCAAACGAAAAAAGAGGGGCGAATAAAACGGCAAATTTTTGTGAATTGGGGGAGAGGAAAACGAGAGGCAAATGGCAAATAATGTAAATTGCGAGGAGATGAGATTTGTGATTAGCAACCTGGTATGTATAAGATCCTCCCGGGCAACGGCGCCAGAAATTCCTTTTGATGCGGCTTGAAGCTACGTCGGTATTTCCCCAAAGAGGAAGGGATGATGCAGCATAGCGGCGGTAGTTATTTCCCTAAGTTATGAGACCAAGGTTATCAAACCAGTAGGAGAACCAGGCAACACAACGTAAACAACACCCGCACACAAATAACAACTACTCGCAACCCGACGTGTAAAAGGGGTTGTCAAACCCTTCCGGGTAGCGGCGCCTCAAGATAGGCAAACAGACGTGAATAAGATTGTAGTAGATTGATAGATCGAACGCCAAATAAAATAAATAAGAATAAAATGCCGCAAGGTATTTTTGTATTTTTGGTTTAATAGATTTGAAAATAAAAGCAAAGGAAAATAGATCGCAAAGGAAAATAATATGAGAAAGAGACCCGGGGGCCGTAGGTTTCGCTAGTGGCTTCTCTCGAGAAAAATACCAAACGGTGGGTAAACAAATTACTGTTGGGCAATTGATAGAACTTCAAATAATCATGAAGATATCCAGGCAATGATCATTATATAGGCATCACGTCCATGATTAGTAGACCGACTCCTGCCTGCATCTACTACTATTATTCTACACATCGACCGCTATCCAGCATGCATCTAGTGTATTAAGTTCATGGAGAAACGGAGTAATGCAATAAGAACGATGAAATGATGTAGACAAGATCTATCTATGTAGAGATAGACCCCATCGTTTTATCCTTAGTAGCAACGATACATATGTGTCGGTTCCCCTTCTGTCACTGGGATCAAGCACCGTATACGTAAGATCGAACCCACTACAAAGCACCTCTTCCCATTGCAAGATAAATAGATCAAGTTGGCCAAACAAAACCCAAATATCGGAGAAAAAGTATGAGGCTATAAGCAATCACGCATAAAATATATCAAAGAAACTCAAACACTTTCATGTATATAAAAATATAGATCTGATCACGAACTCAAAGTTCATCCTATCCCGACAAACACGCCGCAAAAAGAGTTACATCATATGGATCTCCAAGAGACCATTGTATTCAGAATTTAGCAAGAGAGAGGATGCCATCTAGCTACTAACTACGGACCCGAAGGTCTACAAAGAACTACTCACGCATCATCGGAGAGGCACCAATGGAGGTGGTGAACCCCATCCGTGATGGTCTCTAGATTGGATCTGGTGGTTCTGGACTCTACGGCGGCTGGAATTGATTTTCGTCGACTGCCCTAGGGTTTCTGGAATATTGGGGTATTTATAGAGCAAAGAGGCGGTCCGGGGGGCACCCGAGGTGGACACAACCCACCAGGACGCACCTGGGCCTCCTGGTGCGCCCTGGTGGGTTGTGCTCTCCTCGGAGCACCCTCCAGCCGCAGCCTTGACCCATTAGGTGTCTTCTGGTCCATAAAAAATCTCCATGAAGTTTCGTTGCATTTGGACTCCATTTAGTATTGATTTCCTGCGATGTAAAAAACATGCAGAAAACAACAACTGGCACTTGGCACTATGTTAATAGGTTAGTATCAAAAAATGATATAAAATGACTATAAAATGATTATAAAACATCCAAGATTGATAATATAACAACATGGAACAATCAAAAATTATATATACGTTGGAGACGTATCACGCCGGGTGGTGGGAGATGGTCGCCTCGCATAGCTCTTGCCTCCTGAAGTTCCTCGGTTGCCTTGGTGATGAACTCCTGAGCGCTCGGCGCCTCGCGCCCTGCGCTTTCCTTAGAGAAGCGCGCGTTGAAGCACGCCTCCACGTCGTGCCCGAGTGCCTCCCTCGTGACGCTGTCCAGGTCAGAGGCCCTCTAGAGGAGTGCCCCCGAGCCCAGTGGGTGGTCAGTGGGTGCAGGGCTTGAGGCAGCGCCTTCCTATGTGAGAGAGCGAGGCGCCCCGTCAGTGGGTGCAGGGCTTGAGGCAGCGCCGCCGAACACCCCACCCTCCTAAGGTTCCTGGCGTAGCAGCTTCTTCTTCTTCTTGGGGACAGCCTCAGGAGGGTAGACTGCACCTTCGTCATCTGGGTCCTCGACCGCCGCCGCTTGGTAGGTGCGCTCAAGAGTGCACACTGAGTCCTTTTCCTCGCAGGCGACCGTGATGATGCCGCAGCTTCCTGACATCTTGAGGACATTGTAGCCATGGTGGGTCACATCCATGAACTTGGCAAGGGTCGGGTAGCCGAGGATGGCGTTGTACGGGAGGCAAATGTGGGCGACGTCGAAGTCGATGAGCTCAGTCCGGTAGTTATCGCGCTTGCCGAAGGTGACAGGGAGGCAAATCTGCCCTATCGGGGTGGTGGAGCCGTCGGTCACTCCTGAGAAAGGCTTGGTAGGCTGCAACTGGTCATAGGGCACCTGGAGTCGGCCGAACATCTCGACAGAGAGGACATTAAGCCCCACACCGCCGTCGATGAGTGTCTTGATGACGAGCACGTTGCTGATGGTAGGCGAGCACAACATCGGGAGGGCACCGTCAGTTGCCGCACACTTGAGCTGGTCGGAAGAGTTGAAGGTGATGGTGTACTTGGACCACCTGAGTGGACATGTTGCCTCGAGCTTGGGGAGGGCTGCATTCACCTGCCACGCGAACTGCTTGAAGATGCGATGGGAGGCTGGGGCCTCAGCACCGCCTAGGATGCAAACGATGGCATGAGGCTCCTGGAAGCCCCCAGCCCCCTCGTCCCGATGATGGTCATCATTCCTTCTTGGTGGTGGCGGCAGCGGGGGAAGGCCAGCGTTGTCCTGAGGATGGTCCTCGCGAGGCTGATGTCTCCAGGTGCCCTCACTAGGCTGGCCCTGCCAGCGGTCCTCACGAGGCTGATTGCACCACTCCTGACGAGGGTCACGGCCGTCCCAGCATCCTCCACTTCCTCCCCGGTCGTAGCCATATTCGTTGCGCTCAGGGCAACGACCGAGGCGCCCGTCGCGGATGGCCCTGAGCTCCTGGCAGTTGTTGGTGTTGTGGTTGTGCACATTGTGGAAGACGCAGAACGGGCGGCTGCCCTTGGATGACTCCGGGTGGTGAGGCAGCACGCGAGATGGTGCAGGAGACTCTCCGGTGGTGCTGACGAGCTTGGCGATGCGGTCCAGCCAGTCCTCGTAGAGGTCGTAGATGGGGCGATAGCGCAGGAGCTCGCGTGCCATGAGTAGTGCAGCCTGCGTGTTCGCCGGCCCACGACGAGCATGAGACGACGAAGCGGCCACCAGGGTCAGCGATGGGGTGGCGGTGCGCCCATCCCACCGCATAGAGGGCTGCATCGATGAAGCCTGCTGCTCGTGGGCCGCGGGGCCGATGGCAGCGTTGGCCGCGGGCGACGGGGAACGGCGGGGAGCACCGTCACTAGCGGGTGCTGTCTAGGCGACGCAGGCGGTGAGGGCGGCCTAGCGCTTAGCGTGAACTCGACGGGGTTCAGCCATGGGGACAACGAAATAGTGGCGAATCGACTGGAGGAAGAGAGGCTCCGACGCACCCCTACCTGGCGTGCCAAATGTCGAATTTGGGGTTCCGCAGACCCTTGAGAGGTTTGAACTCTGGGGTGCGTGCGAAGAACTCAACCTCCCAGTCTGCCTACTCGCCAATCTCATGGCCTAGCTCGATGAACAGGAAGGAAACGGGACACAATAATTTACCCAGGTTCGGGCCACCTTGCGGTGTAAAACCCTACTCCTGCTTTGTAGTGGATTGACCTCGAGGGGCTGAGGATGAACTAGTACAGTGGGAGAACAACCTCAGGAGGAGGCTTGTTCTCGTGCTCGAGTGAGTTGGTGGGTGTGAGAATGATCTCCAGGATCCGGATCCCTCTCTATGGTGGTGGCTAGGCCCTACTTATAGTGGCCTTGGTCCTCTTCCCAAATGAAGGCGGGAAGGGATCCCACAATGGCCACATTCGAAGGGAGACAACTAGTACATCTTATCCTGACAAAAGTAGTCTTCGCCTGCAAAAGCCTCTGGTCGTGATGCTGTGGTGGGCTCGGTGATGACCTCCGTATTGGTGGTCTTGGTCTTGTTGCACGGGAATGGAAACCTTTGGCTGATTGCTCGGGACTCCGCGCCTGCGCTTGCCTCTTTAGCACCAAAGAGGAAACTGGTGCACTGCGCCCGCTGGCGCCCGCCTGGCCTTGGTCGTCATGGCTCACGTCATCTGAAACCTCGCGAGGTGAGGCTTGCATAGAAATCTCCGCTCCTCCGGAGCCAGCCTGAGGAGGCCGCTCCTCGTGGAGGTCTTGGTGTCGTCCGCATCGCGAGGCTTGGCCCCTCGCGAGGGTCTTGAGTTGTTGAGAAGGTGGGCTGTACCAGGCCGTCAATGAAGCCACGCCGTGGGCTGCAGGCAGGCAAGTCTGGGTACCCCTGATTCCAGAACGCCGATAGGGGGCGGCATCATGCGCGCGCGCACGGCAGGGTTAGCACCAGCAATGGGACGGAGCCGGCACGTCACGCGGCTTGCGGCAGCGAGCGAGGCGGGGCTGGCGAGCGGTGAAGGTGTGGACGGGCAACGACGTGGCTTGATGCATGCGCGCTATGCACGGCCCGGTTAAGGACAGGGTGGAGGAAGGAGGAGGCAGAGGGTAAGAGGTTGGGGGCCTCACCGCGGGGCGTAGGGACAGTGCAGTGGGGCTCGGGGAGGAGGACGGCGATGAGGTCGACGACAGAGAGGATGGCGGGGCAGCTCCGACGAGGTGGCTCCGGCAACGGCGCCGTCGTCACTACAAAAAAAAGACACATCCGTGACATTTTTGGCCGAACGAATTTTTTCTGTCATGCTTATGACACTTCTCTGACGATAATTGTGAAAAAACCCGGTATCATCATAGATGTGGTGGGCTCCTACTTCTATGACAAAAAATCATGGACAAAAATGGGCTCTTCGCACAGGGCGGGCCAGAGACGCAGTTGTATGACATTCTTTGGGCCGTCCATGACGGAAAAAAACTATGGTAGAAGTGAGGGCGAGGAAAATATCGGGGAGTTCTCGGTTACGGTGGGTGGTCGGGGCCAAGCGATGCGGAGGTTTGCGCGTTTCTCTCGTACACGTACACGCGTGTGTGTGAGGCATTGCACTCTAACTGAACCCGAGCGAGGCGTTGGGATCTAACTGAACCCAAGCGATTGCACTAGCTACGTTACTGAACCGTGATCGATCCCTTGTTGTTAACTGAACCCGAGTGATTCCTTCGCTACTGCTGCTAACTGAAGTCGATCGATGCTGCCTCTTGATGAACAGTTAGTGTTGTTGGGGGGGTGGATGAACAGTTCCCAATGGGGAGGTGGATGAACAGGACCCCGTGGTATTAGAGGCCGTTGCCGCTGGATGAACCGGACCCTGATCGATTGAGCCGGTTGGGGGTGGATGAACAGGACCCCGTGGAGGGCTGGATGAATAGGAGCCCGTGGAGGGCTGGTTGAACAGTAGCTGGTGGAGGGCTGGATGAACAGTAGCCCATGGAGGGGTGGTTGAACAGGACCTCGTAGAGAGGGCTGGTTGAACAGTAGCCGGTGGAGGAGCGGTGGAGGCTGGATGAACAGGAGCCCGTGGATGTACAGTGGCTGGTGGAGGCAGGAGGGGAGACGCCGTGGATGAACAGTCGCAGGTGGAGGCTGGTGGAGGTCGACGGTGGATGAACAGTAACCCGTGGAGTCCCGTTTTGTGGTATGCCACACCCCTCCCGATGAACAGGACCCCCGTTTCGACCGTAGCGCTCCAACACAAGTCCGTTTCCTCCGTTTTGCGGTACGCCACACCCGTCCAGATCAACAGGACCCCGTCGACTGTAGGAGGTCCAAGACAAGTCTGTTTCCTCCGTTTTGTGGTATGCCAGACCATCCCGATGAACAGGATCCCGTTTCGACTGTGGCCGGTCGAACGCAAGGCCGTTTCCTCCGTTCTGCGATACGCCAGGGCTCATTTCGATCGGTTGTTCCGTCCAAGCCGGTTGGCTCCCGATGAACACGACGACGCAGTTTCTCCGTTCCGACCCAGCCATGTACACGAGCCCTGGCCGTACGTATGCGCGAGTAGGCGTTCGAGACCCCGCCTATATGTACGTACGTGGTCATATTTGCTTTCTTGCGACCTGGCTGTACGTACGTGTACACGATATTAATGCGACTGCGTGACATGCTACGTGCACGCCTCTACTATGACACGTGCGTGCCTCTACTACGACACGTGCCCTTCCTTACATGGCCACGGTTCATCGCTGGAGCCTACAGACAGACCGATCGACCAGTATGTACGTACACGTTCGCGACCACAATGACAACTCTACGTACGCTTCGACCAGGTGGGTCCCGACTGTCAGGCACTTCCTTGCGTGCGAAGATGTAGCTGGTGGGTCCCAGTATTCAGGGGGAAACATTTTTTCCGTGAAATACGGTGGCCCATCCGGTGGGTCCATGCTGTCAGGTGGAGGAATCATTATTTTGCACGTAATAAGGAGGCACTTCCTTGCTGCGGCCGGGGACCTAGCTTTCAACCTCTCCACGTATAGTACTCTTCTGATGGAAGTCGTTCCTTGACCAGATTGACCACGCCGCGCCGAGAGCACCAAGACGGTGGACGACGGCGAGGCCTAGGAAGGGGACGACGCAGAGTCGGGGAAGATGCGGCAGTGGATGCCCACGTGGAGAGGAGTACGAGGGTTCACTGGTTCGGCTACGGTGTGAGGCTGCCGTCGCCGCAGGGCCTGGCCAACGGTGGGAGTAGTAGGGGGCGGTGAGGCCTCAGCGGCAGCACAGCCGGCCACTTGAGGCAGGAGCAGGCGGTCTCGCCAGCGCTGGTTTGGGCGGCTGGTGCAAGAAGAGCAGCGATTGAATAAGCAGCAGGACCATTCGATTCAAATCCAACGGTCACTGCTTCTAGAATCATCTGTTGACTAAGTTGACAAAGCCCTCCGTACGCGTCAACTTAGTAGGCCCACAGGCCAGCCTCCGAACCGGTGCGCTCCAAATGTCAATGGGAGGAATCATTTTTTTGCGTAATAAGGATGTAGTTGATTGCGGGCGGCCAGGCGAGCGGAGGGAGTAGGGTGGGCCGGTGAAGCCTGTGCGGCATCACAGCGGGCCACAAGAGGAGGGAGCAGGCAGTCCTGCCGGCGCTGGTTTAGGCGGCTGGAGCAGGAAGATCAGAGATTGAAGAAGCACGTCGGTCGTTGGATGGACATCCAACAGTCACTGCTGATAGAATCGTGTGTTGACTGACAAAGCCTTGCGTAAACAAGTCAGCCTCGAAATCTGTGGCGTGTACAGCCCATTTGCTATTATTTTTATAATTTTTACTCATTTTTCTAATTCTATGGAATTTATTGCAGCCCATTTTCCATTTTTAGAATTGCTGCCCATTTTCTGGCCAGTACTAGGGTTTAAAATTGAACTAAAAATGTGCGAAATTTTGAAAATCCGCAATATTTTGCTGGGGAACAAAATAATTCTTAATCCAGAAATTAGTAGCCATACTAAAACAAATTTAAAATAAATTGGTACTTTGGCATGTTAAAATCCAATGAAATATAAAATATCAGTGAAGAACAAAAACAAAAAAAGAAACTAATTTCCCATTTGCTATATTTTTTTGGAATTTTCAACCCCTTTGATATTACTTTTAACAGATACTGACCATACTCTTTGGCCAGGATGGAATGCATCCCTCCTTGTCTTGAAAGATTTGCAGCCTAGTAAGTCGGAGAAAACAAATAGGCCTAGCTTGGGTATTCTTCAAAAAGAAATAGTGGGCCACCTATTTTCCCAAAGAAAAAACTGCTGGGCTGATCATGTTGTTAGACGGGCCACAGAGACCGCACAACCCAGTTTATAGCCTGCTCCTCCGAACAAATCCTCAAAAAAAAAGTTGTGCAATTCTGTCGTTAATTGACTATACGTTGAAAATGATGTGGGTCCCAGATATCAGCAGGGTGGATTAGAGTAAAAAACGAGGGGTGCATCTGAGTAGTAAAAGAGGCGCTTGCTTGTGTTCGGGAGTGGACCTGGTGGGTCTGTACTGTCATACTCACAACTACAGTCCTCTCCCGATTCACAATGCTGACAGGACCGGACGGCGGCGCCGCGGCGAGCGCACCAAGGCGGAGGATAAAGTGTTGTCGCCAATGTGCTGGGCTGGGTTGGACATTCTTATTGAAAAATAAAAATGGACCGGACCTATTTACGATGTTGACTACGATTTGCATGGGTCCGCTGGTTGCAGGAAGAAAATGGTGGGAGAAAGAAGACTGGTCGCTATCTTTGCCTAAGAATAATATCGACTAAATGTAACGACACTATCATAGGAAATCATATCCTCCTGTTAAATCATGAATTAAAAGAACTGGTGCATGAGAATTTAGCTTTATTTGTTTTTTTATGTACTTATTTATGTTTAGGGGACCATGAGCATGTACCTGGGCCGGATTCATGTGAGAGCGTCCCTTCCAGTTAATTATGGGTTCCTCTATTGGGCCTTCATCAGTGGGCTGCATGTTATCGACAAGTGGAAAATGTGTTCTATACCAAAAATAGTATGCGCTACGTACGGTACGGGGCACTAAAGGATCGGACCATGCAATGACTTCCAAAACATTGTGTTTGTCATTCTAGCAACACATTTATTCAACCAACAGACGAAATATACTACTGATTGTACATTGAAAACAACAGTAACAACCAGGGCTAGGGGTGTAACAGAAGCACTAAGCAGGCCAGAAGAGTAAAGACGCAACTCTCTCTTCCAAACCAAACATCAGCCATCATTACAAAAGGGCTACCAAAAAAGAATAAGTGTATGCATCAAGCTAAGTAACGATCCTACTACACCAAGTGTACGCATCTAACTAACTGGCTCGGTTAGACGTTACTATTTATTAAGCTGTGGAGATTGGCTGACGGCTTGAACCAGATGGGTGCCTGACGGGGGAAACTCTAGCCAGCAGGTCGAAGTCTGATACTTGCGACCCTCTCTCCTACTTTGGGCTGCAGAGCGTGGCGGCACATATCAGGGTATGGTGCATGCAGACACGGATGGTACACTGTGTAGACACAGTTTTGCCTGATGAACGAAACCACGCTGCCATCATGATCCTTGCCGTTGGTTATCTCCTGGTTACTCGGATAATTCAGTCCGAGAAACAGAGAGCGTGTACCAAGGCTATTTACCAGCCTCCAGTCAAAAATTCCTGAAGGCCCAGAGAAGCTGGGATCCTGCTCAAAGACCTTGCAGTGATTGTGATTGTATTCCGCGAAAAAACACATCCGGTACGTGCGAACGATCATCAATCGTTCACCGTCGTCTGATCGAGCCAGGAACCACCTGCAACTGCCATGCCGCTTTTATTTGAAAGGTTCTGGGATTAGGAAGGGTAGGGGCAACAGGCGGCCAACAACATCATATCAAGTTGGAGTCAAATAAAAAAGGGCTCTTAATGTAGTCAATCTTAAGAACAACATTTTATGAGCATGAACATTTTTTCAGTAAATGTTGACAGTAATATAAGCAAGCCATCATGATATCATAGGAAAGTAACATACTGCTGTAACAACCGTTTGTAGCGATGACTGGAATAGGCCAGCAATACGTCCAGCCATAGACGGAGTCGACAGCGTAAATGAAGCCCTTGTGTTCAATGGCATCAAAGAACCATGGAGGATGTATGATCCTGTGATGGACGTGCATATTTATCCACTTATCGCAGTGACCTGTCAGATAGGCGAGACCGCGGTTGAAGAGCTCAATTAGCCTGAAGTCTTTATAATTCGCGGATCTTGTGGGCACTTGGCAGATTACAACCCTGAGCAAATCAAACTTGGTATCATGTTGCCTACTGTAAGATTCCGAGTATTCTGGGCCACGGTGCCAAAACAGTGAGATGTTAATCGAAGGGGGATCAATCACCGGGTGTAGAGGTCCACAAGCATCCAGCTGCCACGACCGTCGACGAGCACCATCAAAGACGTGTTCATGCCCACCCAGTACATACCATTAATGTAGTTGAGGGTGACGGGGATTGGATCGCAGTCAAGGGGGTTGATGCTCGCCACCCTATGATCGTTATGCTGCGTGACACGCCGTTTCTGAAGATCAGGCGGCTTCAGCAAGCAAGGAGGTGGCTTAAAAAGCTCCGGCCGGTGGGCTTTGAGTAAACGGTACAGCCCCGACGAGCACGCGGCGAGCGGCATGGTACTGAGATTGTCCACACGTTAAACAATGAGCTTGATTACCTCTGTGGGGAGCGAATTCCAGCCACTCTTTCGGCGGACGCTGCTCGGTTCTGCCATCGTTAGTGCTTGGGTTTCGGAAGAGGGGGGAGGCGCCTTAGCGGGGATGGAAGATTGGACGATTATGTGCGGACAAAGATGGAGAAGCGAATATGTGCTGGGGGAAGTGGACAGGTGATGATGACTACAGCATGCCGCTTGACTTACGAGACACATACCAGCAGCGTAGTGTCATATTGATGCCAGACAACTTGCTTGAGTGATAACAGTACTGGTACTCCCTACAGTACCTACTACTATGCCCTAACTTGCTTGAGTAGAGTAGTAGTGGAGTAGGACTCTGCTCTACTACTAGCATTGGAGGAATAGTATATTCTAATCTAAAATAGTTACAAACTTCAATGCCCGAGCGTGGAATGACTACAAACTGCCATCGGTGCTAACTCCAATCCCCAGCAAACGTTCGCAGGGAGACATGGCAGTTGCAAACGCCCGCGACGCAATTACAGTACGTGTGTAAGGGTGGCGGTTTTGTCAAATACTATGGCTTAAAAACAAGCCACCGTCGGATGGAAATCTGATGGTTACGTGGGATTCGCCAGGATTGAGCTCATGGCGAACAATCGCCAGATATCAGTACTAAAAAAGGTTAAAACACCCGGGGCTATAACTTGCACCGGCTGACCACTAACAATGATACTAACATAGTTGTAAAATGGTCAAAGACCGTGTCTACGTGGTGTTTGGAATTATATGCAAAAAAACTAGCAAGATGCCCGTGCATTGCACGGAACATCAAGATGCATTTTTTTACAAAACACCTGTTGTGATTGACCCATGCAGGAGTAATCCCATGTGTAAAAACTAATGATATCTCGAGAATTTTATCGAAAAAATGGTATCTCGACCATTTCATCGAAAAAATGATATCTCGAGAAAGATGATAGATAAGGTGAGGAGGAGTGGGGCGTGGTGGTGACTGGTGGTCGGACTGGGCGGAGGCATGGGGATGGACGGCGCCGGCAGCGGCCACCATGCCAGATTGTTCCAGAGACTTCCTTTTTTAATTGCTCAACAATGAGGTTGTGGGAGATAAGGATGAACGAGGCAAGGCCTTATCTGTAAATGTGGAGAGAGGTGCGGGTATCTTTTGTAAAATTCTCATAGTTTGCTTTCTATCCGTCAGATATAGATCAGACGGTCTATATTATAAGATGGTAGGAACACCATCATCACCAACTCGGTTTTTTCTCTACTCCTACTCCTATAAAAGACTCAGTTGGTGATGATGGTGTGTCTGCCATCCGCCATTTCTGACCATTAGATCTGCATCTAACGGTTGTGATGTAAGTTGTGGCCTTTTGCAATAATTCTCACTTCTCTGCTCCAGTTTACACAAAAACCCTTAGTATCTTGTAACCAACCACATTCCTCCCTTACCTCATCAAAACAGTCCAAAGAATATATTTGGGGTGAAACATAAGATATTTTTAGTGATATGTATATCAAAACTAAACTGTTTTCTTTCAAATTTGTGAATATGTATTATTCTATTTGGATCCGTTGCAACGGACAGGCTCATTTCTATAAAGGTTTATTTCTTGCATCGCCCGCAATGAACACCTGGTGTACTGGTCCGGGCCGGATGCTCGCAGCGGGATGACCTGAGTTTGAATTTTGTCCTAAACTTTAGTTTTTTTTAATATATACTTCTTTCGCTACTGTACTGGGAGTGGAACCCACAGAGTACTTAGAATACAAGATTAAGGATGGATTTGTTTCTTTTTAACTTTTTGTACGAATCTGTAGCCAGCCTGCAAGTCATGTACACTATACTGACAGTGGAACCCACAGAGTACTTAGAATACAAGATAAAGGATGCAATTAACTTTTTATAGAGGGAGAATCATACACGCAATGAACTCAAATGGATTGGACATGACTCTATTATTCTCCAACGGCAACCGGCAAATTTCCTCCCGCGGGCCGGAGTAGGTTTCTCGGTTTGCATGCGGGTTTACGGAGGCGTTTGATGGAGACGAGGAGGCGTGTTCAGCCGGGCGTGCAGCGGGCGGCGCAGCACTATTCGATTTGACAACTACTAGTATATTATAAAAAAGAAAGAAGAGTAGTAGAGATAGATATAAGAGTAGAGATAGAGATAAGAGTAGAGATAGAGACTAGGAAGGAGCACCATCTACTGCTTCGTGTGCTACTCCTGCGCTCCATTAGGCGGGAGCTGTTGAAATTTGGGGAGCGCACTCGCGCGACTGCTAGCAGCAATGACTTGACCAACGACGACTTCTTCCCCGACCTCGGCAACCTCTTCCTCAATGACATGGGCGACAACCTCAACGCCAACGGTGCTGCTCCCGTTGCACCGTATGTGTTTCTGTACTTCCTGTTTGAAATCGTGGTAGAATTCATGTTTCTAGTTTGTGTCCTGGATTCGATATGTTCATTTACTATGCTAGTCCACATGATTAGTTTAGTCTCTGTTATAGCCGTCATGATTTATTTTGTGCTTATTCGGACTAAATCTCATAGTAACTTTCTCATATATTCAACTGGCGCAACGTCCCCTACAGCCACTCCCGTTTCATGGACGGCCTGGTCGATGCCTCCAAGGAGCCCTTCGTCTACTATTACGAGTGCGCGATGCCGTTTTGGGGTTCGCTGGAGGACCTCATTCATCACCTCACGCAAGCGTCCGTCTATCACTACTGGCCTGCGGCAAACATCAAGGACGAGACGTGCTACCCGTTCGCCATGCCGGAGTCACTGGAGGATCACCGCCGCCTGCTAGTCTCGGAGGAGGACGGCAATGTCTTCCTCTTGATTGTGGGCACCGACGAGGCCCGCGCAGGCCGCCGCCCCGTCTCTGTAGTATGTGTCAGGAGCAATGCCGCTGACGCTGACACTGACACGAGGCCAATGTACGGGTGCGTGCTCACTGTTACTGCCCCTCAGAGGTACGTGGGCGCCCACACCCGCTCCATGACGCTGACTAGGACTGTGCCGAGCTGGGACCTTCCCGCCGATGTGGACATGGAAGACACATGGTATGATTTACCCCCAACATGGTGCACGGGGACTCCAAGGAGGTTCACCTGGACATATGCATTACCAAGTTAAATGATGATCATTAGTCTGCGCTCAATGTAACCCACTATTTAAGCATGTGGAGACTTCTTATTTATATAGTATAGAACCTTCCATGCATGATCATGCTATATTAGAGTATCGCGCTTGAATAAAAGTTTATCCATTTATGGTCTAGTCTAGAATCTTCCATGTATGCTTTTGCTCCATTAGAGTTCTTGCTTGCCATTTATGAGATTAACTAGGAATTTTTACTACAGTACTGGTGAAAGACTTATGATGAACCATTTCTTACATCTCCTCTGCCCCCTTCCAAGTCATCCTGATTTAATCCCTCCATCTAGGTGTATAAGAGCATGGTTAATACTTAATAGTATAGCCAACTGCTGACTATAAGAAAGTTCCATGTCATCTGTAGCCAACATGCATAACAATTGCTACTCAAAAACTAATTCTTAAAGATCGTTTCTTGCAAAGCACAATAAGTGTTATTTCTTCACAAGTTTTGGATGCAGGTTGAACAGTTGAACGCTTTTGTTTGCAAAATATACTTTTTTTTATCTATTTCACCTGGATGTTTGTGAGCTCTAGAGATTAAATAATATCTGAAGAAACCTATCGATACCCGTTACACATGAGATGACCCCCACATTCTTTGTCAAAATAAACAACTCCCCGATCAATGCATTTCACTGTTCCGTGCAACGCATGGGCACCTTACTATAGATTAGTACGACCAAAAATTTAACTAACATTATATATAGTATGATAAATGCTCATGCATGTCACCTAAAATTATATCATTGAAAACTATGTTCAAATACGAATCCAATGATATAGTTTTTGTTGACATGCACTAACATTTTGTCAGTTAAATCTTCAGTCAAATTCAATGGGGGACTAATAAACCAGGACCAATGTAGTACTAGTGTAGAGGGCGGCGCTGCACGGGAGTCTCACCCCGCTCGTGGCGCGGCAGTAAAGCCGTCATATCACAAAACCCCACCACTCCCAGTAATAAGTGGCCTGGTAAAATAAACGGACAAGCAACCATCACATCCCTCCGTCTTTTTTGCATTTCATCTCCCTGCATTTACTTTCTCTGGTTCATCTCGCACACTCGATCCCTAGCTACTACTCCTAGTATCCCTAGCTACTACTCCTAGGGCCAGTTCTTTTGGTGGCTTAAAAAATAAGTTGTCTCTTCCCCAGCTTCTCCCATAAGACTGGTCACAGTGGAGAGTAACATTAAGGCGCCTCACTCATTTATTTGGGCTTCTAAACTACTAGTACCTCCGTCCTGCTTTATTCGTCACCATTGTAATTTGTGCTAAATTTTGACCAAAGATTTAACTGATAAAATGTTAGTGCATGTGACATGCACAAACATTTCTTTAGTTAAATTTATGGTGAAAATTTGACACAGATGACAATTAATGGGGACCAATAAACCAGGACGGAGGTAGTAGTTATGGGATTACTAATCTAGAAGCCTAATAGAATTGGCCCCTGGTACTGCTAGTAGTAGTAGTACTCAAGTTCGAATTCCAACACGGCACAACTTGTTAGGCAAAAAAATCGATACATGGTGTAGGAAGCGGTTTAGGAATTTGCATGCCTTCCCAACCAGTGAGATACTCCATACAAAGTACGATAGAGAAATAACCACAGAGAAGGAACCTAAAAGTAAACAATCAAACGAGCATTTCTGCATTTATTTTGCATTGAATCATTTCACCACCTTGACTAGTGTTGTTTTCTACTTTTACAAAAACCGCATCATAATGTTAAAACATGCATTTGCACGTACATAAGTAATAGTAGTACTCCCTCCGTCTAGGTGTATAAGTCTTTGCTCCTTCTTGGTCACGGTTCACAACCAAAGATGACTTATTCACCTGGACGGAGGGAGTAGCACAGTCTGCAAGCATATATAGAGAGAGACGTGTAGTGCGATGGTATATAGTAAAGTTTGTGCTATATGCACGTACTTACAAAATGCGTACGGATACGCAAGGTTTCCAAACCTATCCTTTTACATACTTAATTAAGGACGCTAATAATTCCTGAACGTTCGGGATTTATCATTTGCGTCCCAAAACTAATGAGATCGCCTTACTAAACTAAATTATATTCCTAATAAAAGCCACGTCGCTCGCAAGAGCGCTTGCGGCGCGCCACGAGGGCCCTGGTGCGCGTCTGTTTCCCAGCGCGCCGACACAACGCCTCTTCCTCAGCCTGGCAACTCGCGAGGTGCTTATTGGCGGCTTGCCGGCGGGCGAGCGCGATCTCACCGGTGTGGTGATCCGGTGCCAACAGGTACTCGTCTTGCTGGAAGCGTGCACCCGGTCCACGTACCACCAAGCGTAGATGAGGCGCTTGGGCCCGACTGCACTCAGGGCTTTGGCACGGGCATCCTCCATCACCCTCACGGGCCTCGCACGAGCCTTCTGCCAAAGAGCCAATTGCCTGACTCTCTTGGATGCTACATAGGCCTGCCATGCAGCTTGCCCCGCGGCCCGCTTCTCTTCCTCGGCCTTCTTCTCAGCCTCTACTTTGGCGCGCTCTACCGGAGGCAAAGCCTCCCACAAGGCGACATCCATTTCTTTCCAAAGCTCCTCAAGGCTGGGGGGGCTCGGCGGGCGGCGTGGTGTTCTCCTCGTAGCGGGGAGCCGGCGCGTCCTCCGACGCATGTGCTGGCGAGAATGGGAATGCCGATGCGTCCACCTCGACGCCTCGCAGCGAGGAGCAGAACGCCGACGCGTTCTCCTCGACTAGTGGCAGCGAGGAACGGAACGGCGACGCGTGACCATCCACGTGGTGCAGCGAGGGGCGCCTAGGGCTTTGGATGGGCGATGCCTGATGACCCACAAGTATAGGGGATCAATTGTAGCTCTTTTTGATAAGTAAGAGTGTCGAACCCAACAAGGAGCAGAAGGAAATGACAAGTAGTTTTCAGCAAGGTAATGTCTGCAGGTGCTGAAATTATAAGTAGCGTAGTAGTTTGATAGCAAGATAATTTATAACGAGCAAGTAACGATAGTAGTAACAAAAGTGCAGCAAGGTAGCCCAATCGTTTTGAGGCAAAGGACATGCCAAAACAGTCTCTTATGATAAGCAAAGCGTTCTTGAGGGTACACGGGAATTTCATCTAGTCACTTTCATCATGTTGGTTTAATTCTTGTTCAGTACTTTGATAATTGATATGTGGGTGGACCGGTGCTTAGGTGGTATTCTTACTTGAACAAACCTCCTACTTATGATTAACCCTCCCGCAAGCATCCGCAACTACGAGAAAAGTATTAAGAATAAATTCTAACCATAGCATTAAACTTTTGGATCCAATCGGTCCCTTACGGAATAGCGCATAAACTGGGGTTTAAGCTTCTGTCACCCTTGCAACCCATCATCTAATTGCTACTCCACAATGTGTTCCCTTAGGCCCAAATATGGTGAAGTGTCATGTAGTAGACTTTCACATGACACCACTAAGGGAATCACAACATACATACTATCAAAATATCGAACACATATCAAGTTCACATGATTACTTGCAACATGATTTATCACGTGACCTCAAGAACAAAAGTAACTACTCACAGATGATAATCATGTTCATGATCAGAGGGGTATTAAATGGCATATTGGATCTGAACATATAATCTTCCACCAAATAAACCATATAGTAATCAACTACAAGATGTAATGAACACTACTAGTCACCCACAAGCACCAATCTATAGTTCCGGTAACAAGATTGAACACAAGAGATGAACTAGGGTTTAAGATGAGATGGTCCTGTTTGAAGATGTTGATGGAGATTGACCTCCCGAAGATGGGAGAGTTGTTGGTGATGATGATGACGATGATTTCCCCCTCCGGGAGGGAAGTTCCCCCGGCGGAATCGCTCCGTCGGAGGGCAGAAGTGCTCCTGCCCAAGTTCCGCCTCGAGACAGCGACGCTTCGTCCCGAGAGTATTCTCCTCATTTTGTCTAGGTCATAATGACCTATATACCAGAAGATGGGCACTGGAGGTGGGCATGGGTGAGCACAACCCACAAGGGCACGCCCAGGTGGGTTGTGCCCACCTAGTGGGCCCTCTCTGGTACTTAATTGCTCTAATATTCTTCATATATTCCATAAAAATTCTTCGTGAAGTTTCAACTCATTTGGAGTTGTGCAGAATAGGTTGCCTGACATAGCTTTTCCAGGTTCAGATTTCCAGCTGCCGGAATTCTCCCTCTTTGTGTATACCTTGCATATTATGAGAGAAAAGGCATTAGAATTACTCCAAAAAGCATTATTATGGATAAAAACATTATAAATAACAATAAGAAAACATGATGCAAAATGGACGTATCATGTCCCCCAAGCTTAGACCTCGCTTGTCCTCAAGCGATAACCGAAATCAAAAAACAGGTCCACATGCTTTGAGAGAGAGGTGTTGATAAAAACAAAATACGGACATAGAAGCATCATGTTGAGTATTATAACAGCAACAAAATTAAACATAAGACTTTTATCATAGAACCTTTATCATATACTTCTCATGAATAAGTAATAGTTCATCACACAATTGAAGTATAAAGCAAAAACTCTATTAAAAACCAACAAACTATGTTCTCAGTCAACTTTGCAACTACAATTCATCATCTTTTCAGGAAGGGTCACGTATCGGAGCCTTTAGGCAAGTCCACATACTCAACCATCTTATAGTCTTCTATGATTGCTAACACTCACCGCGTACACATGAGCAAAACGTTTCAACCGGACACATAGAAAGATAGGGGCTTATAGTATCGCCTCCCAACGTATTCACCTCAAGGGTGATGTCAACAATAACTCATGTTATCTATATTCAACTGGACATATGTGCCTAGATCTTTCCTCACCACATGATGCTTGCCAAAGGAGAAAAATAAAAAGGAATAGAAGGAAAACTTTGACTCTTTGCATAAAAGTAAACACATAAAAGTAAAAGATAGGCCCTTCGCAGAGGGAAGCACATGTTGCCATGCGCTTATTTGTTTGTATGCTCAACCCCTTAGTGCAAAAGAACGTCACGTTACATTGCCCCTTGTGATAGCGACCTTTATTATGCAGTCTGTCGCTTTTATTCTTCACCATCACAAGTTCGTGCAACGCTCAATTTTCTCTTACACTAAATGATCTCACACTTTTAGAAGCAATTTTATTACCTTTTTGCACTGATGACAACTTACTTGAGGGATCTTGCTCAATCCCTAGGTAGGTATGGTGGACACTTGCAAGTAAGCTTTGGGTTTAAGGGCTTTTGGATGCACAAGTAGTATCTCTACTTAGTGCAGAATTTTTGGCTAGCAAAGATAGGGGGCAAGCACCACATGTTAAAGGATCCATGAAAATATGACTTCTATGTGAATATAAACGAACATAAACCATTAAGTTGTCTTTCCTTGTCCAACATCAACAATTTTGGCATATAATATTATGATGAGGGCTCACAATCACAAAAGATTTCTTGGATAGTGTATTTATATGTGAATCTTCTCTTCCCTTATTAATTCTTTCATGAGTTGCATAATTGACTAATGTTATGTCTGTCAATCTCTAATATTTTCCTACTTATACTTTTCCTTATGTGGTGCCATCACCAACCATAGGATTAGTATATGATCTTCTTGATTTATTTCCTTTCTTTTATTATTTCCTTTCTCTTTTTATTTCTTATTTCTTTTCTTTTATTTGCAACATGAAAGTAAAGAAAGCAAAAACTCAAACTAAACTTTATTATATAACTTGCACACGATTACAAGGATAGGTCATGAAGCAAACTTTCAAAGAAGAAAGGATCGAACTTAACTTTTATTTATCTAGAGCAGAAGATCGAACTAAAATAGGTAAAATAAAAAAGGTAGTGGGATGATACGATACCGGGGCACCTCCCCCAAGCTTGGCGAAAGCCAAGGGGAGTGCCCATAGCCGATACTCAATTCTTCTTTGGTGGTGATGAAGATGATGGTGGTGATGAAGTGGTATTCTCCAATATAACCATGAGTAGATCCTTCAAACCTTGAATCTCCCGAAGGGCTTGATGGATTAATTCATTGTTTTCTTCACCTCAGCCATTATGTGTTTATTCTCCGGGCCCCATGGTTTTGTTCCTGCACCATTTTCTCTTGGCCGAGATATCTCCCAATTGGACGGTATGTGCCTACGAGGAGTACTCTCGAACCCATAATTGTGAATCAAATTGCAAAAATTGTTACTATGTACCTGTGTAAAGGCCTCCTCAGAGGGAGTCCTTCTTGCACTTCTAGGCTTGTGGATTGTTTAAAGATTCCATGGCTTGATGAGGATTGGGGTGAGTAGAGATGCCTGCTGGTGTGCCTCTCTCGGAGGCTGGAGAGTGAACCCCAAAAGGATTTCCCTCCTCTTCCTCCATAGCAGCCTCTCCAGCTTCATCTCTGCTTAAATCCTCCTGAACCACCCATGTGTCTTCTTCTCCATTATTGAAAGGTGAGGAAGACATGATGTTGGTCTAGCTGAATCTGTCAGAAAACTGCAAAGAAAAGAAAACAGAGGATTTCTCCGTGATACAGTGATTAACAGGTTCGGGAAGTTTATATAGATTTTTTATCTTGGAGGACAAGCATATGGTAGAAAAACGGGGTCCGGAAGGTATCCCAGGTGGGCACAACCCACCTAGGCGGGCCAGGCAAGCCTGCAAGCCTGGCGCGCCCTGGTGTCTTGTGCCCACCAGGGTACGCTTCCTGGAAGTTTCTTTATTTCCTTTTTTTAAATATTCCAAAACTGATAAAGGATATTTTTGCGGATTTTTTGGAGTCTGTTTACTTACCGTATCACGTACCTCCTTATTTTCACGATTCTGGAGTGTTCCAGAAGGACTCTTTTATGTGTTCTTCCGGTGTCAAAGTTTGGATAACATTGCTTTCAAAATTAATGGGCGTACCTGAGATATAATGTTTTATTCGTTGCCCATTGACAACCTTCGGGTTAGTACCTTTGGAATTATTTATTTTGATGGCTCCAGACCGATAAACCTCCTCGATAACATAGGGGCCTTCCAAATTTGAGAGGAGTTTTCCTGCAAAGAATCTAAAACGAGAGTTGTACAAAAGAACATATTCTACAACTTTAAACTCACGCTTTTGGATTCTTTGTTCATGCCATCTTTTAACTTTTTCTTTGAATAGTTTTGCATTTTCATAAGCTTGGGTTTTCCATTCATCTAATGAGCTAATATCAAATAACCTCTTTTCACCAGCAAGTTTGAAATCATAATTGAGCTCTTTGATGGCTCAATATGCTTTATGTTCTAACTCAAGAGGCAAATGACAGGCTTTTCCATAAACCATTTTATAAGGAGACATACCGATAAGATTTTTATATGTTGTTCTATAAGCCCAAAATGCATCATCTAATTTCTTAGACCAATTCTTCCTGGACCTATTGACAGTCTTTTGCAAAATTAATTTTATTTCTCTATTGCTAAGTTCAACTTGACCACTAGACTGAGGATGATAAGGTGACCCAATTCTATGGTTAACATCATACTTGGCAAGCATTTTACGGAAAGCACCATGAATAAAGTGTGAACCACCATGAGTCATTAAATATCTAGGGACTCCAAACATTGAAAAATAACTTCCTTAAGCACTTTAATAGAGGTGTTGTGATCAGCACTACTAGTTGGAATAGCTTCTACCCATTTAGTAACATAATCAACAACAACCAAAATATGTGTATACCCATTAGAGGAAGGAAAAGGTCCCATGTAATCAAATTCCCAAACATCAAATGGTTCAACAACAAGTGAATAATTCATAGGCATTTCTTGACGCTTACCGATATTGCCTATTCTTTGACATTCATCACAAGATAAGATGAACTTACGGGCATCCTTGAAGAGAGTAGGCCAATAAAATCCAGATTGCAATACCTTGTGAGTAGTTCTATCTCTTGCATGATGCCCTCCATAAGCTTCAGAGTGAAATTTCCGTAGGATTTGTCCCTGTTCATGCTCAGGTACACAATGTCTAATAATACCATCTACTCCTTTATAAAGATGTGGGTCATCCCAAAAGTAATGTCTTAAATCATAGAAGAATTTTTTTTCTTTTGTTGGTATGTAAAGCTAGGTGGTAAATGTTTAGCAACAATGTAATTAGCATAATCAGCATACCAAGGAGTACTGTGAGCAACAATTATTGCAGCTAACTGCTCATCAGGAAAACTATCATCAATAGGTAGTGGGTCATCAGGCACATTTTCAAGCCTAGATAAATTATTAGCTACGGGGTTCTCAGCTCCTTTTCTATCAATGATATGTAAATCAAATTCTTGTAACAAAAGAACCCATCGAATAAGTCTAGGTTTAGCATCTTTCTTTTCCATAAGATATTTAATAGCAGCATGGTCTGTGTGAACAGTTACTTTGGAATCAACAATATAAGGTCTAAATTTATCACAAGCAAACACCATTGCTAAGAATTCTTTTTCAGTAGTAGCATAATTTCGTTGAGCACTGTCCAGAGTTTTACTAGCATAATGAATAACATTCAGTTTCTTATCACCTCTTTGTCCTAGAACAACACCAACATCATAATCACTAGCATCACACATAATTTCAAAAGGCAAGTTCCAATCAGGTGGTTGAACAATAGGTGCAGAAATTAAGGCTTTCTTGAGCGTTTCAAAGGCTTCTAAACAATCATCATAAAAAACGGAATATCCTTTTGCAAAAGATTCGTAGGAGGAGTAGAGATTTTAGAAAAGTCTTTGATAAATCTCCTATAGAAACCAGCATGACCTAAGAAACTACGAATACCTTTTATATCTTTAGGACATGGCATTTTCTCAATTGCATCAACCTTAGCTTTGTCCACTTCAATACCTCTTTCAGAAATTTTATGACCCAAGACAATGCCTTCATTAACCATAAAGTGGCACTTCTCCCGATTCAAGACAAGATTTGTTTGTTCACATCTCTGCAAAACTCACTCAAGATTGCCTAAACAATCATCAAAAGACTTCCCATAAACAAAGAAATCATCCATGAAAACCTCAACAATCTTTTCACAAAAGTCAGAGAATATAGCAGTCTTACATCTTTGAAAGGTAGCAGGTTCATTACATAAACCGAAAGGTAGACGTCTATAAGCATAAGTTCCAAAGGGACAAGTAAAAGTGGTCTTTTCTTGATCAGGTTGAGAAACATGTATTTGTGAAAAACCAGAATATCCATCAAGGAAGCAAAAATGTGTGTGCTTAGATAATCTTTCAAGCATTTGATCGATAAAAGGCAGAGGGTAATGATCTTTTCTAGTTGCTTTGTTTAATTTTCTAAAATCAATTACCATTCTATGTAACAATTCTTTGTGGAATAAGTTCATTCTTATCATTAGGAACAACAGTTATACCTCCTTTCTTAGGGACACAATGAACATGACTTACCCATCTACTATCAACTATATGATAGATTATACCTGCTTCCACAAGTTTTAATATTTCCGTTCTTACCACTTGTTTCATTTTCGGGTTTAACCGACGTTGGTGATTAACAACGGGTTTAGCATCAGGTTCCATATTAATTTTGTGCTGACATAGAGTGGGACTAATGCCCTTTAAATCATCAAGAGTATATCCAATAGCAGCTCAGTGCTTCCTTAGAACTTTCAATAATCTTTCTTCTTCATGTTCTGAAAGGTTAGCACTGATAATAACATGATATATCTTATTTTCATCAAGATAAGCATATTTCAAGGTGTCTGGCAACTGTTTTAATTCAAACACAGGATCACCTTTAGGTGGAGGAGGACCTACTAGAGTTTCAATAGGCAAATTGTGTTTGAGTAGAAGACGTTGTTCAAAGAAAATCTTATCTATTTCATTTCTTTCATGCATATGAAAATCATTTTCATGGTCTAGCAAATATTCTTCTAAAGGATCAATAGGAGGCACAACAATAGAAGCAAGACCAATTAATTCATCCTTACTAGGGAATTCTTTTTCATGAAGTTTTCTACTAAACTTGGAAAAATTAAACTCATGAGACTCATCACCAAAACTAACACCGACAGTTTGTTTCTTACAATCTATCTTAGCATTAACTGTGTTCAAGAAAGGTCTACCAAAGATAATGGGACTGAATTCATCTTGTGGGGAACCAAGAACAAGAAAATCAGTAGGATATTTTATTTTCCCACACAAGACTTCAACATCTCTAACAATCCCAATTGGTGATATTGTGTCTCTATTAGCAAGTTTAATAGTAACAACTATGTCTTCTATCTCTGCGGGTGCTATGTCTTTCATAATTTCTTGATATAAGGTGTAAGGAATAGCACTCACACTAGCACCTATGCCACATAAACCATGATAACAGTGATCTCCTATTTTAACTGAGACAACGGGCATGCCAACAACAGGTCTATGTTTATCCTTTTTATCAGGTTTGGCAATTCTAGCAGCTTCTTCACAGAAGTAAATAACATGCCCATCCGTATCTTCTTCCAAAAGATCTTTAACCATGGCAATAGTAGGTTCTACTTTAATTTGTTCATCAGTTTTAGGTGTTCTAATATAGATTTTGTTAACCACAGTTGAAACTTTAGCATGTTCCTTTATCCTAACAGGGAAAGGTGGTTTCTCAATATAAGCAGAAGGAACAACTGGATGAACATTATAAAGTATAGTTTCTTCTTTAACTGGTACTGGTTTTTTAATTTCTTATTTAATAGGTGGGTGATATTTAAACCACTTCTCTTTAGGGAGATCAACATGAGTAGCAAAGATTCACAAAAGGAAGCTACTATCTCATAGTCAAGTCCATATTTAGTGCTAAACTTTTGAAAAGCATCGGTATCCATAAAAGATTTAACACAATCATACTTAAGTTTAATACCTAACTCTTTACCTTTGTCGAGTTCCCAATCTTCAGAGTTGCATTTAATTCTTTCCAAAAGATCCCACCTTAATTCAATAGTCTTCTTCATAAAAGAACCAACACAAGAAGTATCAAGCATGGTTTGATCATTACGAGAAAGCCGAGCATAAAAGTTTTGGATAATAATTTCTCTTGAGAGCTCATGATTGGGGCATGAATATAACATTGAATTAAGCCTCCCCCATGCTAGAGTGGTACTTTGTAGTTCACGAGGCCAAAAATTATATGTATAATTCCGATCACGATTAACTAGATGCATATGATAATTTTTTTTATGGAACTCCAATTTCAAACAATTCCAATTCCAAGATCCAATATCATCGCATAGCCTAAACCATGACAATGATTTTCCCTTCAAAGATAAAGGGAAAAACTTCTTCATAACATCATCTCCGAGTAAACCTGCAAGCTTGAACAATCCACAAATTTGTTCTACATATATCAAGTGCATATGAGGATGTTCGGTTCCATCTCCTGCATAAGGATTAGCTAGCAGTTGTTCTATCATACCCGAAGGAATTTAATATTCAATATTTTCAGTAGGTGCAGTAGGTTGAGGGGTAGCTAATTGTGGTTCCGGTCGAGGTGAAGATACCCCGAACAAACCCCTCAAAGGATTGTTTTCCATAGTAACAAGTGACAATAAATTTCAGCACACTATATAAATGTTTCCTTACCAAATTCCACTTACCAAAGGCGCTTCACTCCCCGGCAACGGCGCCAGAAAATATTGAAGACCCACAAGTATAGTGGATAAATTGTAGCTCATTTCGATAAGTAAGAGTGTCGGACCCAACAAGGAGCAGAAGGAAATGACAAGTGGTTTTGAGCTAGGTAATGTCTGCAGGTGCTGAAATTATAAGTAGCAGAGTAGTTTGATAGCAAGATAATTTATAACGAGCAAGTAATGATAGTAGTAACAAAAGTGCAGCAAGGTAGCCCAATCCTTTTGAGGCAAAGGACAGGCCAAAACGGTCTCTTATGATAAGCAAAGCGTTCTTGAGGGTACACGGGAATTTCATCTAGTCACTTTCATCATGTTGGTTTAATTCATCTTTGGTACTTTGATAATTTGATATGTGGGTGGACCGGTTCTTAGGTGCTGTTCTTACTTGAACAAACCTCCTACTTATGATTAACCCTCCCGCAAGCATCCGCAACTACGAGAAAAGTATTAAGAATAAATTCTAACAATAGCATTAAACTTTTGGATCCAATTGATCCCTTACGGAATAGCGCATAAACTGGGGTTTAAGATTCTGTCACTCTCGCAACCCATCATATAATTGCTACTCCACAATGCATTCCATTAGGCCCAAATATGGTGAAGTGTCATGTAGTCGACGTTCACATGACACCACTAAGGGAATCACAACATACATACTATCAAAATATCGAACACATATCAAGTTCACATGATTACTTGCAACATGATTTATCCCGTGACCTCAAGAACAAAAGTAACTAATCACAATTGATAATCATGCTCATGATCAGAGGGGTATTAAATAGCATATTTGATCTGACCATATAATCTTCCACCAAATAAACCATATAGTGATCAACTATAAGATGTAATCAACACTAGTAGTCACCCACAAGCACCAATCTATAGTTCCGGTAACAAGATTGAACACAAGAGATGAACTAGGGTTTAAGATGAGATGGTGATGTTTGAAGATGTTGATGAAGATTTCCCTCCCCAAGATGGGAGAATTGTTGGTGATGATGATGACGATGATTTCCCCCTCCGGGAGGGAAGTTCCCTCGGCGGAATCGCTCCACCGGAGGGCAAAAGTGCTCCTGCCCAAGTTGCGCTTCGAGACGGCGACGCTCCGTCCCGAAAGTCTTCTCCTCATTTTTTCTAGGTCAAAATGACCTATATACCAGAAGATGGGCACTGGAGGTGGGCCTGGGTGAGCACAACCCACCAGGGCACGCTTGGGCTCCCTGGTGCGCCCAGGTGGGTTGTGCCCACCTGGTGGGCCCCCTCTGGTACTTATTTGCTCCAATATTCTTCATATATTCCATAAAAAATCTCCGTGAAGTTTCAGCTCATTTGGAGTTGTGCAAAATAGGTAGCCTGACGTTGCTTTTCCAGGTCCAGATTTTCAGCTCCCGGAATTCTCCCTCTTTGTGTATACCTTGCATATTATGAGAGAAAAGGCATTAGAATTACTCCAAAAAGCATTATTATGGGTAAAAACATTATAAATAACAGTAAGAAAACATGATGCAAAATGGACGTATCAATGCCATGGTGGTCGACGTGAGAGGGACAGGGAGGAGATAGCGATGAACATGAGAGTTCTTCCGAATGGCGTGGGAGGCGCAGTATTTATCGCAAGCAATGGCACACCTACGTAAGATATGGACTGAGCTTCACTGACTTAACTGCAGGTCCATTTGTGTCACTGACATGTGGGCCAGATGCCTGTTGGGCCCACATGTCAGTGACCCAACACTACTGCAGGATGCTGCTAACGCGACACTACGATCAGAGACCCTTCGAGAAACTGTGTGCGATGCAATAATCGCAAATGGTGGTGTATGAAAACCGTCAGAAATGTATAAAACGTTTGCGATGACGGATGCATCAAACACGGTTCAGGTTTTAGTTGTGTGTGTGATGCAGGGCATACTGTTTAGTCCACTTAACTGTTTGCGATGAGGAGGAACAAAAGAAACGGGCAGCCAGATGAAGGTGTGTGCGATATACAACATATTGTTCACTCGGATGAACTGTTTGTGATTAGGCAACACAAAAGAAACGGTCAGCCAAATTCAAGGTGTGTGTGATATACGGCATGCGGTTCACATGGATGAATTGTTTGTGTTGAGATAAGAGAACGGAAACGGTTCAATATAACAAGATGTGTGTGATACGCGGCAAACAGGTCTGTAATCAGAAATGTGTGCGAAGACCAATAATAACACAGACGGTTGCTGCTAATAAGACGTCTGTGTTGTGCGATGGGATTGCATACAGAACAACAACATATATATATATACACACACACTTATAAGGACATGCATTCATATTTTATTAGTTAAATCCTGCTTATAAACCAGGACGGGGGTATAGGAGGTAATTAAATCGCAAACGTTTTTTTGTATTAACCGTATGTGTACGTGTCCTTTCGTCCTCCTCTCGCACGTCTTGTCATCCCGCTGCCGCATACGGCTTACAGCGCAAGCTTGTGCAGCGCACGGGGGCGTTCTTTTGGCCAAACGGTGGCGCCAATTTATCGTCGGTGTGCCCATTCCCGTGCAACCTCGCAGGTTCCCGTGTAAGCTTCCCGCCCGACTCGGTGAAATCCCCCAAAATCCCAATGCTTACCGGCCTGCTATAAAAACCCTCACGGCCAGCGAGTCTTGCGTTGCATTTTCCCCTCCCTCCCTGTACCTTATCTCGTCTGCTTCTCCCACAATCGCCAATGGCACCGATACGTCGTCGTCGCTCAGCCACTCCACCGTCATTAGAGGACATCTCCAGCTGGGAGGCTACACCGCGGCGACGGCGCAATCCCCGGCATAGTGTAGTGCGCGTGGCATCCCTGTTGGGTGTGCGTGGAACACCCACCACACGCTCTGCCGCCGCTGCCCGTCGGCTGCTGTTGCCGGCCGCCGTTGCCGCCACACCACCGTCGAAAGCTAGGGCCATCTCCCGCTCCGCCGCCGCGGCCCGAAGGCGGGAGGTGGCCGTCGTGGCCTCCACCTCACTGCCGGCCACCGTGGACAGCACCCGCTCCTCCACCGCGGCCCGAAGGCGGGAGGTGGTGGTCGTGGCCGCCACCCCATCGTCGGCCGCCAGCCCACCGTCAACCGCCGGGATCATCACCAGCTCCGCCACCACCGTCCGAAGGAGGGAGGCGGAGGTGGAGGCCCGCATGTGCGTCAGCGACCTTGCGCGCTACACCGAGTTCCCGCGGGAGGAGGAGGAGCGCCTCGTCGACACAGAGGCGAGGAATCGTGAGATCTACGAGCAGTCCGGCCGCTTCGAGAGGGATCGTCTGGAGCGGCAGTGGGAGTTCGAGCTGGCGAGCATCGCTGAACGTGCAAAAGCGGCAGGCACCGTATTGCATTTCTTCGGCTCATCGGTAGGCTCCTCCTCCTCTGCCTTCCACTGAGCGCGCTCGGCAGAGGAGAGGCTGCTGGAAGTAGCACAAAGCCCCTCCGTGGTAGTAGTATTATTTAGGGGCTATTTTGTACAGTTCATCTGACTATAGATGTGTGGTCGAACTGTACAACATACTTAAAATTAGCTAGTATATATAGTTGAACTAGCTATTTCAGTACGTGGTTGGAAACAATTGGGGAAAAGTTTGGTCGGTTCAGCTGTCGAGTTGAACTATGTGTATAAATTAAGAACGACTGCTTAATCTATGAATGAAATCTATGCTTAATTACTGAATTTTAGTTGCAAAAATTAGATAGTGCTAGTGATTTCTAGCTGCATATTTTGAGAAATCGCAGTGTGACAAGGATTGACAAATGGCAACATTACTAGATCAACAAATGTAAATCTTTCCAGTTTGATAAATGGCAACATACCCAATATGACATATGCAAATCTTACCAAATTGTTTGTACGTGGTTGCACACGGGTCATCCAAAACAACCGTTTGCGTTGAAGGGATGCACAAATCCTGCGCTGCTCTCACTTTGCATACGGGTGTTCTATCTAAAACGTTCGCGATCAAGAGCTGCACAAGTCCTGCTCGGCACATTTTCCCTTGGCTTTCTGGGGAAGCTGTCAGTTTGCATACGGGTGTTCTAACTAAAACGTTTGCGATGAGTGTTTTATTTTAAAAACCGAATTAAACTGCGGCTTGGGCGCCATTAATGGAGAGAATGCGAGCAAGGCGGGCGGCCATGGAAGTCAAAGGGCTCTCTTCTCGGTGAGCCTGCGCGGCGTACAGCTCGCACGCTTCCTGTTGAGCCTCCGCATTGGAGTACAGCTCGCACGCCTTCCGTTTAGTCAAGCACTCAAGCACCTGTCCACACGGCACCTCCTAGCCATTAAAAGAGTGAGGCGTGGCATCACGTGAATGGTTAACAGAACGCACACAATTTAAATTATACAAAACATTTGAGATGTTATAGTGGCAGCTATTTGTTTCAAAATGTCTTTGTTGGCTATTATTCGAGTGCGCCTTCTCTCAAAATGGACACGGGAAATACCACAGCATGTCAGGTGCCATTCCATTATAACATGCCAAGTTTCATGAATTTTAGACGAGTTTTGGATTTACTAGAATTTAAAAACAAAGTATCTCAACATTTTGTCGGCAATCAACAGTGCCCTGGTGTTTGAAATTCATTCCCATTTCTTGCATGGGACCTAAGCATGCCCCGAAGGACACAGATTTGTTTTTTAACCAATTTATATGCACTGGAGCTTGTGCATGTAGTTCAAATTTGAATTATGCACTTGAAATGCCTAGAAACCCCAGTTAATGTATAAAAATTTCCAAACAAACCCCGAAAAATTCCAAAAGTAAACACAACACTCATGTTGTTCCATGTTGACACTAGAAATTTTTTGAAAGCAATAAGAAGCAACGGATATCATTTCGTCCCCAAAGGTGGCAGGTTCCCTACCGAAACCATCATGCTTGTTGTGAGAAGATAAGGTTTGTGAGAACCTTATACCCAAACCTGCCCCAAATGGGACAATTTTTTACCACAGCATGTTGATGCTGCTCCATGATAGCATGCCAAGTTTCATGAATTTCAGACGAGTTTTGGATTTACTAGAATTTAAAAGCCATGTATCTCAATGTTTGCGGCCGAGTGACGGTGGCAGGGTGTTTGAAATTCATTCCCATTTCTTGCATGGGACCTAAGCATGCAACCAAGGACACATATTTGATTTTTCAACCAGTTTATATGCAATGGAGAATGTGCATGTAGTTCGAATTTGAATTATGCACATAAAATGCCTGGAAAACCCAGTTAATGTATAAAAATGTCCAAACGAACCCCAAAAATTCCAAAATTGAACACAACACTCCTGTTGTTCTATGTTGACACTCGAATTTTTTTGAAAGCAATAAGAGGCAACAGATATCGTTTCGTCCCCAAAGGTGGCACGTTCCCTACCGAAACCATCACGCTTGTTGTGAGAAGCTCTGGTTTGTGAGAAGCTTATACCCAAACCTGCCCCAAATGGGACAAAAAATTTACCACGGCATGTTGATGCTGCTCCATGATAGCATGCCAAGTTTCATGAATTTCAGACGAGTTTTGGATTTACTAGAATTTTAAAACCAGGTATCGCAATGTTTGCGGACGAGTGACGGTGGCAAGGTGTTTGAAATTCATTCCCATTTCTTGCATGGGACCTAAGCATGCAACCGAGGACACATATTTGATTTTTCACGAGTTTATATGCACTTGAGAATGTGCATGTAGTTCAAATTTGAATTATGTGCATAAAATGCCTGGGAAACCCAGTTAATGTATAAAAATGTCCAAGCGAACCGCGAAAAATTCCAAAATTGAACACAACACTCCTGTTGTTCTATGTTGACACTCGAATTTTTTGAAAGCAATCAGAGGCAACGGATATCGTTTCGTCCACAAAGGTGGCACGTTCCCTACCGAAACCATCACGCTTGTTGTGAGAAGCTCTGGTTTGTGAGAAGCTTATACCCAAACCTGCCCCAAATGGGACAAATTTTTTACCACGTCATGTTGATGCCGCTCCATGATAGCATGCCAAGTTTCAAGAATTTCAGACGAGTTTTGGACATGTATCTCAATGTTTGTGGCCTAGTGACGGTGGCAGGGTGTTTGAAATTCATTCCCATTTCTTGCATGGGACCTAAGCATGCACCGAAGGACACAGATTTGATTTTTCAACCAATTTATATGCACTTGAGCATGTTCATGTAGTTCAAATTTGAATTATGCACATAAATGCATTGGAAATTCACTTAATGCATAAAAATGTCCAAACGAACCCGAAAAATCACAAAAAATAACACAACACTCCTGTTGTTCTATGTTGACATGAGAAATTTTTTGGAAGTAATAAGAGGTAACAAATATCGTTTCGTCCCCAAAGGTGGGGCGTTCCCTATCGAAACCATCATGCTTGTTGTGAGAAGCTCTGGTTTGTGAGAAGCTTATACCCAAACCTGCCCCAAATGGGACAAATTTTTTACCACGGCATGTTGATGCCTCTCCATGATAGCATGCCAAGTTTCATGAATTTCAGACGAGTTTTGGATTTACTAGAATTTAAAAACCAAGTATCTCAATGTTTGCGGCGGAGTGACGGTGGCTGGGTGTTTGACATTCATTCCCATTTCTTGCATGGGACCTAAGCATGCAACCAAGGACACAGATTTGATTGTTCAACCACTTTATATGCACTGAAGCATGTGCATGTAGTTCAAATTTGAATTATGCACCTGAAATGCCTACAAAACCAAGTTAATGTATAAAGACGTCCAAACGAACCCTGAATAATTCCAAAAAAAATTGACGACACACATATAGTTGCATGTTCACTCCAGATAAAAGGTCTAGCAATTCAAACACCGTCGACTGCCACTGTGACCCCATTATGTAATTCAAATCAAGATGAAAAATCAAGTAGATCACACACAATTTATTATCAGCAACCATGTGAGATGCAGCACAAAATATCCTGGACCACCGTCGGTGTATAGTACGCCTATGGCTTACGCGAGAAGGTGCGTCAGCTACATTCCACAGCCGGCGTCTCAAGCACACTAGCTCACTCCCCAAATATTATTTCACTGTTCAATCGTCGCCGGTGAAAGATGGGGACGTGGAGCCGCGTCGTGAGGGCAACTTCAGCGGCCCACTCCGGCGAGAGCGCGGCCGCAGCCGCCAGGCACGTGCTAACAAGCGTCGTGAGGGCGACCGTAATTTGCGTCCGGGCGGCCCAGGCAGCCCGAACGGTCGCTGTTGCTTCTCAGGTGGCGGCAGCATCATCTGCCTTGGGGATAGCAACTGGCGAGAGTGGCACAATAGCTATCCGTTCCGCAGTGGCGGCCTTAGCCCTGATGGAGGCCGCCCGCCACCATGTCGAGGCCGTCCACGCCCAGCTCGTGGCGCTCACCGCACAAATCGAAGGAAGCTTATCCGACAACAGTCGGCAACCCACGGCCGAAGAGGTGGCAATCGCCAAGAGAGTTCGAGCAGCCATCCGTTCCTGCGCGGCATACCTTGCGACGACGGAGCCCGCCAAAGCCCAGATCGCGTCTGCCCACGCCCAGCTCGTGGCGGCCTATTCAAAAGATATGGTGGACGCGGATGGTGAGATGCTTGCCGAGTATGGTGCGATGGATGCCATGGAGCCCCTTCCCCAGGAGACCATCGGGCGCGAGCTGGACATGGAGGCGGCGGCGGAGATCGACGAGCACCAGCCGTAGTAGTACTCTTTGTTTTGTTTAATTAAGAGCACCAGTCTTTAATTTGTTAGAGTAATGTTTAGGTCAGCTAGCTCTATTTCATTGCTGAACTTGCTCGATTAATAAGTGTGGGTGTGCTGTAGTCTCCTTTGTGTGCCCAAATTATGCAATGACGTGGATGGCCACTGTAACCATGGAAATTCGAACCAAAACTTTTGTCGTTCAAACTCATCACATACGGGTTAAGCTATCTGAATCGTTTGTGATGTCCACATATCGTAGACAGTTCTGAATAAGGGACCGTGTCTGATGACACTTTGCGCCCCAGTTTTTTGGCTGAAGCGATTCCAAATTTTCGGCTTTCGTGGAAATATCTACCTCCCCACCCCTCCCCCTTACCAAAAGCCACATTTCCCCCTCTTTCCGCCTTCCTTTCCAAGTTGAAACCTTCACTCCTTGCTTGCGGCGCCGCCTCCTCGTCGGCGACCCTCCTTCATGTTGCTCGGCCTCGTCTATCCAGGCAGGTAATCCACACCCTACCCCCATCCTCCTCCTCCTTCCACATCCCACATGCCCCGACCGCCAACGCGAGCGCGACGCCTTCCACCCAAATCACCAACCCCTCCACCAAATAAGCACCGGGCTAAGCCATGGTGCACGTAGTATAGCCAGGATCTCTAGGAGCATTTGGCAGTGCAGAAGCAAATCGCGGCCGCACGCGCGGATGAGGTCACGATGGCTGCCATTTGTGCCAACCCCCAGATCTTGGAGGAGAACCTCGCCGTCGAGGCCACCGTTGACGCCTCGCGCACCGACGCCGTGACGCAGTTGACTGCTTTAAATGATAGTTCGTGGCGTTTTCTTGAGGCCATCGTTTGCTAGCTACTGCCTTTCCTTAACAAATTCTAGTGAATTGTGCTATCTACTTTTACCAGGAAATCTTCTGCTATAGTGTATATGTTCTATATGTCGTGCAATGTGGTGTTCAGTTAACTGCTTGGTTCAATTCTTCAAATGTGATGTTTAATTCTTCAGGGTGCAATATTTCCAAGTTGTTAAGCATGCTTGGTTTGGTTAACTGTCTGATCTTCTATTACGAGTATTTATGTTGTGCAATGTGGTGCTCAGTTAACGTTTGGTTCATTTGTTGTGGTGTTTAGTAACTGCTTGGTTCAATTCTGCAATGCGATGTTCAATTGTTGTGGCTGAATTCTGTTGTTGTATACCATGTGAGAAATAAATCGAATTTGGTTGTACTAAATACATGAGAAACAAATACAATTGCTATATTTCCAAGTTGTTAAGCATGCTTGGTTTGGTTAACTGTCTGATCTTCTATTAGGAGTATGTTATATTGTGCAATGTGGTGCTCAGTTAATGTTTGGTTCATTTGTTGTGGTGTTTAGCTAACTGCTTGGTTCAGTTCTACACTGCGATGTCCAATTGTCGTGGGTAGAATTTTGTATTGTTGTGCATGTGAGGAATAAATCAAATTTGGCTGCACTTAATACATGAGAAACATATAGAAGTGCTATATTTCCTAGTTCTTAATCATGCTTGGTTTGGATAAATGGGTTTTCCATGTGGCTTGAATTAATCTGATGAATCTGCAATGTGCTTATTTTTCATCAACATATTTTACTGATAGCATGCGAACCCTTACTTAACCTGATGACTAACTACCTTATATGTGGTGCAGGGAAACAATGGGAAGCACTACAGTTTACAATCGAGGTTAGCACGTGCATGGTCTGTTGTCTAATAGCACATTATTGTGCAATTGTAGGAACCATTCTAATATTTAGGTTTTTAACAATTTGGTCTTGCACATGTAGGTCCTGCTGTCAGAGGTTTTCACCCACTGTTCGACCCTTTTTTCATATGGGGAAATGAGTTGTCCATGAATACCAGTCAAGTCAAGAAACTGAGAAAGATTGTTAGGATAAAGAAATTAGCGACAAAAAACAACAATATCTTTGTCTGCACAATGAAGAAGACATCAGTTCACTACAGGATGGTACTAACTATTATACCTTGCCTTTTTTGTTCCTTTGCCCCATTTCCAATATAGAGAAGATATTTACGCACATCCTTGTTTTCAGGCCTTTCCAAAGCAGTTCACTGATTATTACCTCTCAAACCACCCGTATGGTCAGGAGGCGAGGAAGTTATTCATACAACATCCATGCTTCAATATTGAAGTGTTCCTGAAGAGGACGAAGGATGGACGGTCAATCATCCACAGGAACTGGCCTAAAGTTACAAAGACCTCCAACATCAATGAAGGCTCAATATTCGCCTTCTGCTTCAGCAGTTTTCCAGATGAGATACATCTATCGATGTACCGTCTATGATGCTAATTTCAAAAGGTTATAGATGTTGCATGTGAAACTTGGTCCTGGTGTAGTTGTGTACTGGGGTAGCTGAGTGCTGAAGCTATATGATGTTGTACTCTGATGTATTTCAATTATGAAAATGAAATATATTGTGTGCTTAATATGAAGTGTCAATTAGATTAATAAATGGATTATGAATAATCAGATAATTAGCCTGCTAATGGCGAATTAGCCTCCTAATTGGGTTTTGCTATTGCAAACGGTTGTTGAAAAAAGACCATGGGCGATGACCTCAGGCAACGCACACAGTTTCTAGGAATAAACTGTTTTGGATCAATGAACAATCACACACAACTTTCTCTTGAAAACTGTTTGCGTTAGGCCACCTTGCGCAAACGTTTACCACATAAAACCTGTGTGTGATGGACAGCCTTTGCCACATAGTTTCTTCTATGGACCGTGTGTGATACATTCAATAACGCAAACGATTTAATGGGAAAAATTGTGTGTGATGTACCTGTGAACGGAAACATTTTACTTGGAGCGACTATGTGGGATGTACATATGAACGGAAACGTTTAGCGGGGATTGACTGTGTGGGATGTACTTGCGACCGGAAACAATTTTGCCGTATAATTTTTATTTTTTAACTCTAATGTACGTATTTCCGTATTTGAGCGCTCGCCGGTCACACACGACCTCATTTTGCCGAGCGTGTGTGCCAGGAGGGCATATCCCCGACGGTTTCTGGGTCGTGTGGGAAGGACCACCCTATCGCCCACACTCACTTGGTGATGGTTCCAAAGGCCGTCGCGGAAAGGGGTTAAAAACCATTTATTAGGAGCTCGCTATACTAGTGCAATGCACCTGCAGTTAAGTAACTGAAGCAGCGTCCCGTAAGATATGTTGCGTCACTAACGTAATAGCTACGCGGGCATATTTGTTGGAGTAAATTACGGGGGAGGGAAGGGGTGGAAATATTGGTGGTCACAATGGATTGGATGAGCGCGGGGGGAGGAGAGTCATGCATGCAGATTTTTTCCACACGGGGTGGAGTGGTGTGACTGCCGGAGGGAGAAGGAGAGTCAAGCAGGCGTTCAGATTCAAGGTGCACTAAATTATTGCATGCGATGAATAAGGCTGGCCATAGTGGTGGTAATGTGGTATCTTACTAGCTGGTATCATGCACACGTGAATAGCAAACATGCTGATGTGACAAAGAATTAAAGAAGAGAGTGGGTTAGAATAACATAGGTAGATACCGTATCATGTTAAATACTATGCTACTTTGTGTCATACATGGCACTATAAAGGTAGTCCCGTATCATACACTAGTATCACATGATACTAGTATATGATACTTTCTACTATGATTAGCCTAAAGATAATATTGACTAATCTCTACTCTCTATCTCGACTCTTATCTCTATTTTCTACTCCATATATTTATTACTCCTATAAAAATCTCAGTTGGTGGTGATGGTGTGTCTGCCTCTGGACAACGTGAGCCGTTCGATCTACATGGAACCAACGGCTGAGATGTGGGTGCATAGAGACATGGCCTTGCCACCGGAGGTAGCAGATATTTACCCACCTCTGCCACTGTATAAAATATGGAACTACCCATTCCAGCCTCATTTCCTTTCTGGTTCATCTCCTTGCATTCTTGCCGGTGGTGGCGAAGGTTCCTGAAGATGGAGTCCAGACTCTAGAAACCACTACAAAAACTATTCCACCGCCTCTATCTTGGTAAGAGTAGGTGAAATTTTTGAATCGAGCCCTTTAAACTAGAAGGGAGGTAGTAGTACTCTAATAGCTAACCTTGTTGTGATGACTAGATAGGACATGGCACGCACCTGGACGGAGGAACTAGTCTGCATTGTGCATTTAAGTTTTGTTTGAAGTCAATGTACCTCTACTTTGACCAAACTTATAGAAAAATGTATCATTAGTCATAATGTCAAATCAATATTTTTATACTCATTATAAAACATAGTTTTTATACTCATTATAATAAGTATTGTAGATATTGATATTTTTAGTATAAATTTGGTCAAAAACTTTGCAAACTTTGACTTGACACAAATCTTACACAGAGTAAAAAGGACCAGAGGGAGTATCATGCATGCGGAGTAGGCAAAAAAAATTGCTCATTTATAACCAGTCGAAGCCTCAAAGGGCGCGACCGTGTGAGGGAGGCGAAGGTCGTGGGAGGTGCGACGGTTGACGGAATTAAGTGAAGTTACATCCATGCGCCCGGCATTGCGTGCGAACACGCAGAAGCTATATCGTCAGGCCTACGATATGGGTCTAGTAGACATGACATCTAGTGGGTCCCGCATAGTACTCGAGAACTCTTTGGGGGCTTGCAGCCGTTTATCCACCGGGCAAGCGAACAGCCCCACGCCGTTCGCAGGCCCTACTCGTCCCCGTCTTCTACCTTACAATAGTTTGCTCCCAGTCATCCCGTCCTTTCACATTACACCAGTTCAACTTCTCCTAACCCTCCTCCAAAATCCATGGCCTCCCAAATCCCCATTGTCGTCGCTGAGTACCAGGTTAGAGCCGTCACCGGTGATGAGTTCATCTTCATCTACACCCGTGGATCCGCGAAGGTGAAAGCATGCCTTGCTCGCTTCCTACGCATGTTCAACAGTTCAAAGGATGAGTGGGTCGCTGGGCTAGATGTTGAGTACACCACAGTCCTGCAAATGGAGAAGATTCTAAAGGAGGCAGAGAAGAAGAAGCCCGCCGTGATCCAGGTTTGCGTACATAACGTGAGCTTGGTCTACCATATATGCCATGCCGGCGTTGAGTGCCAGGATTTTAAGAACTTCTTCCAGGACGAAAGAGTGAAATTCGTTACTGTAGACTTTAGGAACAACAGGGATGTCCTGGGTCGGATAGGCCTCATTGTAGGCCAGCCCTTCGATCTCCAGAAGGCAAGCCTGGTGTCCTCCTCTCAGCCTTCAGTGCTGACCTTGGCAGCAGCCATGATTGATCCTTCATACGCTCAACTGAAGAAACCACACCACGAGTTTCATCATGCATGGGAGTCGAAGACAATAGATGAAGATCGCATCCTATACGCAGCAATGGATGCCTACCTTTGTTTAAATAACTACAAGGGTTGGATGAAGAAGCAAAGCCCAGTGTCCAGTTCAAGCAAAGAAGCGTCAGCGAAGAGGAAGAGGAAGAGGGACGAGGACGAAGTCGAGGACGTGGACTCGGACTCCGAGTAAGGTGGCAGTGCCGTCGCTCATGTTGGTTCTACTGCAGTGTCAAGCGAACTAGTTGCTTACTTTTATTTCGGGAGTGTGTTATGCTGAGCCCCCAGCAGAACTATGTTTATGTTCTTTCTCGTTATTTGAACTCTTTAGTACGTACAGTAGTACTAGTACTATGTCTTACTACCATTCTTCTTGTAGTTGCTACTACTGCTCGTATCTTCGTGTTCCTACTGTACTTAATACGTTCGTACTAGTAGTATAATTTGGGTCAGTTGATTTGTGAAAGAAGTTCGACCGAGCGAAGGAAGAAGACGGCAGAGAAGCTACCCCAGTATCTATATTAGGGTGGCAGGGTGCCCACAATCTATCTTATGAGTGTTGGGTGTGGAATGCAGTTCGCCGAAAAAAATGGATTGTGCCCGGGGTTAACCGGATGGCGGGGGTGGGGGAGCATGGCGATGGCAGGCGGTTCAGGGGAGGGCCGGACGGTGGTGGCAGGCAGTTAGGCGTGTGGCGGGCTGGTGGCTCGATGCCTGAGAGAGAAGATGAACATTGCATCAATTTTGGAGGTTGAAGAAGCCCTTCTGGCCATCCATGTTGCATCCAACGGCTCACAAGAGTCGACTGACCCAAATTGCTCCTTCAGATTACAGGATCCATGTGGCATTCAAGGTCTCAAAGGTAGATTCCGCGTCCACACCCGGTTTGCAGGCTTGGCGCGAGCGCGACCGGCTTCCGCCACGATAGCCACCATGCGCGCCTCCTCCGCGCGGGCGGAGACGACAATGACACGCTAGCTCCTCCTCGCCGGCATGCTGGAGCACGCGCTCATCCTCCTCTTTGTACGCTACGTGCATAGACGCGGCTCCACCAGCTGCTCGCGTGCTTGGCAGCGCGGCGGCATCACGAGGAGGGATTGCAGACGACGTGAGCGGGTGAGCCTTCGGCTTCATGGCACAGGGATGGCGGCGACACGGCAGTGATGGGCAAGAAATGGTTGGCCGGAGCAGGCGGGCGCCGGCATGCGCAACGGCAGTGGCATATTGATGAGCGTGCGTATGGGAGCTTAGTTTAGTTTTATATAGGGTTGGTAAAACTTAAAAGAAAACCGTACTAGTACACGTAAACATTAGACTGAGGCAGCGCTTATATTAGTTACCACAGCCATGATACAGAATCCTGTGCAAGCGTGAACCGCGGCCGCGCGGTCGATCAAACGGTGCATCACCGTGTCGCACTGGAAGGACATCCACCGAACCTTTTTGTGTGTGTGAAAACAGTCCCTAAATATTACTCAATTTTTTTCCTGGAAAAGTTCTTCACGCTACAATATTTCCATATATTTGAATTTAGCTTCAGTTCGTGTTTATTTGGATTTGGACGTTTTAGGTGCGCCCTAGTTTTTTTAATACTGATTTTGTGTGTGTGACTGAGAGAGAACGTGTGTATGTGTCCATATGTGTGTTCTGGCGGAAGGGCAATGTGGAGACGGTGTGCGTCTGATAGAGACATAGAGAGGTGTGAATGTGCAAATGATCATGCACGAGTGAGACATAGAGAGATGTCGATACGTTGTGTATACATGAGAGAACGGTCTTCTATTTGTACTTGTGTGTGTGTGAGAAAGAGGAGCATCCGTAACACAAAAACCATCTCTCTCGATTTGTCTGTCCCTCGCACGATCGCATGTAACACATGCATCAACGCACACATTTTGACACCCTCACCCGGCCCCTGCCCACCTCAAGGCCCGCACATCGCTCTCTACCTCGCACGCACAATCTCTTCGTGAAAACCCTATTTAGCATGTAGCTTTCCGTCACATACACACACATTTCTCTCCATAGGTTTGATTTCTCTCAGTATCTGGCGCGCGCGCGCACACACACACACACACACACACACAAACCCTATTTAGCATGTAGCTTTCCCGCCCTATCTGCTCCATCTTCGCAAGCTCTCTCTACACGTTTCATTCACACATTGGAATGTGTTCAAAATGTTGATTTTATAATGGATGATGTAGAGTTATGGTTGGTTTTGTTGCATCCTACAAAGTAGTAACTATGAAATGCATTTAGATTCTCATTTGACTGGGATTATGTGAGTTTGAACATATTGTGAAGTACTATAGACCTCGTATACATATTGGAATTCAACAATTATTGTAACTATTGAATTGTATAGACCATTACATTCGAAGTCAGTAGCCTAATATATTTATTTCACAATTACAACAAATGATTAATTCACTACAAACTAAGAAAACAAATGTGTACTCCCTCCGTTTTTATTTAAGTTCGCTTATTAGCATTGATCAAAGTCAAGTTTTGTAAACTCTCAGAAAGTTTATAACAAAAAATATTAACATATACAATAACAAATAAATACAATTAGATTCATTATTGAATGTACTTTCACATCATACATATTTGTTATGGTAAATGTTTATATTTTTCTATAAACTTGGTCAAACTTTAGGAAGTTTGACTTCAGCCAAACCTAATATGCAGAGTTAATAAAAACGGAGGGAGTACTAGTAGTTACTAGTACTACTAACTACTAGTACTACTCGCTAGTTGCTTAGCCCAATCACCCAACACGCCACACGGGGAGTTCAGTGTCACAAAATTTTGAGGCCGGCAGGAAAATCTCCCGCGACCCTGATTCGAGCAGTACGAAGTTACCATCATAGCCTTCGGAATAGGCCTACGGATGATGCTTGGTAGGGGGCTGTTTTGGTAACTTCAGGTCCGCCCTACCCAGCCAACCCCACCATGGACCCAGAGTAGTACACCTGAATACTCCCCATTTTCTATCCCCACCGCAAATACACTTCCGTGATGATACGTGTTTGTCATAGTAGGTCACGTTTTTTGTCATGCATGTACATCCATGACGATTTTATGACAGAATCAAGATAGTCATACCTGTGCTGTCGTACAAGTGTTCCATGACATTACCAAAATTATCATCACGGATGTGTCCACTTCCATGACGATAAATCGCGCATCACAGAAGTGCTTTCGTCAAGGGTGACCGAAACGTGGCATCCACCGTAATGGAACGCCGTTAAGCTATCGGGACCGGTTTTGGATCCGATAACCCGTTAACATCCCCGACCAATGGGGATTTTCCACGTGTAAAATCATCATTGGCTGGAGGAAACACGTGTCGGCTCACCGTTGGGACAGATGTCATCCACTCATTAGACCCAAGGCGCCTATGATACGTCGACACGTGGCACGGCCCAAGAGAGGCCCATTCCTGTGAAAAGTCCGGCCCGTTTGACTTGGTCAAAAGGTGGCGGGCCGACCTATGGAAAGCCTGTTAACGGTCTGTTCACATATAGCCCATTTACATCCCGCTAACCCAGGGCCCGTTACGACCTCTCCGAATTAGGCCCAGTACCGTCATCTGGGCCGTCCAATATATTCCAGCCCATTTTAACTTCCGGCCCATGTATGGCCCATGACGTCTTTCGACCCATATGAGGCCCTTTGTAACTCTTGTCCTATTAACGGCCTATGGTGAAACTGGCCCGTAATGAACAGTGTATCACTTCATACCCATTAACGGCCCATTATTCCATTGGGCCGTTTTCAGCCCATGTTATCTTCCGGCCTTCTCAGGGCCCATTTATTCTTGGGCTCAGTTCCGGCATTCGGTTACTTACGGCCCGTTACTGTCATTTTCTGCTTGTGGGCCAAATTCAGCCCATGGTTACAGTCGGCCCGTTTGTGGCCCGTTAATACGTTGGGCCGTTTTCCTGTCAATAAAACCCGTTGGGCTGTTTTCATAGAGTTATCAAATACGGCCTATTAACGGCCCGTTACGGTCCACGAATAGTACGGCCCATGATTGGCGAAATGATGATACGCCTCGTAGAAGGCCCATGGATCCTACGACCCGTATAGAAGGCCAATGGACCCTACGGCCAGTAGAAGGCCCATGGATCATACGGCCCGCAGGAGGCCCATGGTTACAACAGTCCATGTGTTGCCATGATTATTTTGGCCTAGTTTCCAAAAATAGGTTATTGTGGCCACTAGAAAAACACAGAAAAAGAACTGCAGTCACTACAGGAATCAGCTACTTTGCCGTCTGCCACGGCAGACGGCAAAGGCAAGGATGGCAGATGGCAAAGGCCTTTGTCGTCTGCCGCGGACGGCAAAAGGCTCCGGCAAAGTAGGCATTGGTAAAGAGCTTCTTTGCCGTCTGCTTTTTGAAGCGGACGACAAAGGGGCCTTTGCTATCAGCGGCTGACGGCAAAGAAAGCCGACGGCAATAAATGCGCTGTTAGTCCGTTAGGCGGCTAACGGCAGCCTTTGCCGTCCGCCGAATGACGTCAGCTGGACGTCACTGTGGGACAAGCCTTTGCCGGCTGCCACTGTAGGCAAAGCCTTTGCCGTCCGCCGCTGTGACCTTTTTTCTGTTTTTTGTTATATCAATCCATTTTCACAGAAATTCAAACACACATATATATAAATATTCAGAATCACATAGTTTCAAACATCAAACATCATACATCAAACATAGTTTCACCATCTTCATCAAACATCAAACGTCATACATCCAATTCATATATACATAGTTTCACAAACATCCAATACATCAAACATCTAACATCTAAACAGTAGCATTCTGCCCTTCCATGAAGTGAATCAAACCTGCAAAAATGGGAGTAAGAAATTAGAAGAAGAAGAAAAGAAGAAGAAGAAGAAGAAGAAGAAGAAGAAAGAAGAAGAAGAGGTTCTTCTTCTTCTTCTTCTTCCTATTCCTTCTTTTCCTCCTCTTCCTAGTTTTTCTTCATCTTATTCATTATTTGTGTCATTTTAGAGTTAACCTATCTAATTATGCCATTTTTGTGCTACCAAATCTATGATCAAATGAATAGAACAAGAAACTAATGCTTTCATATTTCAGAAAGCAAGTCACCAACTTTTCACTTCAGTACTTTGCATTGAAAGATAATCATCTAGAGTGACGGCTGCAACTGCAAACTTTCCTTCACTAACCCTGTACATGCACTAATTAGTGCGTTGCGTTTGGAAGTAAAGCAGAATTTAGGCAGCATAAATGAGCTAAAACCAGTGTGCAAAACAGAGAGCTCAAACCCATGCCCAGTCCCAATGATTAAAGGAAAATTAAATATGTCAAAAGGATCGCAATCCTGAAAATAATCGAGATGGGAAGCTGTACATATTGTAGGATGTATGAAACATACTGTAAATACAGCCTCTTGCCTTCTCAAAATAATACAACCTCTTGAATAACACAAGTGCAGACTACCAACACTAACGGAACCTTCTTGAGTTTACCTACCAGGAAGCATGTGGCTCAAGAAACAAGTTAGCATTGCCTATTAGGTTCAGGAAATTCATCCACACTCAGCTGATGCCTCTTTCTCCCTCTCTCTCGATTGCATTGCAGATGATGTGTAGGTTTAGACCATGGACCCCTTTTCTCCCTCTCTCTACTGATGGAATTGCATAGAATTCTAAACTGAATTTTCAGAACTTGGAGGTTGATTGGATCTACTTGAAAGGCAGATTGCAGGTAGTACCAAGCATGCAACGGATCCATAGGATTGAAAAAGAGGCAACCCCAAAAAAATTACCTGTAGCCGCCGCAGCGTGAGGTGGTGCACGACAAAGAGTTGTCGTTCTGATGGCCGGCGTCGGCGCCCTTGTGGGTGGGTTCATCCTCCTGGTTGTCATCAACCAAGGGAATTAACAAGACTGGAACACATATATGTATATATAACTAGCAAGTATAAGTCACTGGGAAGGAACAAGATTATGGACATAATGCAACTGTTTAACATCACATACACACGTCACTGGTACATAGCTATCACATAGACTGAAAATCAAATGTTCTTGCATCTCACTTGTACACAAAGTAACACAAAATTCACAAGAAACAATAAGAATTATTAAAAGCAACTAGCTAAAAATTAGTCACACACACAAAACGCATATGATTTGGATTACACAAGACACAATATTGTTGGGCTCGCGACACACTAGCCAATTCACGTTGACAAAAATCAGTGCAACAATAATAGACACAAGGATTCAGACACTAGAAACTAAATATTGTATAGTTTTACACAAGTGCATTGAAATTATACCAGACCATGAAACACACAAGGGCACCAATAATGTGTGCAGAACAGTACACCAGATTCACATAACAGTTTTCAGAAATTTGCAAAAAGTAAAGAGAAGAGAAGCGGCAGCAGTTTAGATTCAGAGAAGAAGGGCAGAATTGGACGTAGAGAGAAGTAGAAGCAGCGTGGGGACTTGGCAAAGGAGATGCAGCAGCAGGGCATTGAGAGGAGGAGCAGCAGGTTTAGGAAGAGGAGAGGTTGAGAGGAGGAGGAGCAGCCGAAAACTAAGTAGCAGCTGGGGAAGGAAGAAGAAGAACAGCAGCGAGGCAAAGAAGCAGCAGCAGGAGGGGCGTGGGAGAAGGAGCAGCAGGGAGGAGAGAGTCGCGCAGGCAGCCAGACACCTCGTCTGGTCGGGCACGCGAGCGTGGGGTGGGTTGGGCGCAGCGTTCGAGGGGGAGGGACGGATCTGGCTGGAGGAATCGACGCAGCAGGGTGGGGTGAGCTCGATAGCGTGCTGCGCACCGACCATGGCCGCAGGAGCTCGCCGGAATAAGTGCGGTGGCGGTGGCGGCGGCAGCGGTGGCTAACCCTAGGGCGCGGGGGAGTAGAGAGGAG
>NC_057796.1:218051745-218058589 GCF_018294505.1 Triticum aestivum | reverse complement strand
GGCCGGCGACGGGGGTGGCGCGGGGCGGCGGCCGCTCGGGCACGGAGGCGGCGCGGGTGAGGAGCGGCGGCGGCTCGGGCACGAGAGAGAGAGAGAGAGCGGACAGAGAGAGGGGTGGGGCGCGGGCGCTGGCCGCTTTTTAGTTAGGTCACGGCTCTTTGCCGTCTGCTAGCAGACGGCAAAGAGCCTAGCTAACGGATGTTAGGTTGGCCACTTTCTTTGCCGTCCACTAGCAGACGGCAAAGAGGGGGGCCGTTAGGTTCTTTTCTAAGCAGCTCGTTAGTGGGGCCCACCTCTCTCTTTGCCGTCCGCCAGCTGACGGCAAGATTCTTTGCCGTCCGCCAGCAGACGGCAAAGAATTGGCTGATGGCAAAGACATTCTTTGCCGTCCGTTTTTTTCAAGCTGACGGCAAAGACCTTCTTTGCCGTCCGCCAGCACACGGCAAAGAATAGGCAGACGGCAAATAAGCAAATTCCAGTAGTGAGTGACTACAAGCAAACAACTAAACAAGACAATAAGGACATAAATAAGCAAGCAATTAACGCTAGCCTATTACCGCTATTACACATATTACATCCACTGGGCATCAAAGTTTGCCACCAGTGCAAATATAGGGAACAAAGAAGCATATTACATACACTGGCCGTCAAAATTGGCCACCAGTGCAAATAAACGCGGCAGCAAAACAAGAGCATAACTGAAACAACTTTAGAAGAGCTCAAGAAACGTTATCCTGGGTATCCACCATGCTGGTAATAAGCTTAGCAAGCTTATTAGCTTTGTCCTGTTTGGCGCTAAAATCCTCCAACGCTTGTTGTTGCACCAGAAAGTATGCATCTGAATGCTCCAGGGACTTCCGCAGTCCTTCCGCTTCTTGTCGCAGCACAGCTGATCGATGTCTTTCAGCTTTTAGTTGAGACTCAAGAAACCGAACTGATTTAGACAATGAGTTTGAATAGCTTGTGCAAGTGGTAGTGGCCAGTAACTCGAACACTAAACCAAGACAGGACTTTGGGGTTGTCCCACTGTCTTCGAGATAGTCTTCCTTAGCTGTTTTATCAGCTTTGTTGGAGACCAACAAGGATGTGTCACTATCCTGAACCTTATCTGCATTAATTCCTTTACCATTGCTTAATAAGGCACTCTTCCCCAATATTCTGTCAGCATTCTAAAAGAAGAAACAAGCAGACACATAATAGATTTAGCATGTACTAGTATATGAAACTCATTTCGGTGAACCAGTTCATTAGTGAGGTGGACAGGATTAAACTACCAAGTCTTCTATTGCCAAGTACTAGTACATAATAAAAGCATCAAACAAACATATATCTATGTCCTATGGTCACTGCATTGTCTTGCCAAATCAAAATAGAGACACGGTTCAAATCATATCAGTTCAAGACAAAGCAGCAGTGAAAGAATACAAAGCGTGGGAAACTACACGACACAACAAGATTTCAGATGGGTACCACGGGTCTACATGTACAGCAACACTATTGGCTCTGTTGTGATGCTAGTAATGTGCATGATATGAGAAGTCAACTGTATACACAACTGAAATTGAAATCAACAGAGCTATTGATAAGAGCAAACCTGTTAAAGAAACATGCGTGAACATACCTGCTGTGCCATTGGAGTTTCGATTGGATCCTTCAATTTAAAAATAAGTTTGTATGAGTAAATACAGTGATACAAGAGCAAAGCAGTATGCACGATAGCAAATTAGCAATGGAATCTTAAATTAGAACAGTTGTTCTTCAGGTTTAGGCACTTGTTCTACATGAACAGAGTACAGTAAGACGCAAGAATATAGTACTTAAAAATACAAAATGAGCTCATAGACCTTACCACTTTCTTGGTTCGGGACCAGTACAGAACAAGGCATTCCCAGTCATCGTCCAGTAAATGTGTCTCAGGAGAACGTAAGGGAATTTGATGAGTTTCTTTGCCTGTGAAGTACGTTTTCTTTAGGTAATTCTGATACTGCCACCAAGCATTCTTGAAGATAGCAGAGGTATTAGCACAAGTTAACTCATCCTGAGTTTCCAAATCGGTCCTTCTCTATAGAGAAAAATGGGAAAAATTTGCTGTATTACAACCATCATGGAGGTAGGATGTATGGGACAAAGCAAAGTAATTGCCATGAATAACATTACTTACACATAACTCCTAGACAAACACTTGCAACTAGCATTTTCCTTCATCTTCAGTATAATATTTCCAAGATGGGAAGATACGCACATACGATTTAACAACATCAAATGCGATAGATGCTAAACTACGACTAGCTGGTTGTGCTTCCTCCACAAGAATAGGCGTACTAACTGGTGGAGTTGGGGTTCGCCGTGGTAGTACTGGCCCTTTGGGCACTGGAGCTGCCTTACTAACTGCTCTTGTTTGGGAGCTTGTGGAGATGGTGCTGTGTCAACAGGAACTGGGTTACTATCTGCTGGGGTTGGGGTTAGATTGGGTGAAGCTGGTTCTCTGTCTATCGCAGTAGGGGTACAATCTGCGAGAGTTTGGGTTATGTGTGGTAGGGCTGGTTCTCGTGCATGTACAACCGGGGTGCTATCTCCACCAAGAGGTAGCCCTGTTTTATTTGAAGACCGTGTTTTTAGTCCGCTAGATACTGGCATCACCCGCTCCAATTCAAATGGCTGATAAACAGGAAACATAGTTGAATGTACAGACATTGTATGAGAGACAACTGCAATAGATAGTGTGGAAAAAAGAGGGCATGAAATAGTTAACATGTATATTGTTTAACTAAAACGGATAGCATGACATAATTTCACATATATGATGTCTATCTAAACTGGATAGCATAGCATAACATAATTCAAAGACATGATGAATAACTAAATAGGATCGCATGACATAATTCACCTACATGTTATCTAAGTAATCAGGATCGCATCATTTAATTCACATATGTGATTTATATGCTAAGTAGAGGGCATTCAATATGATGTCTGAACTAAGAACATGGTGTTGAATATTGTGTATATGATGTATAAACTATGCAATGCAAGACACCATATGCATGATATGAGCAGTATAACCGTGCCAAGTTAGAGCATACACCTCGGTGGGGGAATAGGACTGGTCATCTGTCTCTGAATCCATCTCTGAGGAGCTAACGGGACCCAACAAGAGATCTGCTTCGACAGGTAGCACTGTCTGCTCTGAAGGCCTTGATTTCACTCCAGATTTTTCAATCTCCCACCCAAATGGCTGATTCATGGGAACAGTAGTTTAATGTACAAACATTGTCGACAAATGGAAATGTAATGAAGAAAAGGATGGGCAAGATATCATTCAAATATATGATGCCTGGTTAAACAGATGGCATTGCACATTTCACATATATTATGGCTGGCTAAAAGACATGAGACTGCATAATTCCCATATATGATATAGAAACTAAACATGTGGCATTACAAAACATGTCTAAACTAAGCAGATGACATATATGATGTCAAAAGTAGGCACTTCAAGGCAACATATGCATGATATGACTAACACCATCATGCCAAGGTAGAGCAAACACCTTGGGGGGTAAATAGGAGTGGTCAGCGGCGTCTGAATCCACCACATAACAGATATCTTCCTCTGGATTACAATCTGGAGAGGGTTGGGGAGGGTTTGCCATTGAACCCACCATGGAGCGATGTATGCATGACATTGTATTGCCGCGCAAAACTCTTATATTTTTCTCTACATGTTCAGCATGACTGTGTACAATATCTGACATTCATACGAAAATAATATGTTGAGATTATGTAAGGAGAGCATGCATAAATTTAGAGTGATGGTAACAACCAGTGGATGGATCCAAAAATAATGATAGTAGGTTGATGATTGCTTTAATTTAATAAAAAGACAGATGATGATTGCTTTACTATTTGTTTCCCACCCAAGATGAACAACATAGGCATACCCTAGGTGAACCAGATATTAGACAGAGATACTATTCTTTGCTTCCTTGATATGTGCCCCACAACTAATTTAGACTTCAAGTTTGAACATTAATTTGGACCTGACTTGGAGTCCAAGAGGTGAACATGACGATAAAGTAGCAGGTAATTTTAAGCAATGCATAACATAAGCAGAAACAAAAGAGTGCGACCTCTCTTGTGGACCCGTGTACTCCTCAGGTTCATCTGCTGAGTCGATGATGGTGATGCCGTTGCGATGGGTGCCGGCGGCAGGGAAGGAGATCTGAGGTGGCAAAAGACGGTCAGGAGTCGTGATGTCTGGCTTGGTGGATGTTTCTGTCGATGGAGCAGCTCAGGTGAGGTGGACGACATCGCGGCAGGAGCAGGACAAACCACACAAAGTTCCCTTCGACACCTACCTGTAACTGAAGTAATTCTGTAAGGGCTCATTTGGCTTGCATGATTCTAAAAACGTAGGGATAGGAAAAACACCGGAATAGGATAGGAATGCACATGGTAAACAGAGCATTTGTAAACACAGGATTTCTATCAACTTGGGTGTTTGGTTTACAAGAATTGGAAGAGCAGAGGAATGCAAAGAAACCTGGCCAAAATAAAGTGAAACCATATGAAAGCGTGTACAGTTAGAATGTTATTCTGCCACTAATGCACTTGGTCTTGTTTTCATGCATAGGATTTTGAAAAGTAGGTCCAGGTGGATGTTTTGCTTCATTCCTTTCAACAAAATGCATGAATAATTGAATAGTAGAGTGCCATTGAAAAATTCCCTATTGTTATGTTTTTCCGTTGAACCAAAATATCCCTAATGGATCGACATGAATGTATAGTAATAAGTGATGCAACAAGTGTACAACCTCTTTGTCGTAGCCGTGTTGACCTCAGCATCATTGGGTTGGTCGCTGAAGTAGTTGAGGCAGAGGTGGTTGTCGGAGGTGTGGAGGAAGATCTGAGGAATCTGTGGACGGCGTCCAGGGCACTGCTCTGTTGTGATGGATCGTTCTGTCATTGGAGCAGCTCCGGTGAGCCGTAAGACGTCAAGGCTGAAGCAACACAAGACAGACATCATCAATCTCAAGTGGGATTCTAATATCATCTCCAATAGATGATGTAAAATAGATGTAAAATTTACATCACCAAAAACCACCTGACTACAACAGATGAGGTAAAAACTGTTGACTCTGAACTTAACTGTCGAAACTGAAATTTACTGTGGAATCTGAATGTTACTGTCGAAACTGAACGCAATGGTAGCAGAGAGGCACTTGACATGTAGTTTAGGGAGGGCCTGCAGTTCATCTTCAACCTGCACCCCCCTGAGCCGCCAGCCACCACCGGCCGAACCGCCGGCCCCAGTGCCGCCTCGCCGCCCCGAAACAACCCCCCCCGCCGGTCCGCCGCTGCCCCAGCCAGCCCTCTAGGCCCCCCGCCCCCACCCTGAATCCTAAGATAGATAGTGGGGTACCTCTCCGGCGAGCCCCCGTCCCCGCCGCAGGTGGTTCTTCCTTAACTCCGGCGAGCCCCCACCCCCTGAAAATCGACTGACCCAAAAGTCGATTCAGTCGACTGAAGTGTAGCTAAATCGGAGCAGAGCAGCATCACGAGCGAGGGGGAGAGCAGCAGCAGCAGCAGCGCGAGCGAGCGAGAGCCGGAGCAGCAGCAGCTGGGCGAGCGAGCGATCGAGCGAGAGCCGGAGCAGCAGCAGCAGATCCGGCTGGTATGGACGCCACCGCCGAACGGGCCTCGCACTGGGGAGAGCCGTCGTGGAGATGTCGCCTGCGGCGCCGGCTTCAAGGTAGCCGCTCCATGGGGGTGCGGGATGGAGCACCGTCGGCGCCGGGAGGTCGAGTTAAGGAGAAGGTATGATGCGATGAGTGTACAACCTCTTTGGTGGCGCCGAGTAGGCCTCGGCTTCGTCCGAGGAGTCGGTGAGGATGTTGCGGTTTCGGTGGAGCAGGTAAAGGCGGCGATGTGGGGATGGAGTAGCCGCGATAGACGAGGCGATCGTCGGAGCATCTCCTTGGAGGTGGAGAACGGGGCGGCTGAACCGGCGGGACGACGAGATGGACGACGGATCCTCATCCGGGGAGGTGGACGAGGGACGTCGAGCTGTTGCGGTGGACGACGTCGTCAGGGAAGAGGCTCTGGCTGGGCAGCGGTGAGGTGGCGGATGGAGGAGGGTGGGGTTTCGCGACTGGAGCGGAGAGGTTATGTGTAACACCCCGGATGTAACTTTCCATATTTGTAACTCCAACTCTTGCCATTTTCGGCTATCTGTTATGATATTCCCTCCGTGGTCGGGTTTTGTCTTTCGTTTTGCATTTTTTTCATGTCATGCATTTCATATCATGTCATCATGTGCATTGCATTTGCATACGTGTTCGTCTCTTGCATCCGAGCATTTTCCCCGTTGTCTGTTTTGCAATCCGGCGCTCCTATCTCCTCCGGTGCACCCCTCTTATTTTCTTTCGTGTGCGGGTGTCTAACATTCTCGGAATGGACCGAGGCTTGTCAAGTGGCCTTAGTATACCACTCGGAGACCACTGGTCAAGTTTCGTTTCATTTGGAGGTCGTTTGGTACTCCAACGGTTAACTTGGCATCCGCAAAGGCCATTTGTGTGTGCAGCAAAAACCCCCCTAAAAACCAGCCCAAAACCCACCAAACTCTCTTCCATGCTCTAGGTCGTTCGATCACGATCGTGTGGGCAAAAACCGCACCTCATTTGGACTCTCCTAGCTCCCTCTAGCTATATAAGTGCATCCCTCCCGAGAAACGAACGCAGATGAAACCCTAGGCTTCGTCCCTCCGCGCGCCGGACGTGTCCGCCCGTGCCGGACGGAACCGCGCCGCCGGCCGCAGCGAATCCCGCTGCGCCACGTGGCTCGC
>NC_057796.1:218047048-218051342 GCF_018294505.1 Triticum aestivum | reverse complement strand
CGCCGCCGCCACCGCGCCGTCGGTGCCGCCCGCCGCCGCCCGCGGGCACCGACGCCGCCGCCCTCCGGTGCTGCTCTTCCGCCTCTCCTCCCTCCGGCCGTCACCGCCTCCCCGCCGAGCTTCTCTCCTCCGGCCGTCGGCATCGTCGCCAGCGAGCTCCATCGAGGCCATCCCCCGATCGGATCTGGTAAAGCTCCGTGCGTTGACTTCTCCTCGACCCCGTTTTCTCTAAGTTTTTCAATACGTTACAGCAAGTGCCCATGTTCATCATTGCATAACTCACTGTGCATAGTTCCGTTTCGCATGTGTAATATGTCAAATTGTTCGCCTCGTGATGCTCTACATTTTGTTAAATTGCACCATGTTCATTAGAGGTCATGTTGATGCCCAAATCTCTGTTGCAAAAGTGCTAGTTGCTGTTATCTTCTGGTTCTTATCAGAACTTGGAGATTTGTCATTTTTGTATCATTTAAGCTGTGCATCTTATGGGCATGAGCTATACATGTGTTTTGTTGTATGCCATGCCATCTTTACAGTGGTGTATGCCATGTATTTTTGTGATCTCTGTGGTGACTAGCACAAGCATGCAAACTAGGCTCCGTAATGTTTCTGATTTCAGGGGCTTAGTGATTTCTCCAAGTCCTTGTCTGCTGTTATTTTGTTGCCATGTAAACTTGATGCTACAGTGAGATCCATGCATATTTTGGAGATCTTCACTAAGGATGTTTTGTAGGTATAGTTGTAATAGATCTGTTCCTGCCCTTGTTTGCAATTCTGGAGTGCCATAGCATGACTCAATCTTGCTCTACTTTTGCTATAAAATATTTCTGGCAGATTCTTAACATGATATTCATTTTTGCCAAGCTTATTGTAGTTGATCCATACATGCTATGCTTTTGTTATTGCCATGGTTAGCTTCATAAACATGCCATCTTTCTGTAGGTATGCTTGTTTTGTCATACATTGCTTTGTGGTGAGTGCATCAAGCTCACAAACATGCCTTCATATTATTATTTCTGCCATGCTCTGTTTTCTGCCAAGTCTGAAACCTGATAACGAAACTTGCTATGTTTACATGCTTGCCATCATATCTTCTGGTCCTATTTGGCTTGTGGTTAGTAAGGGACTTTTGTCATATGAATTTAATAGAATACTTCCATGCCTTGTTTTGCTATGGTAAGTTCTTGTAGCATATTGTTTTCGTGCTCTGAACATTGCTACCTGATGTTGTTCTCTGCCATGTCCAGTAATTTCACAGAGTCTGTGAACCTGTTATCTTTTGCACTTTTGCCATGCTTGTTTGAGCTTGTTATGTTGTGAACTATCTATAGCTCAGTGTTCATATTTTGTCAAGCATCTCCTGTAGATTACTTCCATATGCTTTGTTGCTATGTTGGAGTGCCGTAGCATTGTTACTTGTTGCATTTTAAGTGCTATCATGCTGTTAATCACAGATTCGTGTCATTCTTGTTTTGCTTGCCATTTGCAAACCGTACATCCGTTTCCGGTGATCTTTATATCGATTTCGACCGAAATCATCCCATCTTTCCAGTGGCATGCTCGGTTTGCCAAGTTACTGGCTTGTTCATCATTTTCCTTCCAGAGCACGCATATGCATCGCATATCATATCTTGCATATCATACATGTTTTGCATCATGTTGCTTGTGCATTCTCGTGGTTGATTGTGGTTCCGTTTGCTTGTGTTCTTGTCTTGGGTAGAGCCGGGAGACGAGTTCGTGAACGAGGAACCTGTTGAGTATGCTTATGTTGAGTATGCTTACGAGTATGTTCTTGTCTTGGGATTGTGTGAAGATGACCCTTCTTGCGACAAAACCACTATGCGGTTATGCCTCTAAGTCGTGCCTCGACACGTGGGAGATATAGCCGCATCGTGGGCGTTACATTATGTCGGCCTGGGATTTTGAATGGCAAAAAGGAGGCGATGGGAGGGGGTGAACCATGACTTAGGGACGCGCTTGTCCAAAATGTAGGGTGTGTTACAAAAGTACCCCCCACCGATTTGAACTAGCGGCCCTTTCGGCTCAGGGTTAGAAGGGGGATTTCACGTGTAGGGATTTGGCAGCTGGAGGGAGTTTTCGTGCGCATTGTAATTTCGGGATAGCAAGGCGCGGGTTGTGAAGGCGCCAGTTTTGGGAGCACGATATCTGAATTTTCGGGATATAACAAGGCGCGGGTTGAATTTTAGGGACAAGCCTAACGTGTAATATTGTAATTGTACGTACCAAATCAATTCGCACTTCCCTCAACCAAAAAGAAAACGAAAAAATAAAACTATTCACACCACACAAAGAGAGAGTCTTGCCCCGTTTTACTATAAAAATGCTATTCAAAGCTACTCCCTCCTTCCATCTATATAGGACCTAAAGCGTTTTTCGATGCTAACTTTGACCAAATATTAGAGCAATAATATATGACATGCAACTTACACAAAGCACACCGTTAAATTCATATGTGAAAGGTTCTTTCAATGATATATATTTCACATTGTGCATGTCATGTACTATTAATCTTGTCAATAGTCAAAGGCGGTCTTAAAAACGCATTACGCCCTATATAGATGGAAGGAGGGTGTATGAATCCATGTTATGTCCAATTAAATTTTTTCGCTTGCTGTATAATGCATGTAACCTACTCATACCAACATTTTAGTGCATTCCAAATGTCTACACTACCGCTGCAATTCGAACTGAATTTGAATTTGTTTCTCTATTTCAATAAGAATCTACAATCATGATTGTTGCCAACTTCAACCATCATTCGTGTATTACCTTAATAACACACCACATGATTACTATAGAGATAGATATGAACTATGTGTACTACATGAACTCGAATTCTATTTTTTGAATACACTTGATGTTGATTCCAAATAATAGTACATTTGATGTACTAACTATATATTCATAATCTAAACCATGTTCCATACGTACACTGTGTTTATCACACATAGTATAGTGCCCCGCCCCCTACATTATGACAAGTATTTAGACCTGAGCTGCAAAAGCCACACATTAGCCCAAACTATGATCAATGTTCTATATATTATACATAGTACTAGCAAGATGCCCATGCGTTCCATAGAACATCAACATGATCAAGGGGAGGCCTAATTTGCAAATATGGAGAGGGGTGTGGGTATCTTTTTTCAAAATTGCCATAGTTTCCTTCCTATCAGTCAGATATAAATCGGACGGCCTATATTGCAGGATGGCAGGCACACCATCATCAACAACTCCATTTTTTTATAAGAGTAGAGAAAAAATATATTATATGTAGTATAACATGTTCATAACCACACCATGTGTATCACCGTTATATATATTGACACATGCGTCAGTTTAAAACACTATGATAAATTCTTCAAATATCCGAATTCGCTTTTTATAATGAAGTATGATCTCTATTCATCTTTTACACCCACACAATGCTCTTATCTTTGTAGCTAGCACTAACTTTCTCTCATGCATGCACACGCCCGCATCCCTCTCACCCTCCCTCAGCATTCTCTAGCTCCATCGCGCAAATTCTTCTTTTCACTTTAGGTCGTTCACCCACGGTGTGTGTAGGCCCAGCTCCTTCTTTACGGCACACATCGATCTGTATGCCTCTCTAGCCAGGTGTGCCTAGCACAGACACAAGCTTCCCCTCTTCTCTTATCACCGTCCATGCCTCACTCCCACCACTCTTTTCATCGATCTCGTACTCGCACACTCCTTCCCCCTCGATATAGTATGACTCTCGCACCACGTCCTAGATGCATCCCTCTCTCTCTATCCTTCTCCCCGTGCCTCATTTGCTTCTAACACACACATGCATGTATACCGATCGATCTCCCAACATATACCTAGGTCGACTTTAACTATTCCCCCCCCCATCGATCGACGTACCTCACAAGTTATGTCTCTCCTTTCTCTGACAAAGGACGATTGATCTTCCTATGTAGTTATGTCTGCTTACCACAGCCATATCGTCCCCCCTCATCATTCGTGCATGCCTCCTGACCCGTCTCTCACACGCACGTGCACAGACAGGTAGCCATCCCCTCTCTTATTGATATTGCAGGCGTGCCCTCTGGTTGTCTAGCAAGCCTATCACACCATTTGTTAGAAGCAACTCCACTACCACCCCCTCCAACACTCTAGCTCTGTCTCTCTCCCAAACTTCTTCCTCTCCTACACATATGCATGGATGCCGATCGATCTCCCTTAATACATGAGGTAGATCGATCTCCCTTAATACATGAGGTAGCCCTCTCTCCTCCTCCACACATAT
>NC_057796.1:218044680-218046540 GCF_018294505.1 Triticum aestivum | reverse complement strand
GAACCCACACACTATATCTCTCTACGTTTGTAACTCTCTCACACAACCCCACGTAGATGGTGTACGTATACAAGAAGAGAATAGGTGCACCGTCCACGTACTCACGCTTCGTGCCCAGCCACACCCACGCAGGTACACGGTGGAGCTCATTTCTGTACGAAATGGCAGCCCACGTGCTAATTTGAACGCGTGTAGCGGTTGTTTACCTACGGAGGTCGTGTACCACGCGTGCACGAAACAAAGTTCGACTTGATGCGTTGGCGCATTATTTTTAAATAAAGTTATATCGCTCAATGGCACGTACACATAACATAAAACGATTTTTATGGAGAAAAAGGTAGTCCGCTCCACTATAGACAATGGAGCCTGCCTGCCTGGTTTGTCTCTCTTCAGAGTATCTCACACAAGGCTGTGGTGGCCTCTCTCTCTCTCTCTCTCACCGTTGGTCACTGATCCGGCCGCATCCCGTCCGCCGGCGGAAAGGGAGGACGTGCATCGTTTCTCCGTTCGACGGCGCCGAGGCAGCACGTCCCGATCTGTGGTACACGTCGTTCTCTCTGACCAAGCTCCGGCGCGGTAGGGCCTACGCCACCTGCTCGCTGCCGCAGTATGGGCAGATTCCGCCCGCCGCCGCTCACCTAGTTACATCCCGATGACCTCCAGGTATCCCCTCCGGCCTTGCTGCAGTGCCCGTCTTCCCACGTTGCTGCATGTGGATCTTCCATAGTTCTTTGCCCAAAACGTAGCTCATCCGGCGTACTTTCCATATTGCAATCTCGTCCTCACACCGTTTTAGACCAACACAACCGTGTTGTTATCTTCCCTTAGGACAAGGAATATGCTTCTTTTTTGTTGTCGCATGTGTCATCAACTGTTATTGGTCAGTAATTGTTTCCTTTCTACCTCTTTTTTGCAAACAGGGCTATCCATTTCACCTCGTTGCTATTGCGAACTTTTGGTGAACTGCACAAATCACTTTTTTCTTAAGAGTGTTTTTTGCAGTTGTACTAAAATGTCACACGGGCAACGTCTCTACATTTCAGTGCGACTGCACAAAGGGAGATTGGTTTTGCTCTATCCTCCTCATCCAACTCCGAGCCTAATCTTCTCCAACTAGTTAGTCTTAAGAGAGACTGCAAAGGTGACCTGTAACATCCCAAATTTTCAATTTGGTATGTTATACATAGATCATCATTGCATATCATATTTTATTTGCATTTTGATAAAATCCTCAATAAATCCTAAGCAACTCAAGGACCCTCGGAGAGAGTTGGGGATTTTCTCGAATTTTCATATTTGATTTTCATCAAATAATAAGACGATGATTTTGGTTTTAATTATTTTCTCTCCGGAAAAATATTTCATTAAACAAAATCAATGAGAGAAGAAAATATGACTTCTCCAAAACAATTGAAATACTGGAGGTAAAATGTTAAAATCATTTATTGGAATTTATTTGGATTTTATTTGCAATGTTTATTGCATTAAAAATATTGCATGTTTTCAAAATATTTATTTTGTGTTAAAAAAATGTTCACCCTATTCTAGATTTTCTAACTAGACGGGGAAAATTTATTTTACATTTTTCTGATTTGTATTTATTTTTCTGTGAATTATTTTCCGTGGAACTTATTAAAAAAAAGGACGCGCGCGCCCGCTGGGCCGAGCCCAGGCCGCCGGCCCACCCCCGCGCCCCTCTCCTCTCCCCGCACGACGCCGCCGTCGCGGTGTCCATGGCGGACACGGGAAGCCCCGCCGCCGCACCTTGCCCCCTCCCCCAAGCTGCCCCCCCTTCCTATTTATACCCCCCTCTCTCTCTCCTCTCATCAAGTCGCCGCCGCCGCCCGCACTCGCCTCGCC
>NC_057796.1:218036122-218044209 GCF_018294505.1 Triticum aestivum | reverse complement strand
GCCCTCGCCGCCCCTCGCCCGGAGCCCCGCCAGGAGCCCTCGCCTGAGCCGCCCGACGAGGTACTGCCTCGCTGCCCCGTTCGTCGTTGCCGGTTTTTGTTAAAAAAAACCCTTCGTTTTTAAAAAAACCCTAGATCGGTTTTTTTCGGTTTTATTATTTTGCGAGCGTTCATCGGTTTTTCTCTGTTAACGAACGTCCGTTCTTTAACCGTTCATCCGTTATTCTTTTTCGTCGGATTTTCCGCTATTTTTTCTCAGATTCGATTTCTGATCGAATCTTCGTTTCTATTTAACTTCTCGCTCGTTTATCGGAATCAGGCGATTCAAGCGCCTAGAGTTTCGTCTCGAAATTCTCTTTCCGTTTAACCTACTCAAACAAGTTTTTGCTACAGTAAAATTTGACCTAGATCCAGATTAGTAAACGAAGCTTTTTCTTTCGCCGTTTGACTTTCGTTGCTTCTTTCGAGTTGATTCTTTTTGCAAACCGGAGTTATTAAGTTGAACTTTCTGGTTGGATCTTTCATTCGAGTTTTACCTGTGCATTAGATGAGTATTGATTGTATGCTTGTTTGTTTGCGATAGAGTACCTGGAGTGTGCCGCTTGTTACTTCGAATCGCTAGGTTTTGCGGATCATCAGCAAGGCAAGTAACACTTTGATCATATTCCTTCCATACCCAGTTTTTATTGCATTAGATCTATTTTTCTCAAACACTTGCATGATTAGGATCTAATTAAATTGTGGGTTTTGGGAAGTAGATGTGGTAGTACCTATTGCCCTGTTTATTATCAAACCCTTGGGAGTTACTTCTACGTTTGCTATTATTATTGCCATGCTATGCTCGTAGACGTGGATTGGGTTTGAGAGATTTTCATGACAGATGTGAGATTGTTAATTAATGGTTTACTTAAGGTGGCAACTAAAACTCACATCTGGGTGGATTGAGGTACCTGGGTATTCCAGGATTGCCTGTTTTTCTTTTGGACCGCCACCCAGGTTCAAAGGGATCATAAGATTATTCATGCTAGAAACTTCCGTGTGCAGCCGCAAGCTATTATGGGCTCTAGCATAGTTGACTAAGTTGTGTGAACTCTTACAGTGGTAGACTAGCAGATGTAGGGGAAAGTAGGTGTAACTGTCTACCCATACGTAAGGTGCAAACACTTCTGAAAGACTGTGTCTCGGTCATCCGTTTCTCAAACATCATGTAGTGCGAGAATCAAGCGGAGGCGATCGAGTCTTGTGGGGAAAAGTGCACAAACCTCTGCAGAGTGTACAAACTAATCATGGTTAGCCGTGTCCCCGGTTATGGACAACTTGAGTATCTAGTACTTGGATTATCATGTGAATCTCATCACTATGTTACTTCTAATTAATTTTGTTGGGTTATTGATGACATTTAATTGGGATTGAGATGCTGTCAACCATCTCAATGTTTCACAACCACCATGATAGTTAAATAAAATTTATTCCTTTGAAGTAGGATAAAATTGGCTTTTCGCAAAACTGTAACCAAAGAGCTTTCCACCAGCCATATATGCATGTAGTATAGCATTGTCATTGTTCATTACTCTCTATGTGTTACATTGCCAGCATATCCTATGTGCTGACCCGTTTTCGGGCTGCAACGTTTCATGTTGCAGACTTTTCAGACGACGAGTAAGGTGCCTTAGGTCGTGGTCTTATACTCAGTGATGCCGCTGGAGTTGATGGACTCACTTATCTTCCAAGTCTTCCGCTGTTATCGTTGTTAGATGGCCTTAAGCCATGTTTATCATACTTAATCTCTTTGGAGATATTCGATGTAATAAGTGTGTGATTGCTACTCTGTTATAAATCCTCCATTTGTACTGTGCGTGTCAGCATTACTGATCCAGGGATGACACTGGTGCACAGCAGCACAGACCATTTGAGGTCTGGTCGCTACAAAGTTGGTATCAGAGCACACGCTGACTGTAGGACACGACCACTAAGCTTAAGCCCTAGAAAGTTTCTCTCTTCTCATTTCTGACCCCTCTTCACTTTCTACTCTTTTAGGAATGGCGAATGCAAGGAGCAAGTTCATGCAACCAGATGAAGACACGCCGTTTGGTCGACACTTGAAGGAAGTCACCAAGTACTTGAACATAGGAATACCAAGCATCACCGGAACCTACAACGCCACATTACCCGAAGAGGAGAGCTGGAAGATTCAAGTTATCATTCCAGGAAGGACATTTGTGCCAGTTACTGAACCCATAAGATTGGTTTTCGAAGCACCAACTTGGAGTTTAGGGAAGAGCATGGCCGCACACATCGCCATGGGACGCATTGGAGAAGTCTATCACCAGGAGCTTAAGGATACAATTTACCAAATTTGTGGACGCCGAGACGCGCAATGGGAGATGATCAGAACCAAGAAGGATGGATCAATTGCAGCTTTCATCCAGTAGCAGAACCAACATATTCGTCGCCAGGAGAACCAGATGTGCACGGACAAGGAAGAACTGAAGAAGGCATTAACGAAGATCAAGGAACTCCAAGAAGAACTCAAGGCTACACGCGAAGATTATTTGGAGGAAATCAACGCACTAGTAGGGAAGAATGACGACCTGGAGAAGAAGATTGGAGTATTCATGGGAAATCCAGTGCCAAAAGCAGAAGTCGATGAATGCACTTGTCCGGATAACTACATCATCATCGACGACACTGACTCGGAACCAAGTGAAGATGACTGGGTTCACGAAGCTGGAGCAGACATCATGGAGTCTTCAACGGATCAGAATTTCTAGTAGACCTCCATATCAGTAGTAGTTTTTCCCCCATTTAATAGAATAGTTCAAGCACTTTGTAAACGCTAGTAAGATCGATTGTTTTGCCTTGTTTGAATTGATTGAGTGATATTGATTGAATTTGTCTCATGAGCATATGGGTAGTGTTTTCTCTCTAGACCTCATTCTATTCTTAACTCTCATCTTTTCTAAACCTATCAGATGCCTCCGAGACGTGACACCGGATTTGTTTTCCCACCAGAGATCACCCAGTTGATTCAGCAACAGAATGCCCTGATGCAAGTGTTAGTGCAGAACCAAGGCAACAACAACAACAACAACCCACCGCCACCACCACCTGTTGATCCCTTAGCCCGTTTCTTAAGGCTAAACCCGCCGGTGTTTTCCAGTAGTACCGAGCCGATTGTTGCAGATGATTGGCTCCGCAAAGTTGGAAGGGAGTTGACCACTGCAGGATGCACAGATGCGGAAAGAGTGCGTTTTGCCGCACATCGGCTTGATGGACCCGCAGCATCATGGTGGGAGAATTATACAGCCACGCACCCTATTGACACTGTCACATGGGACCAGTTTCAGCAAGCTTTCCGTACAGCACATGTTTCAGCAGGAGCTATGGCTATGAAGAAGCGTGAGTTTCGCAACCTACGCCAAGGAGGACGCACCGTAGGCCATTATGTGGAGGAATTCAGTAAGTTAGCACGTTACGCACCAGATGACGTTGCTACAGATGCAGCCAAGCAGGAGAAGTTTTTGGAAGGACTGAATGATGAACTGAGCATGCAGTTGATGGTAGCAACCTTCAACAACTACCAGGAGCTGGTAGATAGAGCTCTCATGATTGAAGGGAAGCAACAGCAGATTGAAAACCGTAAGAGGAAGTATGGACAAGGGAAGTATAACTCAGGAGCTCAGCAGAAGCCTCGATTTACCCCGAAGCCGGGAGGACAGTTTCAGCATACCCATGGAGGAGGTAGTTCGCACAACCATAATGGCTCTAAAAATGGTAATGGGAATGGAGGAAGCAATGGACAGAACCGCACCAACCCATCTACCCCAGCCAAGAGGGACCTGAGCCAAGTCACTTGTTTTAAGTGTCAGAAGAATGGACATTATGCCAATGAATGTCCTGAAGCCCAAAATGGAAATGGCAATGGAAGCTCTGGGAAGAAGCCGAACCCGTTCAACAAAGGACATGTGAACCACGTGAGCGTGGAGGAGGTTGAAGCTCAGCCTGATGCAGTAATAGGTAAGTTTTTGGTTAAGTCATTTACTGCAACCGTTCTTTTCGATACTGGTGCATCGCATTCATACATATCAAGGGGATTCGTGAATAAGTTTAAGATGTCCACCAAAGTTCTCAGAACCCCTATGTTAGTAACCTCGCCAGGAGCAGAGTATATGGCCACCCAAGGATGTTTTCAGATACCATTGGCCATTGGTAGGCATGTTTTCCCCTCAGACCCCATTGTTTTGGAATCGCAAGGTTTGGATGTGATTTTGGGAATGGATTGGCTATCGTTGTATGGAGGAAACATCGATTGTGCCAGCAAGACAATTTTGCTTACCACCCCGGAAGGGAAAAGGATCAAGTATGTATCCCGACATATGCCGAAGAGGACTCAAGTAAATTCCTTATCAGGAGTTGTACAGGAGGAAGTACCAGTGGTGAAGGATTATCCGGATGTATTTCCAGAAGAGTTGGCAGGCATGCCACCAGATAGAGACATTGAGTTCTTGATTGAACTTTTGCCAGGCACAGGGCCAATATCTAAGAGACCATACAGGATGCCCGCAAAGGATTTGGAGGAAATTAAGAAGCAGATCAAGGAGTTACTGGATAAAGGCTATATTCGCCCAAGTTCGTCACCTTGGGGATCACCAGTACTTCTAGTGGAGAAGAAAGATGGATCGCTGAGGATGGTTGTTGATTACCGAGGATTGAATGAAGTGACCATCAAAAACAAGTACCCACTGCCGATGATCAATGATTTGTTTGACCGTTTACAAGGAGCTAAAGTATTTTCCAAGATCGATCTACGATCAGGATACCATCAGTTAAAGATTCGAGAGCGGGATATACCCAAGACGGCATTTACCACCAGATATGGATTGTATGAGTATACCGTTATGTCATTTGGTCTGACTAACGCACCTGCCTATTTTATGAACCTGATGAACAAAGTGTTTATGGAGTTTTTGGATAAGTTCGTCGTGGTATTCATTGATGATATTTTAATCTTTTCCAAGGATGAGGAAGAGCATGAGGAGCATTTACGATTGGTACTTGAGAAGCTCAGAGAACATCAATTATACGCCAAGTTCAGCAAATGTGAGTTTTGGCTGAAGGAAGTTGGATTCCTTGGACATGTTATTTCTGGAGAAGGAATAGCAGTAGACCCTGCCAGGGTTGACACAGTGACAAGTTGGGAATCACCCACGACAGTTGGAGAAATCAGGAGTTTTCTTGGACTTGCAGGATACTACCGGAGATTCATCGAGAATTTCTCGAAGATTGCTAAGCCCATGACTGAGCTATTGAAGAAAGACACCAAATTCAATTGGACTGAGGAATGTGAAGCTAGTTTCCAAGAGTTGAAGAAACGATTGGTTACATCACCAGTGTTGATTCTGCCAGATCAATGCAAGGATTATGAAGTTTATTGCGACGCTTCTCGTCGCGGACTTGGAGCAGTGCTCATGCAGGAAGGAAGAGTTGTGTCATATGCTTCACGACAACTTAAACCCCATGAGAAGAATTATGCTACGCATGATTTGGAGTTAGCAGCCGTGGTGCATGCATTGAAGACATGGAGACATTTTCTCATCGGAAACCATTGTGAGGTGTACACGGATCACAAGAGTTTGAAGTACATTTTCACGCAGAAGGAGTTAAATCTCAGACAGAGGAGATGGTTGGAGCTCATTAAGGATTATGATATGAGATTGCATTATCACCCTAGAAAGGCTAACGTAGTAGCAGACGCGTTGAGCCGCAAGAGTCATATCAACACCCTCATGACAGGAGAGTTACCTTAGGAGTTAGGCGAGGACCTTCGCGAGCTATGTTTGGAGATAGTCCCAAGAGGCTATTTAGCGACATTGGAGATTCAGTCTACATTGATGGAAAGGATCAGAGAAGCTCAGAAGACAGACAAGGAGATTGAAGAGATAAAGGAGAAGATGAGCACAGGAAAAACCAAGGGATTTCGTGAGGATGAGCACGATACTTTATGGTTCGAGGACCGCGTATATGTGCCAAATGATCCGGAGATCAGGAAGTTGATTTTGCAAGAAGCCCATGATTCACCGTACTCGATTCACCCAGGGAATACCAAGATGTATTTGGATTTGAAGAATACTTTCTGGTGGACCGGAATGAAGAAGGATATTGCAGAGTATGCAGCAGTTTGTGATGTATGTCAGAGAGTGAAGGCAGAGCATCAGAAGCCAGCAGGATTGCTACAACCATTGCCGATACCTGAATGGAAGTGGGATAAAATAGGCATGGATTTTATCACAGGATTACCCAGGACTCGTTCAGGCTATGACTCAATATGGGTTGTAGTTGACCGATTGACGAAAGTGGCTCATTTCATTCCAGTAAAGACCACTTACACCAGTGCTAAGTTGGCAAAGATATACATGACCAGGATCGTATGTTTGCATGGAGTTCCGAGGACCATTGTATCAGACAGAGGAACCCAATTTACCTCGAAGTTTTGGAAGCTGTTACATGAAACATTGGGAACCAGGCTGGAATTTAGTACAACATTTCACCCACAGACAGATGGACAGACCGAGAGAGTCAACCAGATTTTGGAGGACATGTTGAGAGCATGTGCACTAGATTATGCATCTAGTTGGGACGACAATTTGCCATATTCGGAGTTTTCTTATAACAACAGTTATCAAACCAGTTTGAAGATGGCCCCTTTCGAAGCTTTGTACGGAAGGAGGTGTAGAACGCCGTTGTTATGGGACGAAGTTGGAGACCGTCAGTTGTTTGGACCAGATTTGATTAAGGAGTCTGAACAGAAAGTGAGGTTGATTCGCGATAGGCTCAAGGCAGCCCAGTCCAGGCAGAAGAGTTATGCTGATTCTAAATGAAAAGAGACAGTTCACAAAGTCGGAGACCGAGTATATCTTCGAGTATCACCCCTTCGAGTATCACCCCTTCGAGGAGTGAAGCACTTTGGAGTTAAGGGAAAGTTAGCACCCCGTTTTATCGGACCATACAGAGTTTTGGAACGTATGGGAGAGGTTGCCTACAAGCTGGAATTGCCCGAAGGATTGTCTGGAGTTCATGATGTATTTCACGTTTCGCAGTTGAAGAAGTGCCACTCAGAGATGGCTGAGATACCACTGAGAGATACTGTGCCACTGGAAGCGATTCAGCTGGAAAGTGATTTGACTTATGAGGAGAAGCCAGTTAAGATTCTTGAGTATGCCAGCCGAGTTACCCGCGACAAGGTTATCAAGTTTTGCAAAGTCCAGTGGAGTCACCACACGGAGGATGAAGCCACCTGGGAGTGAGAGAAAGATCTACGGAAAGACCACTCCCACCTGTTTTCTAGCCAACCCGAATCTCGAGGGCGAGATTCATCTTAAGGGGGGTAGGTTTGTAACATCCCAAATTTTCAATTTGGTATGTTATACATAGATCATCATTGCATATCATATTTTATTTGCATTTTGATAAAATCCTCGATAAATCCTAAGCAACTCAAGGGCCCTCGGAGAGAGTTGGGGATTTTCTCGAATTTTCATATTTGTTTTTCATCAAATAATAAGACGAGGATTTTGGTTTTAATTATTTTCTCTCCGAAAAATATTTCATTAAACAAAATCAATGAGAGGAGAAAATATGACTTCTCCAAAACAATTGAAATACTGGAGGTAAAATGTTAAAATCATTTATTGGAATTTATTTGGATTTTATTTTCAATTTTTATTGCATTAAAAATATAGCATGTTTTCATAATATTTATTTTGTGTTAAAAAAAATGTTCACCCTATTCTAGATTTTCTAACTAGAGGGGGAAAATTTATTTTATATTTTTCTGATTTTTATTTATTTTTCTGTGAATTATTTTCCGCGAAACTTATTTTAAAAAAAAGGACGCGCGCGCCCGCTGGGCCGAGCCCAGGCCGCCGGCCCACCCCCGCGCCCCTCTCCTCTCCCCGCACGACGCCGCCGTCGCCGTGTCCATGGCGGACACGGGAAGCCCCGCCGCCGCACCTTGCCCCCTTCCCCAAGCTGCCCCGCCTTCCTATTTATACCCCCCTCTCTCTCTCCTCTCATCAAGTCGCCGCCGCC
>NC_057796.1:217995919-218035537 GCF_018294505.1 Triticum aestivum | reverse complement strand
ACCTCGCCGCCCCTCGCCCGGAGCCCCGCCAGGAGCCCTCGCCGGAGCCGCCCGACGAGGTACTGCCTCACTGCCCCGTTCGTCGTTGCCGGTTTTTGTTAAAAAACCCTTCGTTTTAAAAAAAAACCTAGATCGGTTTTTTTCGGTTTTATTATTTTGCGAGCGTTCGTCGGTTTTTCTCTGTTAACGAACGTCCGTTCTTTAACTGTTCATCCGTTTTTCTTTTTCGTCGGATTTTCCGCTATTTTTTCTCAGATTCGATTTCTGATCGAATCTTCGTTTCTGTTTAACTTCTCGCTCGTTTATCGGAATCAGGCGATTCAAGCGCCTAGAGTTTCGTCTCGAAATTCTCTTTCCGTTTAACCTACTCAAACAAGTTTTTGCTACAGTAAAATTTGACCTAGATCCAGATTAGTAAATGAAGCTATTTTCTTTCGCCGTTTGACTTTCGTTGCTTCTTTCGAGTTGATTCTTTTTGCAAACCGGAGTTCTTAAGTTGAACTTTCTGGTTGGATCTTTCATTCGAGTTTTACCTGTGCATTAGATGAGTATTGATTGTATGCTTGTTTGTTTGCGATAGAGTACCCGGAGTGTGCCGCTTGTTACTTCGAATCGCTAGGTTTTGCGGATCATCAGCAAGGCAAGTAACACTTTGATCATATTCCTTCCATACCCAGTTTTTATTGCATTAGATCTATTTTTCTCAAACACTTGCATGATTAGGATCTAATTAAATTGTGGGTTTTGGGAAGTAGATGTGGTAGTACCTATTGCCCTGTTTATTATCAAACCCTTGGGAGTTACTTCTACGTTTGCTATTATTATTGCCATGCTATGCTCATAGACGTGGATTGGGTTTGAGAGATTTTCATGACAGATGTGAGATTGTTAATTAATGGTTTACTTAAGGTGGCAACTAAAACTCACATCTGGGTGGATTGAGGTACCTGGGTATTCCAGGATTGCCTGTTTTTCTTTTGGACCGCCACCCAGGTCAAAGGGATCATAAGATTATTCATGCTAGAAACTTCCGTGTGCAGCCGCAAGCTATTATGGGCTCTAGCATAGTTGACTAAGTTGTGTGAACTCTTACAGTGGTAGACTAGCAGATGTAGGGGAAAGTAGGTGTAACTGTCTACCCATACGTAAGGTGCAAACACTTCTGAAAGACTGTGTCTCGGTCATCCGTTTCTCAAACATCATGTAGTGCGAGAATCAAGCGGAGGCGATCGAGTCTTGTGGGGAAAAGTGCACAAACCTCTGCAGAGTGTACAAACTAATCATGGTTAGCCGTGTCCCCGGTTATGGACAACTTGAGTATCTAGTACTTGGATTATGAATCTCATCACTATGTTACTTCTAATTAATTTTGTTGGGTTATTGATGACATTTAATTGGGATTGAGATGCTGTCAACCATCTCAATGTTTCACAACCACCATGATAGTTAAATAAAATTTATTCCTTTGAAGTAGGATAAAATTGGCTTTTCGCAAAACTGTAACCATAGAGCTTTCCACCAGCCATATATGCATGTAGTATAGCATTGTCATTGTTCATTACTCTCTATGTGTTACACTGCCAGCATATCCTATGTGCTGACCCGTTTTCGGGCTGCAACGTTTCATGTTGCAGACTTTTCAGACGACGAGTAAGGTGCCTTAGGTCGTGGTCTTATACTCAGTGATGCCGCTGGAGTTGATGGACTCACTTATCTTCCAAGTCTTCCGCTGTTATCGTTGTTAGATGGCCTTAAGCCATGTTTATCATACTTAATCTCTTTGGAGATATTCGATGTAATAAGTGTGTGATTGCTACTCTGTTATAAATCCTCCATTTGTACTGTGCGTGTCAGCATTACTGATCCAGGGATGACACTGGTGCATAGCAGCACAGACCATTTGAGGTCTGGTCGCTACATGACCGGCTTCTATTTGTGTGTTTATTGTTTCATCAGCAGTCCTCTATTATCGTAATCACACTTAATATCTTTGGAACAGGGACGCTCAGCTCTATTTTAGTGGAACTGCACAAAATGATCGGAATGTTGCATGCTCCAGACAACTACTTATTTCCCAACATGCCTTGGTTATTTAGACAGAGCTGGGGGGCATTGCTGCCAATGAAAGCATGGATCAATTTTAATTTAACACCTTCTCACAACTTTGCCTTCAGTTGTGATGTAAATATTAGCTCTGATCTGGTAATAATTGAGATGCATTAGCAAGGAAGTTAGTTTTTTATTGTTTCCAAAAGAGCATCGATGGCAAGACACACGAAACAAAAGCTGAAAGCTCACACCATTGTACAATTTCATGTCGCTGGAAAATTATTTGTATAGTACGTCAATTATGTAAACAAATGCTGGAAGCTTGATAGCATTGCCAGAAGCCTCTTCGGCATCCCGGTCCATGTGCCATGCACAAAATTATACTCCTTCGTTCCTAAATATTTGTCTTTTTACAAATTTCAAATGGGCATATTTTAGAGTGTAGATTCACTCATTTTGCTTCTTATGTGTACTCCCTCCGTTCCTAAATATTTGTCTTTCTAGAGATTTCAACAAGTGACTACATACGGAGCAACATGAGTGAATCTACACTATAAAATATGTCTATATACATCTGTATGTAGTAGTCCATTTGAATCTCTAAAAAGACAAATATTTGAGTAGCCACTCGTTGAAATCTCTAGAAAGACAAATACTCCGGAGTATATTTAAGAACCGACGGGGTAGTGCACAGCCGCATGGGAGACTCAGCCCGGTCGTTGCGCCGCATTAATAGTGAGTAATGAGCAGTCAAATCATAAGCCCCACCTTTCCCACTGTAAGTTGCTCGGAAGAAGCAACCATCAATACGCTCTTCTTTGGATCCGCTCATACTACTCCATCCGTCACTGTTTATAGAGCGCGCTTCATTAAAAGAAAAAATCTATGGGACCAAGGCGACTAGCGATCGGCCTGAAAAATAGCATTGGTAGTTATAGCACGGCGTCTATTACTAGAGGAAATAATGCGTACACACATGCATGCAGTGCTTCCACCCCGGGTACACACATGCATGCACTTACTCCACTCCGTAGTACATCGAGAGAAAATTGTGGACTTGATTGCGGTTACCACACCCTAATTAATTGAGCATTAAACCAAACGCGTCTAAAGTCTCTCTGGTGGTGGAAATGCATTGAGAGAAATGCATCATAATGAAGCGCGCCCTGTAAACTGTGACGGAGGGAGGAGTAGTATGAAGGTGCAAAACCAGTACGCGTATGGCCAGTCGGTCAACGCACCTCCTCTTGGCATATCACTGACATGTGGGACCGGAGTGTGAGCAACCGATCTCAATTGACGGCAAAATGGCCAACCAGCCGTTCCTTGAGAGAGACGAGGAGCGAGAACACACAGACGGGCTCGCACAGAGGCCAAGATATATTCGAGCATGGTTGATCGATATCATCATTACATGTTGGGCTGCCGTTTTCCGCCCTTCTCCGGAATAAATGTGTACTTTATCAGAGATTAAAAAATATAAGAGTACTGTAAGTGCATCTAGTGCCCATTAGTGATTTTGGTGTATTGAAGACTTATAGGTTAAGGGACTAATGCATTTGTGAGTGTACACAGGTCTATAAGTCTATGAGGAGTTTGATATTTACAGTGAAAGTCGACCCCTAAAAATGAATGTCTTCAACTGAAGACTTTGGATTTCTGAAGACTTTCTGAAGACTTTGAAAGTGAAGAAATTGGTGTGACCTTGAAGACTTGGTATTCATTCAAGGAACGTGAAGCGTGAAGACTTTTGTTTTCGTAGTTTCATTTTCTCTTTATTGAGTCATAGGAAACACCGTACTGTTAAAGGGGGTCGAGGAAATACTCAGGAAAATTTTCCAAGTGATGCTCAACTCAAATCCTACACCTACCAATCCCTTCGAGTGAAGTCATTGGAAATCTCATACAGTTCAGTCAATTTCTTCAGTGACAGAGAGGAAGTTCTTCAGGTCTCTGAGGAACTTGTTCTGACTGAGGAGTTAGGAATTCGCCAGTGCGGATTGCCTACACAGTGAGGAACATGATAGCCCTGAAGAATTTGATAGTCAAATTTCCGACCGTTGCTGTGCTACGCGCCAGCTGTCCCAAAATATCTACCCACCTAACGGTCATATCATTGAAGGGCATTTATGTCTTATAATGTCGGGCTGCTCCCTAGGCTATAAATAGCCGCCCCTACAACCACTAGCTGGTTGGCTACTCCGAGAGAAACTGACACTTATCATTTGAGAGCATCCCATCCTCCGAGGACTTTGAGTGAAAATCATCAAGTGAGGAAACCCAAACCCAAACACCTACAAACCCAAAGTGATTGGGCATCACTGAAGAGATTGATCTTGCGTAGATCCGACGCTTGTTACCTTTGAAGATCGTGCTTCTTCCAGACGGTTAGGCGTCATGGTCTAGAGCATCCAAGAGGAAATTGTGGTTTGCCGAGTGACCGATTTTGTGAAGGTTTGGAACTCACCTGAAGACTTACCACGAGTGATTGGGTGAGGTCTGTGTGACCTTAGCTCAAGGAGAATATGGTGAGGACTGTATGTCCTTAGGTTTAAATATCTAGCCGCTCCAACCAGACGTACAACTGACACAGTAGTTAACTGGTCTACCAAATCATTGTCTTCACCAAGCTTACTGGTTCTATTTCCTCAACTCTTTCATTTCCTCATAACTGTGTTGTGTGCTTGTTCATATCTGTTTGAAGACTTTGACTGAAGACTTCCTCAATTTCCTCAGTTCAATCTCTTCAGTCTGTTTGTCTTCATCCTGTGTTATCCTGTGTTTACGCTTTTTGTACTCTGTGCTTGTCTTCATTTCATCATGATGACCAAGCTTATGTTCTGTTATGTTTACATCTGAGTACTTATTCCGCTGCTAGTAGTTCTTCGCTTAGGAATTTCCTCACCCTGAAATTCCTCAGTGAAGAATTCATAAAAATCTCCTATTCACCCCCCCTCTAGTCGACTTAACGCACTTTCAATTAGTATCAGAGCTAGGTACTCCCTTGATCTGTGTGATTTTGGTTTAACCGTCTGGAGTTTTAGTTATGTCGACCGCAGGAATGAAGACCGTGTCATGCCCCATCTTTGACGGTCACGATTATCCCAAGTGGAATGCCATGATGAAGAAGCGCCTCATGGCGATGAACAGCGAACTGTGGACCGTCACTGAGATTGGTCTTACCGATCTGTGCAAGATGGCGGAAGCTGATGACATTCGCAAATACACTCTTCTAAACCTCACGGCGAAGGACGTCATTTGCTTCTGTCTGTCTCAAAATCAGTTCAGGAATATCATGCATCTCAGCCATGCGAAGCTTATCTGGGACCGGCTATCTGAGGTCTATGAGGGTCATCGAACTCGACATGACCCTTGGTTTGAGGATTTCAAGGAATCACTCAAAGCCATGTCATTCGAACCAGAATCATCATCCTCTACATCTTGCCTCATGGCAAAAAGTGCTAAGGTAACTGAATGCTACCTATCTGAGTCAAGTGATAAGAATCTGGTGATGAATTTGGACCCAGTTATGTCAAACTTGCTTCCCTTGCCACTAAACAACAAAGAGCTTTGGAAAAAGTTCAATACATGCTTGATAAGAGCGATGATATGTTGGGTGAAGAAATGGATCAGTCGAAGGCTTTGGATGAAAGTCTTCAGAGACTTCAGTCTAAGTTTGACACCCTTCAAAGTCATTATAACACTCTCTTATCTGATCATGAGAAGCTTTCTTATGAATTTCTTCAAAGAAAGCAAGATCTTGAAAAGCTAAGGGAGAGTTATGAAGATCTTTAGAAGGAGTGCGATTCATTACTTGCTCAACATATCAGCGCTACCCAGGAAGAATTCATTCCTCCATGTTTGAAGTGCATTGAACGTGAATCTGCTAATTCTTCACCTGAATGTTCAAATGTTTCTTCTGCTACAAATTCTTCACCTGTCTCTGCTGTCACTAATTCCTCATCTGAGGACATTTCTAGTATCACTGATGATGCAAGGCTAAAGGAATTGTATATGACAAGCATGTACAAAATCCTCAAAGGGCATCAGACTATCTGCGATGTGCTTAAAAAGCAGATCCTCAACAGGAACCCTAGGAAAGAGGGTATTGCCTTTGAGAGGAAAATCAATGCTGATGGAACATATTGGAAGCCTAAGCAGTACCCCAAAACCTCATGGGTTGCTGCAAAGGGACCTCCAGTAGATCCATCTAATCTATCTGGCTTTACATGTGAATCTCCTCATTCTTCTGATGAGTCATTTGACTCCAACTATAAACTGTTCAAAAATCAGAATGGTGAAGTATTTGCTAGATATGTTGGCACTAACTGCAGGAATGGTTCCCCTATGAAGAAAATCTGGGTTCCCAAAAGGTGCCTTGAAAATCTTCAGGTGAATGTCATCATGACACCACCTATGAAGAATAGGAACCCCAGATCAAATTCTTCATATGGACCAAACTCTTCATATGGATCCAAGTCCTCATATGGACCATATTCCTCACGTGGACCAAATTCTTCATATGGATCAAAGTCCTCATATGAACATCATTGTGCTAACACCTCTGTTTCGCAGGGAAGAGCTAAGGGCTATGAATATGAGCATTATTCTTCTAACCATTATGTTCATAAGTCCTTAAAGAATTTCTCTGCTTATTCATATGCTTACCCTAACTCCTCTTATGTGAAACGAAGTGGACTGGCTTATATGCCACCTTTCTCGTATGGAGCTCGCAGAGTGATGAACTCTTCGCCACCCCTTCAGATGTGGGTGGTGAAGAAAAGGAACTAATCTCTTATGCAGGGTCAGGTCTCCAGACGTGCTTAAACGTCTGATGAATTTGCTGGAGACCTGTATATGCTTGAAAGGACGCAAGCTAATTATGAAGAAATGAACTTTCATTTCTCACTGATACGTCCATTTTGCATCATGCTTTTATATCGATATTTATTGTATTATGGGCTGTTATTACACATTATGTCACAATATTTATGCCTATTCTCTCTTATTTTACAAGGTTTACATAAGGAGGGAGAATGCCGGCAGCTAGAATTCTGGGCTGGAAAAGGAGCAAATATTAGAGACCTATTCTTCACAACTCCAAGAGTCCTGAAACTCCACGAAAGTTGTTTTTGGAAATAATAAAAAATACTGAGCGGAAGAAATACTAGAGGGGGCCCACACCCTGGCCACGAGGGTGCGGAGCGCCCTACCCCCTGGGCACGCCCCCTGCCTCGTGGCCCCCCTGTTGGCCCTCCGGTGCCCATCTTCTGCTATATGAAGTCTTCCGTCCGAAGAAAAATAAGAAGCAAGCTTTCGGGACGAGACTCCGCCGCCACGAGGCGGAACCTTGGCGGAACCAATCTAGGACTCCGGCAGAGCTGTTCTGCCGGGGACACTTCCCTCCGGGAGGGGGAAATCATCGCCATCGCCATCACCAACGCTCCTCTCGTCGGGAGGGGGCCAATCTCCATCAACATCTTCACCAGCACCATCTCCTCTCAAACCCTAGTTCATCTCTTGTATCCAATTCTTGTCTCTAAGTCTGGGATTGGTACCTCTAGGTTGCTAGTAGTGTTGGTTACTCCTTGTAGTTGATGCTAGTTGGTTTATTTGGTGGAAGATCATATGTTCAGATCCTTTATGCATATTAATACTCCTCTGATTATGAACATGAATATGCTTTGTGAGTAGTTACGTTTGTTCCTGAGGACATGGGAGAAGTCTTGCTATTAGTAGTCATGTGAATTTGGTATTCGTTCGATATTTTGATGAGATGTATGTTGTCGCTCCTCTAGTGGTGTTATGTGAACGTTGACTACATGACACTTCACCATTATTTGGGCCTAGAGGAAGGCATTGGGAAGTAATAACTAGATGATGGGTTGCTAGAGTGACAGAAGCTTAAACCCTAGTTTATGCGTTGCTTCGTAAGGGGCTGATTTGGATCCATATGTTTCATGTTATGGTTAGGTTTACCTTAATACTTCTTTTGTAGTTGAGGATGCTTGCAATAGGGGTTAATCATAAGTGGGATGCTTGTTCAAGTAAGAACAGCACCCAAGCACCATTCTACCCGCATATCAAATTATCAAAGTACCGAACGCGAATCATATGAATGTGATGAAAACTAGCTTGACGATAATTCCCATGTGTCCTCGGGAGCGTTTTCCTTCATATAAGAAATTGTCCAGGCTTGTCCTTTGCTACAAAAAGGATTGGGCCACCTTGCTGCACTTTATTTACTTTTGTTACTTGTTGCTCGTTACAAATTATCTTATCACAAAACTATCTGTTACCTACAATTTCAGTGCTTGCAGAGAATACCTTGCTGAAAACCGCTTATCATTTCCTTCTGCTCCTCGTTGGGTTCGACACTCTTACTTATCAAAAGGACTACGATAGATCCCCTATACTTGTGGGTAATCAAGACTCTTTTCTGGCGCCGTTGCCGGGGAGTGAAGCACCTTTGGTAGGTGGAATTTGGTAAGGAAAAATTTATATAGTGTGCTGAAATTTACTGTCCCTCGTTACTATGGAAAGTAATCCTCTGAGGGGCTTGTTCGGGGTATCTTCACCCCGACTAGTAGAGCAAAGAGTTGCTCCTCAACCTACTGAACCTACTGAAAATGAAAATGTCTACTTTGAAATTCCTTCGGGTATGGTAAAAAACTGCTAGCTAATCCTTTTGCAGGAGATGGAACATTACATCCTCATGAGCACCTAATATATGTGGATGAAGTTTGTGGATTATTTAAGCTTGCAGGTATGCCCGATGATGTTATCAAGAAGAAGGTATTCCCTTTATCTTTGAAGGGAGATGCATTGACATGGTATAGGCTATGTGATGATATGGGGTCATGGAACTACAAACGATAGAAATTGGAATTTCATCAGAAGTTTTATCCTATGCATCTTGTTCATCGTGATCGCAATTATATATATAATTTTTGGCCTCGCGAAGGAGAAAGCATCGCTCAAGCTTGGGGGAGGCTTAAATCAATGTTCTATTCATGCCCCGATCATGAGCTCTCAAGAGAAATGATTATTCAAAAAATTTATGCTCGGCTTTCTGATAACAATCGCACCATGCTCGATACTTCTTGTGCTGGCTCTTTTATGATGAAAACTATTGAATTCAAATGGGATTTATTGGAAAGAATTAAATGCAACTCTGAAGATTGGGATCTCGACGAAGTTAAGGAGTCAGGTCTGACACCTAAGTTTGATTGTGTTAAATCTGTTATGGATACCGATGTTTTCCGTAAATTTAGCACCAAATATGGACTTGACTCTGAGATAGTAGTTTCTTTCTGTGAATCTTTTGCTACTCATGTTGATCTCCCTAAGGAAAAGTGGTTTAAATATCATCCTCCCATAGAAGTAAAAGTAGTTGCACCTATTAAAGTTGAAGAAAAGACTATCACTTATAATGATCCTATTGTTCCTACTGCTTATGTAGAGAAACTACCTTTCCCTGTTAGAATAAAGGATCATGCTAAAGCTTCAACTATGGTTCATAAAAGCAATATTAGAACTTATACACCTCCTGAGCAAGTTAAAGTTGAACCTAATATTGCTATTGTTAAAGATCTCTTGGCTGATAATATTGATGGGCATGTTATTTATTTCTGTGATGAAACTGCTAGAATTGCTAAACCTTGTGCTAAAGATAAACATAGACCTGTGATAGGCATGCCTGTTATTTCTGTTAAAATAGGAGATCATTGTTATCATGGCTTGTGTGATATGGGTGCTAGTGCTAGTGCAATACCTATTGACTTATACAAATAAATTATGCATGACATTGCACCTACTGAGTTAGAAGAAATTGATGTTACAATTAAACTTGCCAATAGAGATACTATTTCACCAATTGGGATTGTTAGAGATGTTGAAGTCTTGTGTGGGAAAACTAAATATCCTGCTGATTTCCTTGTTCTTGGTTCCCCACAAGATAGCTTTTGTCCCATTATATTTGGTAGACCCTTCTTAAATACTGTTAATGCTAAGATAGATTGCGAAAAGGATGTTGTTACTATTGGTTTGGGTGATATGTCTCATGAGTTCAACTTTTCTAAATTTCGTAGACAACACCGTGAAGAGGAATTGCCTAGTAAAGATGAAATTATTGGTCTTGCCTCTATTGCCGTACCTCCTAGTGATCCTCTAGAACAATATTTGCTAGACCATGAGAATTATATGTTTATGACTGAAAGAAGGGAAATAGATGAAGTATTCTTTAAACAGGGACCTATTCTGAAAACAACTTGCGTGTTGAAATCTTAGGGGATCCTCCTCCACCCAAGGGTGATCCCGTGTTTGAGCTTAAACCATTGCCTGATACTCTTAAATATGCTTATCTTGATGAAAAGAAGATATATCCTGTTATTATTAGTGCTAACCTTTCAGAGGAGGAAGAAAAATTATTGAAAACTTTGAAGAAGCACCGTGCTGCTATTGGATATACTCTTGACGATCTTAAGGGCATTAGTCCCACTCTATGTCAACACAAAATAAATTTGGAGAAAGATGCCAAACCAGTTATTGATCATCAACGACGACCGAACCCTAAAATGAAAGAAGTGGTAAGAAAGGAAATATTAAAGCTCCTTGAGGCAGGTATAATTTATCCCGTTGCTGATAGTCAGTGGGTAAGTCTTGTCCATTGTGTCCCTAAGAAGGGAGGTATTACTGTCGTTCCTAATGATAAAGATGAATTGATTCCGCAAAGAATTTTTATAGGTTATAGGATGGTAATTGATTTCCGCAAATTAAATAAAGCTACTAAAAAATATCATTACCCCTTACCTTTTATTGATCAAATGCTAGAAAGATTATCCAAACTTACACATTTTTGCTTTCTAGATGGTTATTCTGGTTTCTCTCAAATACCTGTGTCAGCTGATAATCAAGCTAAGAACACATTTACTTGCCCTTTCGGTACTTTTGCTTATAGATGTATGCCTTTTGGTTTATGTAATGCACCTGCTACCTTTCAAAGATGCATGATGTCTATATTCTCTGATTTTTGTGAGAAGATTTGTGAGGTTTTCATGGACGATTTCTCCGTCTATGGATCCTCTTTTGATGATTGCTTGAGCAACCTTGATCGAGTTTTGCGGAGATGTGAAGAAACTAATCTTGTCTTGAACTGGGAGAAGTGCCACTTTATGGTTAATGAAGGTATTGTCTTGGGGCATAAATTTTTTGAAAGAGGTATCGATGGTGATAAAGCTAAAGTTGATGCTATTGAAAAGATGCCATGTCCCAAGGACATCAAAGGTATAAGAAGTTTCCTTGGTCACGCTGGATTTTATAAGAGGTTCATTATGGACTTCTCAAAAATTTCTCGGCCTCTGACTAATTTATTACAAAAAGATATACCATTTGTCTTTGATGATGATTGTGTAGAAGCATTTGAAATACTTAAGAAAGCATTGATTTCTGCACCTATTGTTCAGCCACCTGATTGGAATTTACCCTTTGAAATTATGTATGATGCTAGTGATTATGCTGTAGGAGCTGTTCTAGGGCAAAGAGTTGATAAGAAATTAAATGTTATTCAATATGCTAGTAAAACTCTAGACAATGCCCAGAGAAATTATGCCAGTACTGAAAAGGAATTTTTACCAGTTGTATTTGCTTGTGATAAGTTCAGACCTTATATTGTTGATTCTAAAGTAACTATTCACATGGATCATGCTGCTATTAAATATATTATGGAAAAGAAAGATGCTAAACCTAGACTTATTAGATGGGTTCTCTTGCTACAAGAATTTGATTTGCATATTATTGATAGAAAGGGAGCTGAGAACCCCGTTGCAGACAACTTGTCTAGGTTAGAAAATGTGCTTGATGACCCACTACCTATTGATGATAGCTTTCCTGATGAACAATTAAATGTCATAAATGCTTCTCATACTGCTCCATGGTATGCTGATTATGCTAATTACATTGTTACTAAATTTAGACCACCTAGTTTCACATACCAACAAAAGAAAAAGTTTTTCTATGATTTGAGACATTACTTCTGGGATGATCCACATCTTTATAAAGGAGTAGATGGTGTTATTAGACGTTGTGTACCTGAGCATGAACAGGAACATATCCTACGCAAGTGTCACTCCGAGGCTTATGGAGGACACCACGCTGGAGACAGAACATAACGTATTGCAATCCGGTTTTTATTGGCCTACTCTCTTCAAGGATGCCCGTAAGTTTGTCTTATCCTGTGATGAATGTCAAAGAATTTGTAATATTAGTAGATGTCAAGAAATGCCTATGAATTACTCACTTTTTATTGAACCATTTGATGTTTGGGGCTTTGATTATATGGGACCGTTTCCTGCCTCTAATGGGTATACTCATATTTTAGTTGCTGTTGATTACGTTACTAAGTGGGTAAAGCTATTCCAACTAGTAGTGTTGATCATAACACCTCTATTAATATGCTTAAAGAAGTTATTTTTCTGAGGTATGGAGTCCCTAGATATTTAATGACTGATGGTGGTTCACATTTTATTCATGGTGCCTTTCGTAAAATGCTTGCTAAGTATGATGTTAATCATAGAATTGCATCTCCTTATCACCCACAGTCTAGTGGTCAGGTAGAATTGAGTAATAGAGAACTCAAATTAATTTTGCAAAAGATTGTTAATAGATCTAGAAAGAATTGGTCCAAGAAACTCGATGATGCATTATGGGCCTATAGAACTGCGTATAAAAATCCTATGGGTATGTCTCCGTATAAAATGGTTTATGGAAAAGCATGTCACTTACCTCTCGAACAAGAACATAAGGCATATTGGGCTATTAAAGAACTCAATTATGATTTCAAACTTGCCGATGAGAAGAGGTTATTTGACATTAGCTCACTTGATGAATGGAGAACCCAAGCCTATGAAAATGCCAAGTTGTTTAAAGAAAAATTTAAAAGATTGCATGACAAAAGAATACAAAAGCGTGAGTTTAATGTAGGTGATTATGTATTGCTATACAACTCTCGTTTAAGTTTTTTGCAGGGAAACTTCTCTCTAAATGGGAAGGTCCTTACGTTATCGAGGAGGTCTATCGTTCCGGTGCCATAAAAATCAACAACTTTGAAGGCACGAATCCGAAGGTGGTGAACGGTCAAAGAATCAAACATTATATCTCAGGTAATCCCATAAATGTTGAAACCAATGTTATTGAAACCGTAACCCCGGAGGAATACATAAGAAACACTTTTCGGGATGTTTCAGACTCCAAAAAGGAATAGGTATGTGGTACGGTAAGTAAACCGACTCCAAAACAGTTCTAATGGCAATTTTTCTCCGTTTTGGAATATTTAGAAAAATAGAAAAATAAGAAGCAGTCCGGGAAGGACACGAGGCCTCCACGAGGGTGGAGGGCGCGCCCTACCCCCTGGGCGCGCCCCCTGCCTCGTGGGCACCTCGTGCGCTCTCCGGACTCCGTTTTCTTGCACGTTACGTATTTTGGTCGGTAAAAATTCATTATATAATCTCCCGAAGGTTTTGACTCCTATATCACGCAATTGTCCTCTGTTTTCGTTTCGAGTTGCTTTTCTGACAAATCTAGATCATCATGACGTCTCCAAGCACCCCCAAGGACAAGTTCTTCGAGAAGGTCATCAACCCTTACCTCACGGAGGTGCTGCGACCCCTCAAACCATTGAGATGCGTGATGGGTTGCTGCACATCCGCGATGTTGAGGGACCAAAGGGGACCGGAAGCATGGAGACGAGGCTCGAAGCAATGGAGCAACAAGTTTTCAAGTGCCAGGGGATGGCGGAACGTGGACTCAACTCCAACCACATGACGATCGCGGAGTTCACCAACAGCCACAAGCTGGATGCCAAGAACATTGGGGAGACCATCTTCAAGCTTCACAAGAAGATCGAGCACCTCCAAGCCCAAATCTATGACCCGCAAAACCAAAACTGTGAGTAGGAATATAGATTCAAGAGATGAGTTTGGCTACAGATTTGAGGATCCTGGAGACTCGATCATCCTTCTATGATGGTGAGCCTATGCCTTGGAAGATGGACGACAAGCCCACGTCATCAACAACACCACCACCTTCCTCATCAACAAAGGAGATATAATCATATGGGTATGGGCACTCCCCTTGGCAACTGCCAAGCTTGGGGGAGGTGCCCCGGTATCGTATCACCATCACACCTCTATCTTTACCGTTTTTCTTAGTTCAATCCTTTTTAGTATTATTTTGATCTAGTAGAATAAAGTTTTAGTATGATTTAGTTTTGAGTTTTGCCTTATGATCCCTCTATGTAATCGAGTCCGTGAGCTATATAATAAAGATTAGTGTTGAGTCAAGGGCTTGATTATCTTGCTATGATCTTGAGTGAATAAAAGAAAATAGAAAAGAATAAAAAGAAACAAAGAGATCATATTGATCTTATGGAGAGTAATGACTTCACATAGAAAGAGTATGATGATTAAAAATTGTTGAGAGTTGACAAACATAGCTTTGGTCATCGTTACAATTAATAGGAAGTGATAAATAAAGAGAGGTTTCACATATAAATATACTATCTTGGACATCTTTTATGATTGGGAGCACTCATTAAAATATGATATGCTAAAGAGTTGATGTTGGACAAGGAAGACAACATAATGGGTTATGTTTTCTTATATCTGAGATAAAGTATATTGTCATGGATCATCCAACATGTTGAGCTTGCCTTTCCCCCTCATGCTAGCCAAATTCTTTGCACTAAGTAGAGATACTACTTGTGTTTCCGAACACCCTTAAACCCAGTTTTGCCATGAGAGTCTACCATACCTACCTATGGATTGAGTAAGATCCTTCAAGTAAGTTTTCATCGGTGCAAGCAATAAAAATTGCTTTCTAAATATGTATGATTGATTGGTGTGGAGGAAATAAGCTCTACACGATCTTGTGATGTGGAAGAAATAAAAGCGACGGACTGCATAATAAAGGTCCATATCACAAGTGGCAATATAAAGTGACGTTCTTTCGCATTAAGATTTTGTGCATCCAACCCTGAAAGCGCATGGCAACCTCTGCTTCCCTCTGCGAAGGGCCTATCTTTTATTATTACCTTCTACCTTATGCAAGAGTCATGGTGATCTTTACCTTTCCTTTTTACATTTTATCCTTTGGCAAGCTCAGTGTGTTGGAAAGATCCCGATACATATATCTAATTGGATGTAAGTTAGCATGAACTATTATTGTTGACATTACCCTTGAGGTAAAAGGTTGGGAGGCGAAACTATAAGCCCCTATCTTTCTCTTTGTCCGATTAAAACTCCGTAACCACAAGTATTGCCCGAGTGTTAGCAATTGTGAAAGACTAAATGATAGTTGAGTATGTGGACTTGCTGAAAAGCTCTGACATAGAATCTTTCTGATGTTATGATAAATTGCAATTGCTTCAATGACTGAGATTATAGTTTGTTGGTTCTCAATAAAGTTTCTGATTCATACTTTGCATTGTGAATAGATTATTACTTGAGCATAAGAAATAATATGACAATATCCATATATGTTGCTGTTATAAGATTAATCATGATGCCCTCATGTCCGTATTTTATTTTATCGACACCTCTACCACTAAACATGTGGACATATTTATTATTATCGGCTTCCGGTTGAGGACAAGCGAGGTCTAAGCTTGGGGGAGTTGATACGTCCATTTTGCATCATGCTTTTATATCGATATTTATTGCATTATGGGCTGTTATTACACATTATATCACAATACTTATGCCTATTCTCTTTTATTTTACAAGGTTTACATAAGGAGGGAGAATGCCGGCAGCTGGAATTCTGGGCTGGAAAAGGAGCAAATATTAGAGACCTATTCTGCACAACTCCAAAAGTCCTGAAACTCCACGGAAGTTGTTTTTGGAAATAATAAAAAATACTGAGCGGAAGAAATACCAGAGGGGGCCCACACCCTGGCCACGAGGGTGGGGGCGCGCCCTACCCCCCTGGGCGCGCCCCTGCCTCGTGGGCCCCCTGTTGGCCCTCCGGTGCCCATCTTCTGCTAGATGAAGTCTTTCGTCCGAAGAAAAATAAGAAGCAAGCTTTCGGGACGAGACTCCGCCGCCATGAGGCGGAACCTTGGCGGAACCAATCTAGGGCTCCGGCAGAGCTGTTCTGCCGGGGACACTTCCCTTCGGGAGGGGGAAATCATCGCCATCACCATCACCAACGCTCCTCTCATCGGGAGGGGCCCAATCTCCATCAACATCTTCACCAACACCATCTCCTCTCAAACCCTAGTTCATCTCTTGTATCCAATTCTTGTCTCTAAGTCTGGGATTGGTACCTGTAGGTTTCTAGTAGTGTTGATTACTCCTTGTAGTTGATGCTAGTTGGTTTATTTGGTGGAAGATCATACGTTCAGATCCTTTATGCATATTAATACTCCTCTGATTATGAACATGAATATGCTTTGTGAGTAGTTACGTTTGTTCCTGAGGACATGGGAGAAGTCTTGCTAGTAGTAGTCATGTGAATTTGGTATTCGTTCGATATTTTGATGAGATGTATGTTGTCTCTCCTCTAGTGGTGTTATGTGAACTTCGACTACATGACACTTCACCATTATTTGGGCCTACAGGAAGGCATTGGGAAGTAATAAGTAGATGATGGGTTGCTAGAGTGACAGAAGCTTAAACCCTAGTTTATGCGTTGCTTCGTAAGGGGCTGATTTGGATCCATATGTTTCATGCTATGGTTAGGTTTACCTTAATACTTCTTTTGTAGTTGCGGATGCTTGCAATAGGGGTTAATGATAAGTGGGATGCTTGTTCAAGTAAGAACAGCACCCAAGCACCGGTCCACCCACATATCAAATTATCAAAGTACTGAACGCGAATCATATGAACGTGATGAAAACTAGCTTGACGATAATTCCCGTGTGTCCTCGGGAGCGTTTTCCTTCATGTAAGAAATTGTCCAGGCTTGTCCTTTGCTACAAAAAGGATTGGGCCACCTTGCTGCACTTTATTTACTTTTGTTACTTGTTGCTCGTTACAAATTATCTTATCACAAAACTATCTGTTACCTACAATTTCAGTGCTTGCAGAGAATACCTTGCTGAAAACCGCTTATCATTTCCTTCTGCTCCTCATTGGGTTCGACACTCTTACTTATCGAAAGGACTACGATAGATCCCCTATACTTGTGGGTCATCACTCACGTCCTCATTCTATGTTACATGTTGCATTGCTTGATGAAATTGACTTGATGAATTTGATGTCATATTCTTCACTGATGAAGTATATGAGTTCGTAAGCTGCACTAATTCATCTGTAGGACGATCAACCCAAAGCCACTGAGTGGGTCCTCGATAGTGGATGTACAAATCACATGACTGGTGACAAGAATCTATTGATGGATGCTCCCTTATCTCCATCGCATCTGAAGCATATCATCTTCGCTGACAAAGGTAAAAGCAAGGTATTGGGTCTAGGTAAGGTTGCGATCACAAAGGATCAACACATGGACAAAGTCATGCTTGTTGAGTCCTTAGGATACGACCTCATGTCTGTCTCAATGCTTTGTGATCTTGATATGGTTGTTGTCTTTGGCAAGTATCGTTGTGTTATGATCATGGAAGCTGACAATTCCAAAGTCTTCGAAGCTTCAGGAGAGGAGATCTGTATATTGTTGATTTCTCTACAGGACCACAACTAGCCGTATGTCTACTTGCAAAAGCTTCAGAAGGCTGGCTATGGCATCGACGACTTGGTCATGCTGGCATGAGGAATTTGCACACGCTCGCGAAGAAGAAGCATGTCATTAGCATTGAGAATGTCAAATTCCTCAAGGATCACTTGTGCAGAGCCTGTGAAGCTGGAAAGATGACCAAGGCCAAGCATCCAGCGAAGACTATCATGACTACTACTCGACCATTTGAATTGCTTCACATGGATCTCTTTGGTCCTAATCATTATTCAGCAGTTACAAATGATGCATCTCTATATGGCTTTGTTATTGTTGATGATTTTTCTCGTTACACGTGGGTGCATATTGTCACTTATAAACATGAGGTGCAGGAAGTCTTCAAACGATTTTCCTCGAGGGCTTCAAGCAACTTTGGTGTGAAGATCAAGCACATCAGAAGTGACAATGGAACTGAGTTCAAGAACTCTGGTCTTGATGACTATCCTTATGAACTTGGTATTACTCATGAGTTATCTGCTCCTTATACTCCTCAGCAGAATGGCGTTGTGGAGCGCAAGAACAGGACTCTTGTTGAGATGGCTCGCACTATGCTTGATGAGTACAAGACGCCTCGTCGCTTCTGGATTGAGGCAATTGATACTGCGTGCCACATCATCAACAGGGTATATCTTCACAAATTCTTCAAGAAGACTGCATATGAACTCCTCACTAACAAGAAACCCAATGTGAGTTATTTCAAAGTCTTCGGTGCTAAATGTTGGATTAGAGATCCTCATCACAATTCTAAATTTGCACCAAAAGCACATGAAGGTTTTATGCTTGGTTACGGAAAGGACTCGCACACCTACAGAGTCTTCAACTACGTTCACCACAAGGTTGTTGAAACTGTAGATGTGCGGTTCGATGAAACTAATGGCTTGCAAAGAGTGCACCTACCTTCTATGTTAGATGAACAGTCACCTGAGGAAATTATCAAGTTCAAAGCTACTGAGGATGTCATTCCTACCGAAGAATCAGCTGAAGAAATCATTTCAGAACGTGAAGAACATCATGCTGATGCACCTGAAGAAAATGGTGCTGAAGAAAATGCTGATCAAATTCCTCGACGACAACCAGCTCACCCTCGCGTTGCAAACAACATGCAGATTGAGAAAATCATCAGCGACATCAACATTCCAGGTCCTCTCACACACTCAAAAGATTCACATTTGTCTAAATTTTGTGGGCACTTTGCTTTTGTCTCTATCACAGAGCCCACTAAGGTAGATGAAGCATTTCTGGAGCCTGAGTGGATTCAAGCTATGCAAGAAGAATTACATCAGTTCGAGCTCAACAACGTCTGGGAACTGGTCAAACGTCCAGATCCTCGCAAACACAATATCATTGACACAAAGTGGATCTACCGCACCAAGCAAGATGAAAATGGCCTTGTGGTGAGGAATAAGGCACGGCTTGTAGCTCAAGGCTACACACAGGTTGAAGGAATTGATTTCGATGAAACTTTTGCACCTGTTGCTAGACTTGAGGCTATTCGCATATTACTTGCTTATGCTAACCATCATGATATCACTTTATATTAAATGGATGTGAAAAGTGCATTCCCCAATGGTAAGCTTGAGGAAGAAGTATATGTTGCTCAACCCCCAGGTTTTGAAGATCCAAAGCATCCTGACAAAGTCTTCAGACTCAATAAGGCCCTCTATGGCCTCAAGCACGCCCCTCGAGCGTGGTATGATACTTTGAAGGAATTCCTCATGAAGAAAGGCTTCAAACCCGGTTCACTTGACCCTACTCTTTTCACTAAATCTTATGATGGTGAATTATTTGTGTGCCAAATATATGTTGATGATATTATCTTTGGCTGTACTGACCAACGTTACACTGACGAATTTGGTTATATGATGAGGGAGGAACATGAAATGTCTATGATGGGAGAATTGAAATTCTTCTTAGGTCTTCAAATTCGTCAACAGCGCAATGGCATATTCATATCTCATGAGAAATACCTCAAGGACGTACTGAGGAAATTCGGCATGCAAGATTGCAAAGGGGTCAAAATTCCTATGCCCACAAATGGCCATCTATGCACTGATGAAAAATGGTATTGACTTCGATCAAAATGTATACCGCTCCATGATTGGTTCTTTATTGTACTTATGTGCATCTAGGCCAGATATTATGCTTAGTGTTTGCATGTGTGCCCGATTTCAAGCTACACCGAAGGAATCACACCATAAGGCTGTGAAGCACATTCTTCGATATCTAGCTCACACACCAACACTTAGATTATGGTATCCCAAGGGCTCGGCTTTTGATCTCATTGATTCAGACTCTGACTATGCTGGTGATCGTGTGGACCGCAAGTCAACATCTGGCACATGCCATTTCCTCGGACGATCTTTGGTCTGTTGGTCCTCGAAGAAACAGAACTGCGTATCACTGTCTACTGCTGAAGCTGAGTACATTGCTACTAGTTCTTGCTGTGCTCAATTGCTATGGATGAAGCAAACTCTCAAGGACTATGGCGTCAACATGAAGAATGTGCCACTCTACTGTGACAATGAGAGTGCCATCAAGATTGCTCATAACCCAGTTCAGCACTCGAAGACAAAGCACATTCAGATTCGTCATCATTTTCTTCGTGATCATGTGTTGAAGGGCGACATTTCTATTGAGCATGTGAAGACTGAAGAACAGCTAGCCGATATCTTCACAAAGCCCTTGGATGAGAAGAGATTTAGCAAGTTGCGGTGTGAGCTAAATATCTTAGAATCTTCGAATGTTCTTTGAAAAGGACACTCATCCTAACACTTATGCAAAATTGATGACTTAGATGTGCAACAGATGAAGAAACGTTTTTCTTCAATCAATGAAGACTAACACTCTAAGTGTGAAGAAATTAACGAAGAATTTGATTCTCAGAGCCCTACGATAATTGTACGCGGTGTCTGAAATCATCATTCTTATACGGTGGGTCACGCCACCACCAAAAGTTGAAAATCTTCAATTTGAGTTTTTCCTCATTTTTGAAATTCCTCAGTTGTTCAATTTCTTCAACTTTGCATTGTCTTCACTGTTTCCGTCGTTTTTCTTCATTGGCTATTTCTTCAAGTTGCCTTTTCTGCTAAGTGAATGTGATCGAACCCTTACCCCTCTATGCTAAACTCAACCCAATCTATTCACAAATTCTTCATGTGCGTTCTATTTGAAACTTGTTCAAAATCTTCACTGTGTCCGTGTCAGCTAAAAAATTTGCAAACATACCTTTAAAACTTATCTTATCTAAATTTTCGACTTTGCCGCTCAAACCGTTCTGCATTCTGTGAAATGTTTATCTATTCACCCACGATCTCACACGATCGCCACCTCTTAGTACGTGGGTGACACATGTCAAGCGAATAAGAAGGGTCAGGGGCACGTTCGTCCAATTTCTTCGGGCGAACAGTTTTTCACTCCGACTATAAATACCCCTCCCCTTCCTCTCACTTCATTTTTACTCCGCTCAACCTCACTCCCGCTCGAGCTTCCCAAAACCTAGCGCCGCCGCTACTCATCGTCGCCGGTGAGGAAGAGCTTCACTGCCTCGACCTCGTCGCCGTCGTACTCGCGCCGGCTGCGGATTTCTTCACTCCGCCGCCGCCGTAGTTGTCTTCCTCTGCCAAGTTAGGGCGTGGAAGATCTCAACCGACGAACTTCACATCTACACTTCCCAGTTCGTCGTGTTCTTCGTCCAGGGTAATTAAAAGTTAATTTTACTGCCCTCGTTGATTCGAATGTTTTATACAAAATCTTCAAAAGTGTTTATTCTTCAAATCTTCACACACTAGACACCTCACATAACATATGTTCTTGATCTGTTTCCCTAAGCAACATTTTTCTTCAAGATTCCTCAATTGTGTGGATTTTCAATCTGTACAACTCTGGAACCTAAGACAAAGAATGCTTAGTGAAATTCTTCAAGACTCATCTGGTCAAATTCCTCAAAAAATTTCGTTTTGCAAAACCTTTTGAGAACGCATATGACCTCTCCAAATTCCTCGCAACTATACTCTGTTCACAGGTACACATGTCCGCTACTGAATCACTAGGTTCTCATCAACTTAACTCATTTGCAGCGTTCCTTGAAGAAAAGTTGCACACCTCTTCAAAGAATTGCATTGCTCAAATTCCTCAGCTGAAGAAAATGGCTGACGGTAAGAAGCCACAAAAGGGAGGAAAGAGGCCTGAGATCAATACTGCTTTCGAGATCCCTGATGACATAGACAAGGATTATTGCACTCCTGATGAGGCCAAATTTGTCAAGGAGGATAAAAATCAGCGCAAGGTGCGCATACAAAGGATAGAGAGGAGATGGGCACGGGAATGGAGGGAGTACAGATATGTTACTCCCAAGTATATGAAGAAATTCTCTCTCAACCCTCCATGCCCAACACCTCCATTGGCACCTGGCCAAGAAGCAGATCCCACCAGCCTCAAGCGTGGTGAGGATTATCCTAATGAATGGGCCAAGCGCCAGGCCAAGCTAGCCAAGATAGCTAAGGAAGTAGTGAGGAAATTCAATGAAGACTCTGCTGCTACTGCTACCACTGCTGAGGCCTCTGCAAGCAAGCCAAAGAAGGCCGTGGCAAAGAAGCCTGCTCATAAGCCCGGTGCTTCACCCTCAATGCCCTCACGGCCAGATTCTTCAAAGCCCTCACGACCAATTCCTCAAGCTGCTGCAGCTCCTCCAAAGTCCTCAGCTCCCCCGTCAAAATCCTCAGCACTTGTGCATCTCGCCACGTGCCAAAGGACAACAGGCATCTCCATTGCCTCAGGAGCTTCTGCTAGTTCCTCAGCTGCACCAAATTCCTCAACTGGCCCCTCTCTGCTAAGAAAAAGGCCACTGCTGGACGAGGCTCTCGACCAAGTCCTCACAAGAAGCAGGTCACATTTCAAGTACCGTCCGAAGATGACGAAGCTGATGATGAGGAACTTGCCGAAATCATCAGAGACAGGCAGCTCAGGGCCGCTAGAGCCAAAGGCAGCAATGTGCCATTGATACTGGATCCAAAGTTGATCCTAGACTTCATCGTTCTATGGCACAAGGATCCCAACACACCTTTGCCGGAGATGAACCTTACTCCTGGTCAAAGTCATGTTTTGACTGCCTTCATTGATGAGGAAAAATGGAAATTTGAACAAGGCAGGAGAGTGAAGAAAGCGCAGTACAAGAAAGAGCGCTTTCTGAAGCAAAATGTTCTGAAGCTTTCACCTGAAGAACTTGTTGCTCTTCAATCTGAGATCCAGCAACTAAGTGATGAATTTGATTGCTACTATGCTGACTGGCTTGGAGCCAAAGTCAGATTTGTAAAGATAACTGAGAAGTTCACTTCCAATGTTGCAGCCCCAACGCAACAAGAAAATCCGCAGGCTGAGGCATCTGCTCAGCCTACTGAAGAGCATGCCAGCACCGCTGATGAAAATCAGGCTGCTGAAGAAACTCAGAGTACCAGGGCTGAATACTGCATTCCGGCCGTTGAAGAAATTGCTAGGGCAACCACTAGTGTTGCACCTGAAGAAACTGAAGAAGTCAGGGCAACTGCATCAGTTGTGCCTGAAGTTATTGAACCAAATTCCTCTGCTCCTCCTGCACCTACCCCAACTCTGATCCTTCCGTCCGCATCAGATGTGAAGAAGACCAAGGCTACAGAGCGTGCAGCTGTGAAGAAAAGGAAGGCATCAACTTCATCAGATTCTTCAACTCTGAAGAAGATGAAGCCACTGACTAGTTCTTATGAAAATCCAATCGATGTTGTTCCTGTCTCATCCATTCCATCAAAGGACCTTGGTCCTTTTGATGAAGAATACGAGATCCCAAGTGGAGCTGATGCTGACATTCCTTCTGCTGCTTCTTCAGAGCAGTTGGATGAAGAAATTGAAGTGGATGCAATCGTTTCAACCCCACTAGTCTCATCGCCCATGCCTCAGTTCAGTGCTGAAGAGGCCGACGTTGACGAAAAGAGTGAAGAAAAAGATGTGGACATTGGATGCACTACACCAGTGTTGACTGATGACTTTTGGGAAAGTCAGCACCCCAACTCTCCTCTGTTCACACCTCTGCAACAAATTCCTCAGTCCCCTGTCAATACTGAAGTACAAATGGGATATGAAGAACCTCGTGCAACCCCGTCTGTCCATGAAGAGATTCTAGCCACTAGTGTTGAAGAAAATGTTAATGAAGAATTGAATACTCAGGCTGCCACTGAAGAAGAGCCTGAAATTCCTTAGCCTGTGGATCCTGAGATTGTGATTCCTGAGGTGGTGATGCAATTGACCGATACTCCTCAGCCCAAGCCAAAGGATCCCTTCTGAAAGAAGCAGAAATTCAAGGCTGATGACTTCTTCGGCGAGCATGTTTTCTTCACAGACTATAATCCTTATGACTCTGCTCGTCTTAGAAGGAAGCGTTTCTAGATTGCCAGCCAGGCCAATTTCTATTCTTCACTGCTTTTCAACAAAGACAAAGTCTTCGACCACGAGCATATTCCTCATGTTGACATGGAATCACTGCCTTGCTTCTCTCTAGTCCTTAGTGTGCTTCATGATGCAGGACTGCTCAACTTTTGCTCTGACATTGTTGATTGGAATGAAGAGCTTATTCTTCAGTTCTACGCAATGCTGCACGTCATAGGAGATGCAGACGATATCAACACTTGGGTGTTGGACTGGATGACCAAAAATACTCATTACAAAGCACCGGCCTCTGAATTACTTCATGCCCTGCCAATCAGTCCTCCCCTTGAAGGTGCTCGTTGTCTGTACCATGAGCCTGAACTCACTGCCCATTACATGCAAGTGCTAATGAAGCCTCTGAAGCCCGGTCAAGCCCCAAGGACCAAATTCCTCGTGAAGGAATTGCTATATGTGCCAAGAACAGTCTATCGCATTTTGATGAAGACTTTGAGTCCTATCAAAGGCCACGACTCATCTGATGAGGAAATCGTTGGCATCATGAAGAATCTGCTATTCAACATCATGCATGGCATTCCTGTCAATTATCACGATTTCTTCATGAGGACTCTGGCAAATGTTGCCCTTCTCCATTTGAGTTGAAGCCTTATGCTCCTTGGATTATGAGATTCCTCAGAACAAGGTCTTCACTCAACTACAAGGCTGATTTTCAAAATCACCTCAGCTACTTGCCCCCAATTGAAGTCCTCAAGCGGACAAATTCCTCAGCTGATGAAAAGGGCAAGGCACCTGCTATTATTGATGAAGGAATTCGTCCATTGGATGGTCAGTTTTGCAAAGCTGCATCTTATTCCACCAATGATGACTCTGCCACTCATGACTCTGCTGCCAATGCATCCAAGCCAAATCCTCAAGCCACAGCTCCAAGGGTGATGACTGGCCGTGAGCTTCTTCTTAGTCTTCACCAGAAGGTGGATCGAAACCACAAATGGGTTAAGCGTCAGTTTTGTTCTATTCTTAACAACATGACTGCTACACACAATGCACTGAAGGAAAACCATTACTACCTCCATGAAGTCTTTGGTCGCACCTGGGCTGTCTTATCACATCTATATGGTGAAGAAGATCTGAACCAAATGGGTCTCAAGGAGGACTTTGACTGGTCTGCACCTCCACCGAAGAAATTCAAGAAGGTCAAGGTTCCTTCCTTGGTGGCCAGCTCATATTCTTCATCGCGCGAAACCGACGAGCATGAATACTTGGACGACACCGCGGGAGGCCCTACAATGACAAACGACCCCAACAACGCTGGTGCTCCTCCATCAACATGATATTCTTCAGGGGCGTTAGTCCTCATTTTCAATCCTTTTGGTCATTCGATGACAAAGGGGGAGAAATTTGAGAGTTAGTCTTCAAGCGGGTCTACATATATGGGCATTTTTTTGCTAAGTTACAACTCTCGTTCTTTTGAAGACTTTGCTGGATCGAGTTGTAAACTTAAACTCTATGGTGGCCTGATACTTTTGCTGTGTTTTTCCGAATGCTTATTCCTCATTAATGTTAATGAATGCATGTTGAATTACATTAGTCACCATATTTCATCATGCATTTCAAATTCTTCATATTATATGTCAAATGCGTGTATGAATTACAAGATATAGGGGGAGATCTCCATGATTCTACTCTTCAAGTGTGCATTGCTTCAAAAGCAAATTCCTCACTATGCACATCTTCAGGGAGAGTTCTTCTATATCTTGCAATAAAATTCCTCAATATCAGTATTTACACTTCATATGTTATTCCCCGTTGAAAACTTAACCTATATTGTCATGAATCACCAAAAAGGGGGAGATTGTAAGTGCATCTAGTGCCCCGTAGTGCTTTTGGTGTGTTGAAGACTTATAGGTTAAGGGACTAATGCGTTTGTGAGTCTACACCGGTCTATAAGTCTATGAGGAGTTTGATATTTACAGTGAAAGTCGACCCCTAAAAATGAATGTCTTCAACTGAAGACTTTGGATTTCTGAAGACTTTCTGAAGACTTTGAAAGTGAAGAAATTGGTGTGACCTTGAAGACTTGGTATTCATTCGAGGAACGTGAAGCGTGAAGACTTTTGTTTTCATAGTTTCATTTTCTCTTTCTTGAGTCATAGGAAACACCATACTGTTAAAGGGGGTCGAGGAAATACTGAGGAAAAATTTCCAAGTGATGCTCAACTCAAATCCTACACCTACCAATCCCTTGAGTGAAGCCATTGGAAATCTCAGACAGTTCAGTCAATTTTTTCAGTGACAGAGACGAAGTTCTTCTGGTCTCTGAGGAACTTGTTCTGACTGAGGAGTTAGGAATTCGCCAGTGTGGATTGCCTACACAGTGAGGAGCATGATAGCCCTGAAGAATTTGATAGTCAAATTTCCGACCGTTGTTGTGCTACGCTTCAGCTGTCCCAAAATATCTACCCACCTAAAGGTCATATCATTGAAGGGCATTTATGTCTTATCATGTTGGGCTGCTCCCTAGGCTATGAATAGCCACCCCCTACAACCACTAGCTGGTTGGCTGCTCCGAGAGAAACTGACACTTGCCATTTGAGAGCATCCCATCCTCCGAGGACTTTGAGTGAAAATCATCAAGTGAGGAAACCCAAACCCAAACACCTACAAACCCAAAGTGATTGAGCATCACTGAAGAGATTGATCTTGCGTAGATCTGACGCTTGTTACCTTTGAAGACTGTGCTTCTTCCAGACGGTTAGGCGTCATGGTCTAGAGCATCCAAGAGGAAATTGTGGATTGTCGAGTGACCGAGTTTGTGAAGGTTTGGAAGTCACCTGAAGACTTACCACGAGTGATTGGGCGAGGTCTGTGTGACCTTAGCTCAAGGAGAATACGGTGAGGACTGTGTGTCCGGAACTGTGTGTCCTCAGGTTTAAATACCTAGCCGCTCCAACCAGACGTACAACTGACACAACAGTTGGAACTGGTCTACCAAATCATTGTCTTCACCAAGCTTACTGGTTCTATTTCCTCAACTCTTTCATTTCCTCATAACTGTGTTGTGTGCTTGTTCATATCTATTTGAAGACTTTGACTGAAGACTTTCTCAATTTCCTCAGTTCAATTTCTTCAGTCTGTTTGTCTTCATCCTGTGTTATCCTGTGTTTACACTTTCTGTACTCTGTGCTTGTCTTCATTTCATCATGATGACCATGCTTATGTTCTGTTATGTTTACATCTGAGTATTTATTCCGCTGCAAGTAGTTCTTCGCTTAGGAATTTCCTCACCCTGAAATTCCTCAGTGAAGAATTCATAAAAATCACCTATTCACCCCCTCTAGTCGACTTAACGCACTTTCAAGTACAAATGCTCCACCATGCGGTTCTAGTAGTAGTACTACTCGTACTACTAAACCTTGCGCTTGGCTCTTCGCCTCTTCGTGAAGTCGAACAATGATGGTACTCCGCATGTTCGGTACTACAGTGTATGCCTCTGGCAATCTGACACCGAATGAACTGATGCATGTCCACCGCCTGGGCGAGGGTAGGTTGCATTAGTCAAAAGGCGTAAGCGAGCTTCACCTTGTCCTGCAAGCTTCTCCTCGTTCTGCGAGTTGACGGCACACACCAAAAAGTAGTGCTAGTCCATACTCCCTCCTTTCTAGTTAATATGGCTTAATCTTTTTTGCGGGTAAATGAGAGAGCTTTATTCATATATAAGCATTCTTAGGACGATCAGCCAAGACACTGGTCACTAGGAAGCGTGGTACCCCACAAAAAAAGAAGTAGGAAGCGAGGTGTTTCATCAAGCCAGCTCTCGGCCACATTCAAAGTGCAGCAAGCACGGTTCGCACAAAGATGCGCCGCAAGGTTTGCTGACCTGTTTACATGCTGAATAACAAAAAAAAGAGGAAATATTACCGAGCGCTCCTATTTGTAACAGGATATGAGCCAGAATTAAGCGAGAATTGTGGCGAGTGTTGCATGCAATCAACTTCCATTATCACATGCGAGAACCCTCGAAGAGAACCAAATGTGTTGAAGATTGCTTTATCACATTTTAAAAATATAATAAGAGTGCAGACGCTCCTCCATCCGGTTCCTAGTACTAGTATAGTACATACCTCTATAGACTATAGTAGTAGTACTAGTACTAGTAAACTTTGCGCTTGGCTGTTCGCCTCTTCGGGAAGTCGAACAATAATAGTACTAGTATAGTGTATGCTTATGGCAATCTGACACCGAATTAACTATTGCACGTCCACTGCCTGAGCGAGGGAGAGCTTGCATTAGTCAAAAGTTTCTCCTTGTCCTGCAAGCCACCGTGCGCAAGCTTCTCCTGTCCTGCAAGCTTCTCCTCATTCGGCATGTTGACGGGACACAGCAAAGGAATGCTAGTCCATACTGCCTCCTCTGCGGTTAATATGGTTTAATTTCAAACGAGATAAATACACTGTCTGTCACTGTATTTGTAAAAATACGGTCAGTGGACTTCATAATACGCTCATTGCGCTCAATATGTACATTTTCCGGTGTTTATACGGTCACTAGCTCACCCTGGCTGAGTATGTGTGTGCATGCACGTGTAGGTTGAGAACTTGAGCGTGACCGTGTGTGTTCCGTCGCGTGCTCGGACATACATGCATTAGGGCGTCGCGTGTGTTTTTGCGTCCATGTGTATGTGTGACTGTTGCATACACATAGGGGAGTACGTGAGCAGTGAAATCACACAGTAAGTTAGTCGGAAGAAGCAACCATCATTTCACTCTTCAATGACACGTACGCAATATAAAATGGTTGATATGGAGAGAAAAAGAAAACCACTATATATACACTAGCAGGAGCCTAAGCTACAAGCCTGCTTGCTTGGGTTGCTATCTTCACAATCATAGAACGACGGTGGCCACACCGCTGGTCACATATCCGGCCTGATCCGCGCCCTTGTTCTGCGTAGACGCGGTCGACATCGGCGAGGGAGAAAATCCACAGTCGGTGCGTCCCAATCGGGGGTCACCGCGGTATGGGCCGATGCCGCGTCCCAACCGCCCTTCTAGCTATAGCCCGGCGTCCCAGGTAGTCCATCTTCCTTTTGGAGCGGGCTTGCTCCACTACCGCAGGTCCCACGTATATCCATCTCCATGTCGATCTTTCTCTACTTCTACCGGCTTCTACTTGTGATGAGTTTATGTCTCATGAACTAGTGCCAGTACTATTATTCTAATCACACTCCTTCAATATCTTTGCCATCAGGGATGCTCAGCTCGATTTTAGTGGAACTTCACAAAAGCATCGTATGATCCGAGGGTGCAGCCCTCTTTCCTTCGACAGGTTCTTCCTGGCCAGGAAATTAAATCATGTTTAGGGTTTAGGGCCTAAGTTGTAGTGACCCCATCAGTAGTTTTTCTTTCGTACACGCTCTCACAACTTTTTTCTTTAGTTGTGAAGTAAATATTGGCTATGATCTGTGAATCATTGAGATGCATCAGCATGCGTGTTAGTTTTCCTTTGTATTTGATGGAATGTTGTAACGGGGCAACCTTGGAGTAGGAATGAAAATGGAGTGGAAAGTTTCCGTTTTCCCGGAGAAAAAATGGAAATGGAGAGAAACCAACGTTTCATTTCGTTGGATCGCGCCATCGAGCAAAACCAACGTTTAAATCACGTCTATCGCGTTCGTGTCTCACCCTCCTCCATGGCTCGACCCCACACGGTCGCTCGACATGCCACTCACCACAAACCGAGTATACGATAACTTTCCTGCCTGCTTGTCGATAGATCGTGCCATGGAGTACTAGTACTACTGGAAGAGATTGACGAGTTGGGGGAGGACAGCTAGCTGTAGCACGGACTCCCAAGAACTTTTTACATGCATGTTGTGGCCGGCTATTGCGACCTTTGAACGCGGAGCAGTCGCGTGCACTAGGAAGCAGCGCGGGCGACGCTCTCTCAGCCGGTGCGCCGCTTCAATCCCGGCGCCAGTGAGAGGTCGTGTCCACTCTGCCGGGCATGAATGCGGCACTGACCGTTTCGGGCGGGAAACACGCGCGGGTGATGAAGAGGGTTCGGGTTGGTCAGGAGCGGCCGTGGCAGCGGTCCGTACGCCCGCAAACAAGAGATGTTGTACGTTAATATTGCCTTGTATATAATTAACAACGTAAATAATGTGTCAGTTGGACAAATATGATTGGAGATGGAGATGGAAATGGAATTTTACGTAAACACGGATATGCATGTCTATGTCTATGTGTGTGCGCGCGACGACTCTCGCGACCTGGAAGCGGGGGCGTGTTTTTGATCGAGTTTTCTGTCTTGGTACGTTAAAAAATTGTCCGCCAGTTTTCGTTTCTTTTTTTCGGGAATGCGCGTATTCTATTTAAAACCACTGCTATGGAGAGATTTTTTTTACTCCATTATAGCCTCTTGTTTGATAGAGTTTCTCGCGTCTCGCTCTCTCACCCTCTCCATATCAAAACAAGATGACAGTGTCCACACTATCTCTCTCCTCACCGGTGGTCACAGATCCGGCCGAATCCCGTCCGTTGTGGGAGGTGAGGAGGTGCATCATTGACGTTGTCGCCGTCGGCGATGGAGGAAGCCGATGCGCACCGTCCTCTCGGAGCCGGCGCTGGCGCGGACGAAGGTCCTCTATGCCCTTGTTCGCTACCGTTGTGTGGGCAGATCCTGCCCTCCTGCCTAAGCGACATCTCGCCCACCTGAGGTATAACTTCTTGTACTGGTCCAGCTCCCCAGGTCGCTGCATGCGGGTTTTCTGATATGCGACTACTACCCAGCTCCCCATGTATAGTAGCTAGAGTTCGTCGGCTGGTCCAACATCACCTACTATTATAGAGGAAATGCCACTCGAAAAGTTGTCCTGATTTATGCCTCGGTGGAGGTATACATGTTGTTTAGACAAAAAGTACATGGTGGTTGTGCGGTCATTGTCCATATGCTCCTATTGCTGCTGCTAATCTAATACTATCACTGGTTAAATGAAGAAATGCTTCTTTGCTTGGGTATCCTGGTTTAGTTCCCATCAAGATAATCATGATGCTTCTATTTGTTGGTGTACTTTTCACAATTCTTATTGACAATTGAGATGTCATTGTTAATCTTGTAAAACAAAGTAACAACACTATATCCCTTTTTTATATTTTTGGAAACAGCGATGCGTATCTCCATACCCGGGCATGTCTTCCTCAATTTTAGTGGAACTGGACAAAATTGGATGGCCATTGTTGTTCCGCCTCACTGTCCTCTGCCACGTGGTTCTTCCTTCCTCGAGCTTGATTACTGAGAAGAAACAGACCACAGTGAGGATTTGTCGAACTTCATAGGTGCCTCACCCAAACTTGATGCCAAATGGATGATGCATCACCACGATGACCTATCGATGCTCATGGTTGCGTCGGCTGGTGAAGCTGATCGATTTTCAATGAAAAACAAGCTGTCCTCCATCAGTGCTCTTTGCTAGTTACCCACAAAGATGACATCCTTCGTCAGTTCACCTTGGTTGCATTGGAGACGCAGTCGTCTTTCACGTTGGTGCAATTTTATCACACAATTGGCTATGAACCAAATGTTTCCTCGAAGAAGGTTCGACGTTGCTACTAAGAGCATAAGTTTTGTATTGATTTCTAAGCCTTCTCACAACTTTATCTCTAGCTCCCTGTAATTTTATTTGTCCAGCTATTAACTTTGATTAAAAAAATGGTGTGGACTAAAAACCCGGATGGACGTAGGAGCCCTCCATTTTTATTTACTCCGCATATTAGATTTGACTGAAGTCAAACTTTGTAAAGTTTGACCAAGTTTAGGCCGAACACAACAAACCATAATTATTAGAGAGGGCAAACTGTACATACTCTCAAACCTTTCCGATAATTGAAATTAAAATTCTTTATTTGTACACACTCTCACACGTTTCCGATAATTTGGCGCATGTGTGGTTTTTCACTTAAGGGAGGGTAGTGTACCGCACATGAAGGACAGGAAGTGCGACCAGGATGCGTGGATCGTTAGTTCATCGGAAGTACTCACTCTGTTCCTAAATATTTGTCTTTCAAGTGGTTTGAAATGGACTACCACATACGGATGTATATAGACATTTTTTACAGTGTAGATTCACTCATTTTGCTCTGTATGTAGTCATTTGTTGAAATCTCTAGAAAGACAAATATTTATGAACAGAGGAAGTAGCAGTTTTCTTCACTGGTACGTTAAATAAAGAGTTTCGTTTCGTACTTACAAAATTTAAAATGATTGTTATGGAGAGAATAAGAAAACCACTCCACTATATATTAGTCGTATACACGAGTACTATATGGGCACAACTTCATTGACTTTAGTGCACCTGCCTTTGGGTTTATGAGAGGTGGGCCCAAAATGTGGCTGGCCCACCTGTCATACAGCCAAAAGCAGGTGCAGTTAAGGCACCGGAGCTCAGCCCGTACTATAGTATATATATAAGCTGGAGCCTCAGCGCTTGTTCGCTAGGGTTTGCACTCTCCACACTCTCGCCACACTACATATATATATACAGGCTGGAGGCTCAGCGTTCCTTTGCTAGGGTTTGCTATATTCACAGTCTCTCACCCTCTTCACCGGATCTAAACAAGACTGCGTTGTGGCCTCAGTCTCTCTCACCCCCCTCACAGCTGGCGAAGGAGGCATCGGGATCCTGTCGCATCGGGAATGGGAGGAGGTGCAGTGTTCACTCTATCGCCTTCGGCGAGGGAGGCAATCCACTGCCGGCTGCGATTTTCTCTTTCACCCAGCGCCTGTGCGGGAGGGCCACCGACCCCTTCTTCCTCGCTGCCATACGTAGTGTGGGCAGATCCGACCTCCCGCCGCACGCCTTGCCACATCCCGACGACCCTAAGGTATAAGTTTCTTTGAAACCGTCATCGGTCTAGCTGCATGTGAATCTTTTTCGATTCTGTAGTCGAATCTAGGTCTTGGTTCAAAGAGGAAAGAAGGGTGCGGTGGTGTGGAGCATGAATCTAGGACATGGTTCAATGAGGAAAGGAGGGAGGGAAAGTAGTATAGACTAGCTATCCAGCCGCTTTGTTGGTCGAAAAGGGAAAAAGGGGGCAACCCAGTACACACATCTGTAAGGAACCGAACTCTTTGTTGAAAAGGGAAAAACAACTGGGGGGTCGGGTAGTTTGTGCAGGACTAGATTTGCTGCCCTCACATAGGAAAAAGTTTCAAAGAGAACAAATATGGGACCAACGCAGATATGCTGCTTAGCTACATACTCTGCATCACCCATTTATACGTGTGGACGCACAAGTGGCTGGCATGTCCCATGTCCCATCCACATGATCGTGCAGTGTGTTTTGAGATGTTGTGCTACTTGTATTGGTATTGTTTTAAATAAATGTTGAATTGAAGCTATTGTATTGCTCTTTTTCCCATTAAGTAGTGAAAAAATGGTACCAACCCAGACATGATGCTTGTTGCTTTGTTACAACAAACTCTGCATCACCCCCTTTATAAGTAGATGGAAGCACATGGTGTTGTTATGCCCACTCGCCCCTGGAACTGTTTATGCTTTTTCTTAATCTAATGCTGATGGTAAAATTAAGCAATGCCACTCTCAGAATTAACTACTGAACTATTTTAAGAGAATTTCTCTGTTAATATGAATCAATGCAACTGTTTAGAAATGCTACTATCCTATACTTTGTTTTCCATCAAGATAAGGTAGATGTTTCTTTTTGTGGCCGCATGTTTCATCCTCCTTTATTGGCAGTAATTGTTTCCTTTTTTGCCTCTGTTAAATCAGGGATATCTATTCAACTTGTTGCTATAGCAAACTTAAATGTCACACCGGCGACTTTACTTGATTTCAGTGCAACTGCACAAAACGAGATTGAATTTCCTATTCGTGTTGGCAGATTTGTACGTGATCTTGTGTGCGTCATGACAGGTTGGTACTTGCCTTCATCCACATGATCGTGCAGTGTGTTTTGAGATGCTGTGCTACTTGTATTGGTACTGTTTTAAATAAATGTTGAATTGAAGCTATTGTATTACTGTCTTTTCCCATTAAGTAGTGAACAAAAATGGGACCAACCCAGACATTATGCTTGTTGCTTTGTTACAATAAAATCAGCATCACCCCCTTTATAAGTAGATGGAAGCACATGTTGTTGTTGCGCCCACTCTCCCCTAGAACTGTTTATGCTTTTTGTTAATCTAATGCCGCTGGTAAAATTAAGCAATGCCACTCTCAGAATTAACTACTGAATCTTATTTCAAAACTGCAACACTTGTTAGGGATTGGCGGGATTACCATTTTTGTGGCCCCATGTTTCATCCTCCTTTATTGGCCAGTAATTGATTCCTCTTTTGCCTCTGTTAAAACAGGGATATCTATTCAACTTGTTGCTATTGCGACATTTTGCTTCGCTTAATTTTGGTGGAACTGCACAAAATGAGACCGTATTTCCATATATGTGTTGAGATCTCTTTTAGATCTTCCTCTTGGTCTTGAAAGGTCAGTACCTACTTTCCTTAGAATTAACTACTGAATCTTAGTTCAAAACTGCAACACTTGTTAGGGATCGGCGGGAGTAACCATTTCTGTTAGGGATCGTCCGGAGTACAGATAATGTCTCTGTTATTATATATCAGTTACAGTGTTTTACAAATGGTACTATCTTGCTTTGTAGTTCTTTCTACATGTTTAACCAAGGTATTGTTAAGATAATGTCTCCGCTAAAATGAATCAGTCGCATTGTTTTAGGAATGATACTTTTCTGCTTTGTCGTTCTTTATACATGTTGAAACAAGGCATTGTTAAGATAATGTCTCAGTTAATATGAATGAATCACACTGATTGAGAATTGCTACTCTCCTGCTTTGTTTCCCATTAAGATAAGGTAGATCAGTAGATGTTTTTCTTCTGGGAGTACAAGTCATCAACCGTTATTTCTCAGTAATTGTTTCCCTTATACCTATTGTTGCTTACAGGGATATCAAAATTAAAGCTCGGTTTTATTCCGACTTTGATTTTAGTTGAACTGCACAAAAGGAGCCAATGTGTCTAAGGCAAACTGCTGCATTAGTGAGTCCCGTTGGTCTTACCACTTTGCAGAAAGAAGCAGTCACTGTTTGCGCTACATTACACTAGGAATGATCGAGAAGCTTTACAGAGTATTAGTAGACGATGGTGACATGACTAGTCTGCAGAGAGGATAGGAAACTCTACAACACGTGGAGTGCACTGGGCGAAAAGTGCCCAAACAAGTACAGGAAGCCAGGACAGGACTCCAAATATGTCAATGTCATACTAAGCAACAATGATGGGGCGTCTGGGTATGGTAATCTTTTTACCGTACTTTCAGTTTGTTAGTCCACCGATTGGTGGGTTGACACTGGGGCCAATATTCTTGTGTGTGCTGCTGTGTCTTTGTTTTCTTGCGGCATATAAATACGATATCCACAGGGATGCTCAGCTTGATTTTAGTGGAACTGCACAAAATGTCCAGATGGTTTGTGTCCTCCATAATACTTGATCATGCACAATACATCGAATGGTTCTCTAATCATTTGTCGTCACCTTGAGCCACCGGACTATATGTTTGAATGGTGCTGCCAGCGTCGGCCATTAAGAAGGGTAAGAAGAAAGACAAAAAGAGAGATGGCTGCTTTACTTGTGGTTCGGAGGAACACTGGGCAAACAAGTGCCCAAAAAAGTACCAAGAAGCCAGGACATGACTCCAAGTCTGTCAATGTCACTCTAAGCAACAATGATGGGGCATCTGGGTATGGTAATCTATTTACCGTACTTTCAGTTTGTTAGTCCACCGATTGGTGGGTTGACACTTGGGCCAATATTCATGTGTGTGCTGATGTGTCTTTGTTTTCTGGCAGCATATAAATATGAAATCCACAGGGATGCTCGGCTTGATTTTAGTGGAACTGCACAAAATGTTCAGATGGTTCATGTCCTCCATAATACTTCATCATGCACAATACATCGAATGGTTCTCTAATCATTCGTCGTCACCTTGAGCCACCGGACTATCAGATGACAAACTGATGACAAACCCTGCCCGTTCCACAATCATAGGCATTACATATTTTGAATGGGCAAAGCTTGTCAAAGTTGACATTAGTTTAATATATTGGAATTGGAAAACCTTGTCAATTTTTGCTCATTGATGTTAGCCAGAAGACATGCATTTGATATTTTTGAGTGGGACGCCCTTTGCTGTGAGCAACGTCGATCGTTTTTTCCTATTCCTGACTTCAGTTCAGAAGTAAATATTTACTCTGCTAAGATGCATAGTCGCATGAATGTTGACTTATGTAAGATATTTTAAGAGTTTGTTCTGAATATTGTCTATGTAATGCCAGGCCTTGTGTTTGATTGCAAAGTTGAGCTTGGAATGTTGTGGCATGCGGCATCACGAGCTGTTCACCGTGCCTCCTGAGAATAATGCTTCGTATCGTTTTGCATGTCGATCTAATGCCAGTGATTTGCTTGTTAAGAAGATCATCCTCTTCTGTTGTTTCCGTGCTTAAGAAGTTCATCGTCTTATGTTTCATTCATAGCCTATACGACAAGTCGGGTAGGTTAGACGTGAAACCATATGATCTTCCGACCAACTCATCATCTTAGTCCGTGATTGGATCATCGTTTTCCAACCAAAACCGCTTGTAAAACTGACACTTGTAAATAAAAGCAGATGGTCTCGGGAGAAGTGCTTGGTTGGTCGATTTCGACTAGTAAAATATACACTGGTCTCTCAAATTACACGCGTAACCCGCCGGTTTTACTTACAGACCTCGGGCCCTCGGTTTCATTACGCCTGTATTTTACGCGTTGTTTCCGATGACGAGTAAATTACACTTGTATCTTAATACAGGTGTGAAATAAACAAGAGCTCCCAAGCGCGGCCTTACCGTTTCATGCCGTCTCAGTCTCTCGAATGTGCTCATAGGTGTCCGACGATCCTGGCTTCCTGAATGAGCAGCGGGCGCTGTATCAGACCATCCGTAGGGCCTGCGAGGCCCTCTCCGTCGTCCTCCGAGTTGGTGCGCTCGCCGTGGCGCCGAGCATTGTTAACATGGTCAATGAACATGAGTAATTAGGAGATGACTTTATTTTGACTGGATGACAGTAGGGACCCACTAGGGCCATAGCCCTACGTACGCAAGTGCCTCCTTATTATGTACAACTATTTTTTTTTGCTTCCTCCTGGTTTCCTGACATCACGGTCCCACACCATTGTCAACCTATGTAGTCAATATAAACAAGAGAATTGCACAAGGTGCGGCCGACAGCTGGGACCAAGCAGCTCGAGCAGTATTTGTGTTTTTGAGGCGTGAGCACTGCAGAGATTTTCTTGGCGATGTTTTCGTATTTGTTCAGAGGAGAGCAGGGTATTAACTGGGCGGGCTGTGGCCCGTCTAGCCCAGGATAGATATTCAGCCCAGATATTAATTTTTTTAAGATGAAAATGGCTAGCCCAGCTATACGTTTTTTTGAGGAATACCCATGCAAGGTCAACTTGTTATTCTCCGCCCCGCTGGGCTGCAAATCTTTCCTAGGAGGGATGCATTAGGCTTAACAGGAAAATGGGCTTTAAAATAATAAATGGGATGTAATTATAAAAACTGGGCAGTAACTATAAAAAAATGCACCAAACACGAAATTAGTTTATAAAATATTATTTATGGATTTTGAAAATCTTAATTTTTTATTGTTGCGCGCGCAATGTTTCGTTGGATTTTTACGTAATACAAATTTATATTTAATCTGACTAGAAATTTCGGGATAAAAATATTTCAGATCCCATCAAAATGTGGGAAATTTTATTGAATTCTGTCTTGAACGGTTGGTTGAAATTATTAATCGTTGTCCTAGCTAGAAAATGGGTTGTACTTTTAACAAACTGTAAATGGACTGTAGTAAATTCCATTACAATTCAAAAATGGGCTGTACATTCTTACAAATCGCAAATGGGCTATAAGTTCTCTGCCACACACTTGTGGGCCTACTAAGTTGACGCGTCCCCTAAAACAAAGAAGTTGATGCGTATGCAAGGCTTTGTCAACTTATTATAGTCAACACATGGTTCTAGCAGCAGTGGCCGTTGGATGTCTATCCAACGGATGCCGTGCTTCTTCTTCAATCTCGGATATTCTAGCTTCGGCCGCCCAAAAAATGATTCCTCCCCCTGACATCTGGGGCACACTGTTTCGGAGGATGACATGTGGGCCTACTAAGTTTATGCGTACCAAGGGCTTTGTCAACTTAGTCAATATAAATGATTCTAAATGCAGTGACCGTACGATGTCCATCCAACGGCCATCGTGCTTCTTCAACCTCTGGTCTTCTTGCTCTAGCCGCCCAAAGCAGCGCCGGTCGTGCCGCCTGCTCCTACCTCCCGTGGCCGGCTGTGCTGCCGCGGAGGCCTCACCGCCCCCTACTACTCCCACCGCTGGCCAGGCCATCCCTCTACTCAGCCACACCCCCTGTTATTCTGCGGCGACGACAGCCTCACACCGTAGCCGAACCAATGAACCCTCGTACTCCTCTCCGCGCGGGCTTCCATTGCCGCGTCTTCCCCAGCTCCGCGTCGTCCCCTTCCTAGGCCTCGCCGTTGTCCACCGCCCTGGCGCTCTCGGCGCGGCGTGGTCAACGTGGTCAAGGAACGACTTCCATCGGAAGAGTACTGTACGTGGAGAGGCTGATAGCTGGGTCCACGGCGGCCGCAAGGAAGTGCCTCCTTATTACGCGCAAAATAATTATTCCTCCCCCTGGCAGCAGGGACCCACCGGATGGTCCAACGTATTTCGCGAAAAAAAACGTTTCCCCCCTGACTGCTGGGACCCGCCAGCTACATCTTCGCACGCAAGGAAGTTCGTCGGGGAAAAAAATGTTTCTCCCCCCTGACTGCTGGGACCCACTAGCACTACAAAAAAAAGACACATCCGTGACATTTTGGGCCGAACGAAATTTTTTTCTGTCATAGATATGACACTTCTATGATGATAATATTGACAAAACCCGGTATCATCATAGATGTGGTGGGCTCCTACTTCTATGACAAAAAGTCATGATAGAAAATGGGCTTTTCGTCCTGCGCGGGGCGGAGACGCAGCTGCATGACATTCTTTGGGCCGTCCATGACGGGAAAAACCATGGTAGAAGCGAGGGGGAGGAAAATTTCGGGGAGTTCCCGGTTACGGTGGGAGGTCGGGGGCCAAGCGATGCGCGTTTCTCTCGTACACGTACGTGCGTGTGTGCGAGGCGTTGGCTCTAACTGAACCCGAGCGAGGCGTTGGGCTCTAACTGAACCCGAGCGATTGCACTGCAGGCTACGCGTTACTGAACCCGAGCAATCAATCGATGGCTGTTAACTGAACCCGATCGAGTGATTCCTTCGCTACTGCTGCTAACTGAAGCCGATCGATTGG
>NC_057796.1:217995439-217995794 GCF_018294505.1 Triticum aestivum | reverse complement strand
AGGCTGGAGGAGGTCGACGGTAGCCCGTGGAGGCTGGAGGAGGTCGACAGTGAAGATGGATAGTATCCCGTGGAGTCCCATTTTGCGGTACGCCACACCCCTCCCGATGAACAGGACCCCCGTTTCGACCGTAGGAGGTCCGTTTCGTCCGTTTTGCGGTACGGCACACCCCTCCCGATCAACAGGACCCCCGTTTCGACCATGGGAGGTCCGTTTCCTCCATTTTGCGGTACGCCAAACCCCTCCCGATTAACATGACCCCGTTCAGGCCTCGTTTCCATCGCCTGTTCCATCCAAGATCTCCCGATGAACACGACCACGCATTCCGTTCCGACCCAGCCGGTTGGCTCCCACG
>NC_057796.1:217994589-217995386 GCF_018294505.1 Triticum aestivum | reverse complement strand
CCTATTTCGACCGTAGGAGGTCCGTTTCGTCCGTTTTGCGGTACGCCACACCCCTCCCGATCAACAGGACCCCCGTTTCGACCGTAGGAGGTCCCTTTCCTCCGTTTTGCGGTACGCCACATCCCTCCCGATCAACAGGACCCCGTTCCGAACGTCGGAGGTCCGTTTCCTCCGTTTTGCGGTACGCCGGGCCTCGTTTCCATCGCCTGTTCCGTCCAAGCCCTCCCGATGAACACGACCACGCATTCCGTTCCGACCCAGCCGGTTGGCTCCCACCCGTTCCGTTGCCTCCCGATGAACACGACGCATTCCCTTGCCTCCCCATGAACACAAGGCATTCCGTTGCCTCCCCATGAACACGACGCATTCCGTTGCCTCCCCATGAACACGACGACGACGCTGTTTCTCCGTTCCGACCCAGCCATGTACACGAGCCCTGGCCGTACGTATGCGCGAGTAGGCGTTCGAGACCCCGCCCGTATGTACACATACGTGGACGTATTTTCTTTCTTGCACCCTGGCCACTGTACGTACGTGTACATGCTACGTGCGCGCCTCTACTACGACACGTGCGCGCCTCTACATCGACCAGTATGTACGTACACATTCGCGACCAGAATGACAACACTACGTACCCTTCGACGAGGTGGGTCCCGACTTTCAGGCACTTCCTTGCCTGCAAAGATGTAGCTGGTGGGTCCCAGCAGTCAGGGGGGCGAATCGTTTTTTTTGCCCAGACGCACTTCCTTGCGTGCGAAGATGTAGTCAGTGGGTCCCAGCAGTCAGGGGGGCAAATC
>NC_057796.1:217973361-217994378 GCF_018294505.1 Triticum aestivum | reverse complement strand
GACGCACTTCCTTCCGTGCGAAGGTGTAGCTGGTTGGTCCCAGCAGTCAGGGGGGCGAATCGTTTATTTGCCCGGACGCACTTCCTTGCGTGCGAAGATGAAGCTGGTGGGTCCCAGCAGTTAGGGGGGAAATGTTTTTTCCATGAAATACAGTGGCCCGTCCGGTGGGTCCCAGCTGTCAGGTGGATGAATCATTATTTCCACGTAATAAGGAGGCACTTCCTTGCTGCGGCCGTGGACCCAGCTGTCAGCCTCTCCACGTACAGTCCACGTCCGATGGAAGTCGTTCCTTGACCACGTTGACCAGGCCGCGCCGAGAGCACCACGGCGGTGGACGACGGCGAGGCCTAGGAAGGGGACGACGCGGAGCCGGGGAAGATGCGGCAGTGGAAGCCCGCGCGGAGAGGAGTATGAGGGTTCACTGGTTCGGCTGCGGTGTGAGGATGTCGTCGCCGCAGGGCCTGGCCAGCAGTGGGAATAGTAGGGGCGGTGAGGCCTGCGCGGCAGCACAGCCGGCCACGGGAGGCAGGAGCATGCAGCACGACCGGCGCTGCTTTGGGCGGCTGGAGCAAGAAGACCAGAGGTTGAAGAAGCACTACGGCCGTTGGATGGACATCGTACGGTCACTGGAGCTAGAATCGTTCATATTGACTAAGTTGACAAAGCCCTCCGTCCCCGTCAACTTAGTTGGCCCACAAGTCATCCTCCCACTATGGTGGGTCCCAGCTAGCAGGGGGTATTCATTTTTTGTGCGTAATAAGGAGGCACTTCCTTGCGTGCGAAGATATAGCTGGTGGGTCCGACATGTCAGCGGGGGGAATTTTTTTTCGCGAAATACAGAGGCCCTTCCGGTGGGTCCCAGCTGTCAGGTGGAGGAATCATTATTTTGCGCGTACAGTCCACGGCCGATGGATGTCGTTCGTTGACCATGTTGACCAGGCCGCGCCGAGAGCACCATGGCGGTGGACGACGGCGAGGCCTAGGAAGGGAACGACACGGAGCCGGGGAAGACTCGGCAATGGTTGCCCACGCGGTGGGGAGTACGAGGGTTTACTGGTCCGGCTGCCGTCGCCGGAAAATAACAGGAGGTGTGGGTGAGTAGAGGAATGGCCTGGCCAGCAATGAAGTAGGGTGGGGTGGTGCAGCCTGTGCGGCAGCACAGCCGGCCACGGGAGGCGGGAGCAGGCAGTCCCACCGGAGCTGGTTTGGGTGACTGGAGCAAGAAGATCAGATATTGAAGAAGCAGCACGGCCGTTGGATTAACATCCAACGGTCACTGCTGCTAGAATCGTTTGTGGACTAAGTTGACAAAGCCAAAGTACATGTCAACCTAGTAGACCCACAAGTCAGCCTCTAAATCTGTCCCAAACAGCATACAACCCGAAATTTCTAGCCAGATTCATATTAATTTTAAATCTAAATATACCTTAATTTAAATTCAATGAAATTTTACCCGCACAAAAACAATGAAATTTAAAATATCAAAATTCGAAAGAAAACAGTATTTTGGAACTAATTGCCTGTTTGCTGTATTTTTTCATTTTACAGCCCATTTATTATTACTTATAGCCCATTTCTTATTACTTATAGCCCATTTTCTGGGCAAAATGCATCCCTCCTCGTCTTGAAAGATTTCCGGCCCAGCAGGGCGTAGAAAAGCAAGTAGGCCTACGTTGGTTATTCTGCAAAAAAAAAAATAGCTAGCTAGCCATTTTCAGAAAGGAAAAAAACAAACTGGGCTGGTCATGTGCTAAACATATGAAATAAAAGCCTGGGCTAGACGGGCCACGGGTCCCGCACAACCCAGTTGATACCTTCTCCGTCCCGAAAAAACAAAATTACTGCGCGCTGCTGGGTCCCTACTGTCATCCTCACCATGTACAGTCATGTCCTTATTCCTCTCGGTTGCTGACCATGTTGACAACACTAGAGGGCGGCGCCGCGATGAGCGAACCAAGGCGGAGGATGATGGTGAGGCCTCAGACGGGAACGAACAGGAGCCGGGGAAGATCACAGCCAGCCGTGGGAGCAGGCGGTCCCGCCGGCGCTGGTTTGGCTTTGGCGGCTCGAGGAAGAAGAGACTGGAGAAACGCGACAGACGTTGAATGTCAATCCAACTGTCAAGGTTGGCACACTCCTTTGTTGACTAAGCGGACACCAAGTAGCATACTTTTTTATATATAGGAGGAAAACTACGAGGAAAATGCGTTCGTCTGCCGTCCTCCTCACATGGAACGTTCACCACATAAGTGACTAGCACCCTTGGTTTTCAACCGAGAGGTCTTGGGTTTGATTCCCAGGAACTCTCAATTTTGTCCTCCTTCCTTCCTTGCAAAAAAGGGAAAGAAAATCAAAGACTTGGGAAGGCGTACAGAACAAGCTAGTGTACCAGTAAAGAGACGTTGCCGAGTTTTAGAAAAAAGAAAGACATGCTCCTGTAGCTGGTTCGAATCCAAACCTAGACTATGACTATATATGGTGCTATGCTACTCTGCAAGTAATGAAACTGACATATCCAACATTCGCTTCTCCTCTTCTCTACTTACTCTGCCTAGCATCAGAAGCTCTGGCCGCAGCAACCATGTCCGCTGGCTGCTCGTCCACCTACTCTTCAGCAGGCAACAACCAGATATGCACCAACTCGCCACCCGTACCATCGCCTGTGGGTCTCATCACACCCCCGCCGGCACGCGCACCGCAGCCGATTGCTCATCGCAACCCGCTGCCGTTGGTGTGGTGCCACTGCTACAAATCACGCAGAGTCATCCGTCGCGTCTCAACCACAATCCGCAACCCTGGCCAAGTCTTCTACAAATGCCCGAATCATGGGGTCATAATATGTTTAAGTGTTGTTCTGCTGCTTTCAGTTGCTGGTTTTTTTAATAGTTTGGTTGATGATCTTCCAATTTGATTCGTGCAGAAAAGGGAAGATTCGTGTGATTTGTATTTCTGGGAAGTTGCTGATGTGGGGGAATGCAACTACGCTGATTATTTGGTTAGCCGAGTGTCGTGGAGTTGTCACGGCAGATGTCCTCGAGCTAGGACTTAGTCGTGGAGCCATCGCAACTAGGAAGCTTGAAGGGGTTATGCGGGACAAGGAACACGAAGGTTTATACTGGTTCGGCCCCTTACGGTGAAGGTAAAAGCCTACGTCCAGTCTGAGGTGTTATTGATTAGGGTTATGATCGCCAGGGAGCTAAATAGCTATGCCCGGCTCTCGATGAGATCGTTGTCGTCCCCGAACCGCTGCCGGGTCGTCCCTTTATATAGGGAGGCTGACGCCCAGCAACCCTTAGAGTCCCGGCCGGCTCATAAGAACGTCCGGCTCGGACTCTGAACTATACTTGCCTTACACTACAAGTCTACTATAATAATGATTGTAACCACAGGCTCTAAGCCATATCCGGGTCTCAGCCCATCTCTGGCCCATAGTTTTGAAACTTGGCTCCGGGCTTCTGGCAATGACCATCCGAAGAGTAACCCGGCCCTTCCTGGCGGGTGACTCTAAGGTCTATATCCTCAACATTAGGCCCCAGATTGACTTGAGCCGGCTCGTGTCAATCTTCAACTCTGCCGACAGAGAAAATCTCCGGCTTACCATCATGTGAAGGCCATAACCCGGAGTGACGTCATCCTCTGGACTCCGGATAATCCGCCGTGACGTCATCCTCCATTAAGTCCGTTTTTTACTCCGCCAGATCCGCAACGGATCTTTGCTTTTACTGTCGTTCCGAAAATCGAGGCGTCGTGAGGGGGAGATAACCACGCTGTGGTCTCCTTGAATCTCGCGCCCACTTATGACTTCGCCTTATAAATAGGCCGGCCCAGCGTGTTCTTCTCATGCTCCCTTTCTTTCTCCTCGCGCCGTCGCTCCTCTGCCCGAGCTCGTGCTCCGCCGCCGTCGTCTCGCCTTCGACCTTCGTCAACCTTGGCCGCTGCATCACCCTGACCCGGACCAGACAAACGGCGGCGACTCCCGCACCTCTTCAGCTCCGGTAAGTTCTCACCACCCCGTAGAGTAGATCTAAAGTAGGGTTCCTCCAGTTCTTCATAGTTCGTTGCGGCCTGCGGTAGTTTTGTTTTTTACCACCCTTCTCTTGATCTTAACTCTGCGTAGAACCACTGCGGTAGATGTTTGAGATCCATTTCACCTGTAAGAAGTCCTCCTTTTACTGCATAAGAACCGTGTTCAACCTCAAGAACTTCTCCTGCCTCTGTTTTTTAGGTCTAGAAAATTTTCATTTCACCCGACCATTTTGATCCAAAAAAGTTACTGCAATATGTAAAACCTGTTTTACCACACTTAGTAAAAACTGTAGCTCTTGAATCTTGGCGGCTTATATCTCCGGTTTAAAGAAAACATGCGCCATAGAACTTTTCCGGTTTAAAGAGAACTATGCTCTGTAGAATCCTCCGGCTTAACTCTGGTAAAACCGTAGATAACCAAATTAGTTAGAATCCCCCTGCGGCTTAAATAACCCATCGTCTCTGAATATATATCATTAGTCCCCTTCATAAGCCGCCACCTTAGTCTGAATGATAATCTCCGGCTTACAATTAACCCGGACACTTTTCTCTTTATCATAGACCACCAACCTTCACCATGCCTCCCAAGGCTCCCATCACTTGCAACTGGATGAGATCCAACGTCACTGACGAGACCCTGGCCAACTTTGTTAAGTCCGGATATCTGCCCAAGAAGGAAGTGATGTCCTACCGTGCCCCTGATCCATCAGAAGAAAGACCACAGCTGAGGGACGGGGAGGTAGTGATCTTTGCGGACCATATGAGCCGGGGCTTCGCACCGCCCGGCTCAAAATTCTTCCGGGACGTGCTCAACTTCTTTGACCTTCGGCCTCAGGATATAGGACCCAACTCCGTATCCAACATCTGCAACTTCCAAGTCTTTTGTGAAGTGTATCTTGGAGAAGAGCCGAGTCTGCTGCTCTTCAGAGAGCTGTTTTATTTAAACCGCCAAAATGAGTGTGCCAACGGGCCAAGTCTGGAATTAGGCGGCATCTCCATCCTGCGGCGTAGGGACTGTCTGTTCCCTTATGCAGAGCCGCCGAGCCACCCTAAGGACTGGAATATGACTTGGTTCTACTGCCAAGATACGTCCCCGGCTGAGGAGAACCCGCTGCCCGGCTTTCGCCCAAAGCGCCTAGAGCCGACTCATCCGCTATCCGACAAACTGACTGCCGCGCAACGCCAGCCTCTGCTTCCAACGATCAATAAGATCAAGGCTCTGCTAGGCAACGGTCTGAACGGAATTGACCTGGTCCGGGTCTGGATCTCTTGGCGGGTGATCCCATTGAGCCGCCGCCCCGGCTTAATGTGTGAGTACACCGGGCGAAAGGATGACCCGCAGAGGCACAGTCGCAACGATCTTCCAGAAGACGTTGCAGAGGAAGAGACCAAGGCTCTTCTAAACGAGAGCTTGGCAGACTGCGGAAGAACCGGGCTAGCCCCCTTCTGCAAGACCAATCCAGCCCCAGCGGTAAGCCGCCGACTTTATCTTTTATCTTCGTCTGCATATAACCTTCAACTGAACCGTTTTAAGAATCAATCATTGTATCTCTCAGGCTGATAGTAAATTCTGGCGGGTCAAATATGACCATGAGGCGGCCAAGAAGGCCCGGAAAGCAAACAAAGCCGCCAAGAAAACCGCCCCTCGCAAAAAGGGAAGCAGACCCACTGCTTCGGAGCTACTGCAATTAAGCGACAGCTCCGAGTCAGAGGTAATCCTTAAACCTTTAAAACTCTTGCCATATTTGTTGTTTGTTGCTGTCCGCCTTATCAACATTTGCTCATTGACAGGATGACACCGGCGCCAGTAACCCGGTGGTTGAAGAGGTAATGTCACTTTCCTCCGACTCGGAGCCTTTGCCACAGCTGAAAGTCCGAAGAGTAACCCGGAAAGTAAGCTTTTCACATCCATTAGCTCATCAAGACCCTCAATTTCTTTTGAAGCAGCAGGTTCACGAAAGTCGGCGTCACACCCGGGCCCGCAAAGACACCGACCTCTCCGCCGGGTTACCCGATGCAACCAGGAAGCGTCGCACTGAGGTTTTTTCTCACCTGTACCCCTTTCATCCGTTGGCGGGTGTTATCCGTCAGCCACTCAACTCTTCTGACTCCAATTATCAGGAGACCTCCCCCTCTTCGGGTGACTCCATGCAGTCGAGTCTGCCGACCTTCAAGACTGCACCTGGGTAATAACAATCTCCTTACATTATCTGTCTGTACTTACTCTTTGTGTGCCTAACACTTCTGCCTTTTCAGTGCCCAGGCAAAGCTCACTAAAAGAGCAAAGAAAACCAGGTCAGCCGGAGTGCCAGACTTGCCTGACCCGGAGGCGACGGCTCAAGAGCCGCCAGCTACCTCCGCCCCTGAAGCCACCATTCCAATGGACACGGCGCCTGAAGCCCCTGCCCCGACTACCAAGACAACGACCGAAGCGTTGGTTAACCCGGAGGCCTCCGGCTCGGCCCCACCAGCAGACGACCCGGACGTGGTAATTACCCAGACGGAATTCGTTGAGCCGGGGAGACCGACCACGTTGGCCAAATGCTCCGCGAAGGGGGAATTGCTGCAGCCCCACCGGGTGAATCTGGACCTCTCCAGCTACACCGACTTGAGCATTGGAGAGCTTGTCTCTGGCTACATCAGCCAAGTTCACAAGAGCCGAGACGCCGAGATCGCCATGGTCAACCAGATCCAACAAAAATCTGAGGTATCCTTCTGCTGTCTTCTTACTTACTGCATAGTGACCCTTGTCATGCTAGCCCCCAAGTCGACGACTTATACTTGAATATGTTGTAGACTTAGGTCCCGGCTTACTCAATTGAGCCGGCAGTACGTAGATAGATACGTTCAATATGCCTTAGCCCCCAAGTGCCAAGTGTCTTTGCTTGGAAAGCGCTTGGGACTTATATAATGACTGTTAATAACCCGGAAATATATGCAGGCTGTTGGCAAGAAATTAGAGTCGGATCTTGCGGATCTCAAGAGCCGGCTGAAGACACAGGAAATGGAGACCCGAAAGGCAAACGCCAAGTTTGTCTCCAGCATCGCCGCTCAAGAGAAGCTGAAGACCGAATTTGACGCTGAGCGGAAGGCCTGGGCTGAGGAGAAAGCCGCACTGGTGACCCGGGCGGAACAGGCGGAGAAGGCGCTCTCTGAGAAAACCGCCGAGCTCTCCGGCCTAAAGTGCCAGGTTTCCCAAATGGTAGCCGCCATCTTCGGTAAGTCGCCTCACCGGCTTTCATCCATGTTAGAATGTTTACGTCTCTTGATTCATCCTTGTCACCGGCTTATCTGATGTTGTTAAACAGGTCCCAGAAGCGCCAACCTTAACTAGAGCGTGGTCACCAAGTTAAAGGCCGTGTACACCCTGGTGGAACAGCTCTACACCGGGTCACAGCGTGCCTTAGCTGTGGTGGCCCTATCCAATGAGGTGCCAACTCATCTAGCCGAAGTCCTGCGCCGGCTAGCAGTTCTGCCGCTGCGGATCTAGGAGCTACGACGAGCATCCGCGAGAGCCGGAGCAATCACCGCGCTGAGCCGGGCCAAAGCATTCCTGCCGGAGCTAGACCCGGCAGACATCGCCCTGGGTTACCCAAGCCTGAAGGAAGACGGCTCAGCCTTCGACCAGAAGGACTTCGCGGCATGTACGAAGGTTGTACGCCCGGTGGCCACCCTCATCGGGAACGACACCGACTTAACCAAGTATCAGCCAGGGTACAACGCGGAGAATCAGAGGATTCCAACCCCTCACTATGAAGCTCTCAATCTGATTCCTCCGGCTCGTCAGCACACCTTCGCCCCGGATATTGACCCGGCCGGGTTAATTGACGAAGAAGCCCAGTTCGAAGCTCTCAGCGGCATCAACTGGAAATCATCAACCTTCGAAGTCTTGGGATCAGCCGGAGGAGAAGACAGGAATGAGCCGGGGACTTCAACTCAGCAGGCGTCATAAGTTAGCGGGCGGCTTATCAAACATTGTTCCAACTTTTAGACTTGAAGAATTATTGTAATAGAGTAGGTGCAACAGTTTATCTCTGCCGTGCCATCGTGCACGTTTTTAAATGCGAAAGTCTTTTGAATTTATCTCTTTGATGTTTTTCCGGGTCATAATCATCCCTTCGTTCTTCTCAACCTCAAAAGGTGCCTTGAAGTATCCGCCTAAAAAAAGGTAAATCACAAGTCTCGAGGCGGCTTACCGCCCTGAGAATCAGGTGTTTGAGATAAATAACCCGGAAGATGAATCAAAAAAGACTGGTGCTTAAGTATACTCTGAACATAGCCAAAATAACACACTGAACAGCCTGTATGCATCTTTCGGTTTAAATAACCCGGGCAGCAAGGTTGACACCTTAACTCTGATTTACTTGCCTTAATGACACCCATGACGTGCAACTAACACGGTAAACCAAAGTTAAGCCGGCAAGTGAGACCCGGCCATGCATACCTTAGAATAAACTTGTGAAAGAGCAGAAGAACTTAGGGGCTTCCGGTTCGAATACGACCAAAGACCCAGCCCCAAGGGGTTAAGCTAAGATTCGGATACGATCATATAGCCCCAGTGGGTGTGGTGATGCCAATCAAAAGGGTACCGACAGCTATGTTCTCTTTGGTTCGAATACGACCCATGTTTGAACAGGAAGCCCCCAAGTGATTCTTAAAATTGTTTAATGACGCTGATTCGAATACGATCCACGTCGGTTCTCAAAGGGGTTAAACTATGATTCAAATATGACCAAAGGTAACCTCCCAATGAGCTCGGCACTTTGCCAATCAAGTGGGTATCGACAGCTATGTTCTCTTTGGTTCGAATACGACCCATGTTTGAACAGGAAGCCCCCAAGTGACCTTACTGCTTACGGCTAGATTCAAATACGACCATAAGCCGGATCCTCCTTTAAGTCAGCATGTAAAAAAGCAACACACGCATATTTGGAGGAGAAAAAAGGACAGAGGTCCTGCTTTATTGCTTATCATAATATATACATGTCTGAGATAAATATGTACACCACGAGAGCCGGTAGCTCAAGTGTAGTAAGGCCGAAGCTAAGCTATATTCCACGGCCGACGGGTCTCCTCCTCAGATTTACGCGAATCTTTATGCTCCCGAATATCAATGAGGTAATATGACCCGTTGTGCAAGTTCTTGCTGACCACAAAGGGCCCTTCCCAAGGTGGGGATAACTTGTGTGCATCTGTTTGATCCTGGATGAGCCGGAGCACAAGGTCGCCTTCCTGGAAGACCCGGGATTTGACCCGGCAGCTATGATAACGGCGCAGGTCTTGTTGGTAAATCGCTGAACGGGCTGCTGCCACATCACGCTGTTCGTCCAACAAGTCTAGAGCATCTTGGCGCGCCTGTTCGTTATCCGTCTCAACATAAGCCGCCACACGAGGTGAATCATGATGGATGTCACTGGGGAGGACTGCTTCTTCTCCATAAACCATGAAGAAAGGCGTGAAGCCTGTAGACCTGTTAGGAGTAGTGTTGATGCTCCATAATACGGAGGGCAATTCCTCCACCCAACAACCCGGCGTCCGTTGCAAAGGGACCAAAAGCCGGGGCTTGATACCCTTCAGAATCTCCTGGTTAGCTCTCTCAGCTTGACCATTGGATTGGGGATGAGCCACTGAGGAAACATCAAGTCGGATACGCTCTCGTTGACAAAACTCTTCCATAGCGCCCTTGGATAGATTGGTGCCATTGTCAGTTATGATGTTGTGCGGAAAACCGAAGCGGAAAATCACCTTTTTCATAAATTGAACCGCCGTGGCTGCATCGCACTTGCTGACTGGCTCAGCCTCCACCCACTTCGTGAATTTGTCAACTGCCACCAAAATGTGGGTCTTCTTATCCTTGGACCGTTTAAAAGGCCCAACCATATCAAGCCCCCAGACCGCAAAGGGCCAAGTGATTGGGATCATCCTCAACTCCTGAGCCGGCACATGAGCCCGTCGTGAGAACCTTTGGCAACCATCACATTTACTGACCAAGTTCTCTGCATCAGCGTGAGCCGTCAGCCAATAAAAACCATGACGGAAAGCCTTGGCCACAAGAGATTTTGAACCGGCATGATGGCCACAATCCCCTTCATGGATCTCGCGCAAAATCTCTTGACCTTCCTCAGGGGAGATGCAACGCTGAAATGCCCCTGAAACACTGCGATGATGCAACTCGCCATCAATAACAATCATTGACTTAGCCCGGCGGGTTATTTGCCTGGCCAGAGTTTCATCCTCAGGCAACTCTCCCCGGGTTATATAAGTCAGATATGGCATTGTCCAGTCTGGTATGACATGAAGAGCCGCCACCAGTCGTGCCTCCGGGTTAGGGATAGCCAAGTCCTCCTCTGTAGGCAACCGAACCGAAGGGTTATACAGGACATCCAAGAAAGTGTTAGGCGGCACCGGTTTTTGCTGGGAGCCTAGCCGGCTTAAAGCATCAGCCGCCTCGTTCTTCCTGCGATCAATGTGCTCCACTTGGTATCCCTGAAAGTGCCCAACAATGGCATCAACCTCGCGGCGATAAGCCGCCATGAGAGGATCCTTAGAATCCCAGGTGCCTGATACTTGTTGAGCCACCAAGTCTGAGTCACCAAAGCACCTTACCCGGCTTAAGCTCATCTCCTTAGCCACCCGAAGACCGTGGAGCAAAGCCTCGTATTCAGCCGCATTGTTAGTGCAAGGAAACATCAACCGTAGCACATAATGGAATTTGTCACCTTTAGGGGAAGCCAATACAACACCAGCCCCCGAGCCCTCCAGCTGTCTGGACCCATCAAAGTGAATAGTCCAATAAGTGTTATCTGGCCTTTGCTCAGGCACTTGTGAATCTGTCCAGTAATTGATAAAATCCACCAAAGCCTGAGATTTAACAGCAGTGCGTGGCACATATTTGAGGCCATGAGGTCCAAGTTCTATAGCCCACTTAGCAATTCTCCCTGTAGCCTCTCTGTTCTGGATAATATCCCCAAGAGGGGCAGAACTGACCACAGTGATGGGATGACCCTGAAAATAATGCTTGAGCTTCCGGTTCGCCATGAACACACCATATACAAGCTTCTGCCAATGCGGGTACCGCTGCTTGGACTCAATGAGCACCTCGCTGACATAATAAACCGGCCGCTGAACCAGATGCTCCTTACCCGCCTCCTTGCGCTCCACCACAATAGCCACGCTGACGGCTCGTGCGTTTGCCGCCACATATAGTAGCAAGGGCTCCTTATCAACCGGAGCAGCAAGGACGGGGGGCTCTGCCAGTTGCTTTTTCAAATCCTCAAAAGCGGTATTCGCTGCATCATTCCAGACAAAGTTATCAGTTTTCTTCATCAACTGATATAGGGGCATAGCCTTCTCACCCAAACGGCTTATAAACCGGCTTAAAGCAGCGATGCGACCCCCCAAACGCTGAACGTCATTTATACATGCCGGCTTAGCTAGGGAGGTGATAGCCTTGATCTTCTCCGGGTTAGCCTCAATGCCTCTGTCAGAAACCAAGAAGCCCAATAGTTTGCCTAAAGGAACACCAAAAACACACTTGGCCGGGTTAAGCATCATTTTGTAGACCCGGAGATTATCGAAGGTTTCCCTCAAGTCGTCTATCAAGGTTTCCTCCTTGACGGATTTAACCACAATATCGTCTACGTAAGCGTGAACATTGCGCCCGATCTGCTTATGAAGACAATTCTGTACACAACGCTGGTAAGTCGCCTGTGCACACTTGAGTCCAAAGGGCATAGAAACATAGCAGAAGGCTCCAAAGGGAGTGATGAATGCCGTCTTCTCCTGGTCATTAACTGCCATCTTAATCTGATGATACACGGAATAAGCATCCAAGAAACTTAAGCGTGCACAACCTGCCGTAGCATCAATGATTTGATCAATACGGGGGAGAGCAAAAGGATCAGCCGGACACGCCTTGTTCAAGTCCGTGTAGTCCACACACATCCGCCAGGTGCCGTTCTTCTTCAGTACGAGCACCGGATTAGCCAACCACTCCGGGTGAAAAACTTCAACAATGAACCCGGCCGCCAAGAGCCGGGCCACTTCTTCACCAATAGCTTTCCGCCTCTCTTCGTTAAACCGTCGAAGGAACTGTCTGACCGGCTTAAATTTTGGATCAACATTGAGAGTGTGCTCAGCGAGTTCTCTAGGTACACCTGGCATGTCAGAAGGTTTCCACGCGAAGATGTCCCTGTTCTCACGGATGAACTCGATGAGCGCGCTTTCCTATTTCGGGTCCAGATTTGCACTGATGCTAAACTGCTGAGATGAGTCACCTGGAACAAAATCAACAAGTTTAGTCTCATCAGCTGATTTAAATTTCATTGCCGGTTCATTCTCCGTGGTTGGCTTTTTCAAAGAGGTCATATCTGTTGGGTCAACATTGTCTTTGTAAAACTTCAACTCCTCTGTAGCACAAACAGACTCTGCATAAGCCGCGTCCCCTTCCTCGCACTCTAGAGCCACCTTTCGGCTGCCGTGAACCGTAATAGTCCCGTTGTGACCCGGCATTTTGAGCTGTAAGTACACATAACACGGCCGTGCCATGAACTTGGCGTAAGCCGGCCGTCCAAATATAGCATGGTATGGACTTCTTATCTTGACCATCTCAAAGGTCAGCTTCTCCACCCTGTAGTTGTTCTCGTCACCAAAAGCCACTTCCAATTCGATCTTACTGACTGGATAAGCCGACTTACCGGGCACCACACCATGGAAGATAGTGTTTGACTGGCTGAGGTTCTTATCGACTAGCCCCATGCGACGGAAAGTCTCATAATAAAGGATATTGATGCTGCTGCCTCCATCCATGAGTACCTTTGTGAACTTATAGCCTCCCACCTGAGGAGCCACCACTAAGGCCAAGTGGCCCGGGTTATCCACCCGGGGAGGGTGATCCTCCCTACTCCACACTATAGGCTGCTCAGACCACCGTAAGTAGCATGGAACCGCCGGCTCAACAGCATGAACAGCTCTCTTGTGAAGCTTCTGATCCCGTTTGCACAAACTGGTGGTGAACACATGATACTGTCCACCGCTAAGCTGCTTTGGGTTGGTCTGATAACCCCCCTGCTGTTGCTGATGACCCTGACCAGACTGTTGATTAAAGCCCCCTTGACCGTTCTGAGGACCGGAATTTGAGCCGCCGCCCGGGCCATGAAAGCCGCCGGCGCCTGAGCCGCCGCCCGGGCCATTGTAGCTCTTAAAGGCCTTCATGATTGCGCAATCCTTCCACAGATGAGTCGCTGGCTTTTCTCTGGAGCCATGCCTCGGACAAGGTTCATTCAACAGCTGCTCCAGCGTTGGACCTGACCCGCCGCCTCGGGGAGGGGGCCTCCCCTTGCGTCGCTGGTTATTCCCTTGGGAGTTGGCGTTGGCTACAAACTCTAGGCTGCCATCGGCCTTACACTTGCCTCCTCCTTGGTTCCCCGGGTTAAACTGAGGACCCTTGCCATTGCCGTTCTTCTTTCCCTTCCCTGTCCTTTCATCGTCTGAAGGGGGATCCTTGGTACCATCAGAATCAGCGTACTTGACAAGAGCCGCCATTAGCGTACCCATATCAGTGTAGTCACGTTTAAGCCGCCCAAGTTTCATCTTTAGGGGCACAAAGCGACAGTTTTGTTCCAACATTAAGACTGCAGAGCCGGCATCCATCTTATCCGATGAATGTATGATCTCCTTGACCCGGCGAACCCAATGGGTCGTGGATTCACCCTCCTGCTGCTTGCAGTTAGTTAGATCCACAATCGACATAGACTGCCTACAGGTATCTTTGAAGTTTTGAATGAACCGGGCTTTCAGCTCAGCCCAAGATCCAATGGAGTTCGGTGGTAGCCCTTTCAACCACGTGCGGGCAGTGCCATCTAACATCATGGTGAAGTATTTGGCCATGGCCGCCTCACTGACCTCCAGCAATTCCATAGCCATCTCATAACTCTCAATCCAGGCTGCAGGTTGTAAGTCCGCTGTATAGTTAGGCACCTTCCTAGGGCCCTTGAAGTCCTTAGGTAGACGTTCATTACGGATGGCTGGCACCAAACAAGGAACACCCCCGGTCCTGGTAGAAACACCCACATCAACGGACGTCGTCGGATAAGCCGGGGGGGTCTGGTAAGCAGTCAACTGAGGCACCTGCTCCGCCTCTTGCCGCGCTTGGTCTGCTGCATAAAAGGCTCCGTCATGAGCCGGGCCATGGCCAGGGGGCGGGTCATGACGTCGGACATTACTTGAGTTGGTTGCTGAGACCATGTGCCGGCTGTAACTCGGGCTCTGACCTGGACGAGGGGTCGAGTGGATCCTGTCCCGGCTGTAGGAGTACGCCTCTTGCTGTGCTAGTGCCGTCTGCAGGAGTTCCCTGACCCGGCGGGTTTCGATGGCCGCCGGAGAGTCGCCGTCCACGGGGAGAGCCGCCAGCCGTGCTGCCGCAGCTACCATGTTCTCCAGCGGGTTATCATAATGACCCGGGGTATTGGCACATACTGAGGCGGGGCAGGGGGCACCTGGGGAGGCCCCATCACTCGTGGCTGAATAAGGGGTCCCGACCCGGGCGCAATGACCCCTGGCGGGTTACTAGACCCTGCACCCGGCGTGTTGAAGAGATTGCGTGGATCGTAAACCGGCGGGAGTCGGGACTGGGCCTTCTGATGCCTCCTTCTCATGACCTCGTTGGCCGCGTTCTGATCCATCGTGAGTTGGAAGGACTGCGCCTGAATCAGCTGAGTCCGGGCGTCGAGAGCCGCCCGCTCGGCAGCCAGCCTGATTCCTTCTGCTGCCAGATCCTCTTTAGCTTTTATCAGATCCAATTTTAACTGTGCCACCTCCGCATCATGCTGAGCTTGATTCGCCGGGTCAACCGTGGCGGTTAACAGGGCCGTCATCTTGTCCGTGAGATCCATCAGCACCTGAGCCGGAGAAGGCACCGGGTTTCCCGATCCAGCAGCGGGGTTCTGAATAGGCTGCGCACCAGCCATAAAAACTCCAACCTGACTTGGCGGCTCAAAGAGGTCCAGAGTACTGTCGCCGTCAGAACAACCCATGAGCCTGCCATCTTGAAGTTGGTACAGCGAGTTTGATTCATCGGTGGCCGACTCGTCGTCGGAGCCGGCGGCCGTCTCGTCACCGGATCCAGATCGATCGGAGAGTCCGCCATGGATACACCCCATAAAGGCATGCTTTAGGGCAGGCCGGGCCCGGGCGGGTCGTGCACGCTGAGCCGTTTCGATGAGATCGGCGCAGAGATCCGGCTCGGGGCCCGGCTTACCAATCTTGCCAATGAAGACATGAATTCCGCCAAAGGGGACCCGGTACCCGTACTCAATTGAGCCGGCGTCGGGGCCCCAGTCCGCATCGTCGATGTAGAGCTTGCTGCGACGACTCTTGGTCATCCGGCCCACAGCGTATCCCTTGAGCCCTTCGAAGCTGCCCTTCAAGAACTCAAATCCACCGTGCGCGAGCCCCACGGTGGGCGCCAACTGTCGTGGAGTTGTCACGGCAGATGTCCTCGAGCTAGGACTTAGTCGTGGAGCCATCGCAACTAGGAAGCTTGAAGGGGTTATGCGGGACAAGGAACACGAAGGTTTATACTGGTTCGGCCCCTTACGGTGAAGGTAAAAGCCTACGTCCAGTCTGAGGTGTTATTGATTAGGGTTACGATCGCCAGGGAGCTAAATAGCTATGCCCGGCTCTCGATGAGATCATTGTCATCCCCGAACCACTGCCGGGTCGTCCCTTTATATAGGGAGGCTGACGCCCAGCAGCCCTTAGAGTCCCGGCCGGGTCATAAGAACGTCCGGCTCGGACTCTGAACTATACTTGCCTTACACTACAAGTCTACTATAATAATGATTGTAACCACAGGCTCTAAGCCATATCCGGGTCTCAGCCCATCTCTGGCCCATAGTTTTGAAACTTGGCTCCGGGCTTCTGGCAATGACCATCCGAAGAGTAACCCGGCCCCTCCTGGCGGGTGACACTAAGGTCTATATCCTCAACACCGAGGAATCCCAATACCAGCAGTTTGGGGTGTTGGACAAGTAACTGAAGGAACGGGAGAAGAGGAAGATGCAGAGTAGAAGGTTAAAGATGCAGTTCCTCTGATCATGGCCAAGCAACAGCTGCTGAACGGCCTTTACAACAATGAGGAGATGAAAGAGCTTGTGAAGATAATGGGCAAAATTGATGTGCTCTGTAGGATGATTGTCTCTTTATTTGCAGTGTATGTAGCACTCGTGATGTATTCAGTGGCTACGACATGAGCACTTTGCTGAAACTAGTAATGAATGAAACCTGTGTAGTAGGCTGGGCGTAGTGTTGTGAACATCTAATGATTTCTATTAATGGAAATCAGGGGGTATCCCCTTTTGCTCATATAAATAAATAAATAGCAGAGGCCCTGTCGGGTCAGCTTTGTTCTCATTCGAAGACGTCGAGCAAATTGCAATCCAACAGCAAACTATGTCATCAAATTCAAGTTTCACAGCCAAATATGAGTACAACTAAACAACAATGTCATCATGTTTTAGTTGCCATACAATCACCAAACACAAATCAGCATACATAACAAGTGATGTTCTCACAGCAAAATACTAAACAACATGTTCATCAGGTTTCAGTTGTCATAGCAAACACAATTTCACATAGTAGATAAAAAACGTCTTCTGACATGCAAATACGACAAAAGCAATGTAATCATCATCCGCAGCAGCAGCGTCAACATCTTCGCCATGTGTATCAGTCTGAATCGTAATTCTCCACGGTGTCATCTTCTTCTTCGTCCTCAACGTCCTCGAACGTGGGCTTGTTCTTGATCAACTCTTGTATGTCCACAGCACGATAGGCAATCTTTTTGCCGGCGTCATTGACGTGATGGTTCTCAAAGATATTAGGAACATCTGTGTTATCTTGTACATCAGGAGCAGTGTAAGCATCATCTTGTTGTGCAACTTCATTAAACGAATTCCTCTGCTCAAACCTTTGCAATACTCTCCAGTCATCGCTACGTGCAAATGTGTCTTCCAAGAAAAATATCTGTGTTGCTTGATTTGCCAAAATAAAAGGCTCGTTGGTCTGGTACGCCGCCTTGGCATTGATGGATTTGAAATAATCATCAGCTTTGGGTTTTGCAATCCTGGAAAACAGGTTATACCAACGACAGCACAACAGAACCACACACCGATGATCCTCGAAACTGGAGATATAATGCAACTGAACAATGTCTGTTATGTTAGCATACATTTTAGTTGTCTCTTTGTCATACGTATCCGTGCTCATGATGGCACTGTTTTTTGTCTTCCTGCCTTCGTCTCGTGCAAGGGTGTTGTAGCGCACATCTCCAACAACGCAAGATTCATAATGCCTTACCCGAGTATCAGGACCCATTGCTAGTGACTAAAGGGCATCATCAACTGCCTGCCCATCCTCCCGCATCTTCTTAACCTATGGTTAGAAAATAGACAAGCTGATCATCTTATGTACTCAATATATTAAAAAAACTGACAGTGCACTTCAAAAGCTTACATGGTTCTTGAACCATTTCGCAAATCCTGCCATAACCAGTTTGTCAATGTTTCTTGGATTTTGCGGTAGTAACTCCTCTTTGTAGATGCTTCATAACATAGTGATCGTGTCAAACATCTAAATATATAAGAATGTGCTGCAAGTTTAGTAGATTACGATGTATAAGCTGCAGTACTGCACTTACTTGATATAAGGTAGTATCTCAGGACAGTTATTCAACACATACCAAACCATTTTGCCCAAATCTTTAGGTTTGTCCTCTTGTCGACTCTTCCCTGTAACTCGAACAGAATAATCGAAAACATTGAGCCCGGGATTGTCTTCACCCACCTCTTTGCTAAGCTGATTAGTTGTTTCAATGTATTTTGAGCAGAATGTCAACGCTTCTGTAGCAATGTAGGACTCTGCAATGGAACCCTCGGGTCTAGCTCTGTTCCTAACATAGCCCTTGAAAGTGCCTAGCCGCCTTTCAATAGGGTACATCCAGTCATACTGTACTGGACCTCTAAGTAGTGCCTTATCAGGTAGATGAACAGCCAAATGCACCATCACATCAAAGAAGGCTGGAGGATATATCTTCTCAAGGTCAAATAGGATAGTTGGTATCTTGTCTCTAAGATGCTCCAAAGCATCTACCCTGATATTCCTACTGCAGAGTTCCCTGAAGAATTGTCCCAACTCTGCAACTGCTCTGTATAAGTCAGGGCGGCCCAATCCTCTAAGGATAACAGGTAAAACCCTTTGAAGTAGGACATGGCAGTCATGAGTTTTCAACCCTTGTACCTTGTTTCCATCTGCACTGACTCTCCTTTCAGGGTTGGAAGCAAATCCATGTGGGAATCTCACACATGACAGGACCTCGCAGAATTCTTTTCTTTTTACCTTGTCGAAGACGTACACAGCTGCTGCCATATCCCATGGTTTACCTTCATCTTGCACCTGCAAATCCTTTCTGATACCCAAGTGTGTCAAATCAATCCTAGATTTTAAGGTATCTTTTGTATTGCCTTCAATATTGAGAAGTGTGCCGATAATGCTGTCACATATATTTTTCTCGATGTGCATCACATCAAGATTATGCCGCAGATCCAAATCTTTCCAATACTCCAAGTCCCACAAAGTGGACCTGCGGGTAAACAATAATCTCTCTTCTACCCTGCCACGCTTCCTTTTCCCGCTACCATTACCAGGATGGTTTCCTGGTGTAATATGCCTGACCTTCTCTAATTCCACTTGCAACTCATCGGCGGTGAGCCTCTTTGGCGCATCACGGTTTTCATGCTTTGCATTGAACACATGTCTTCGGTATTTTCTAGGATGCGGCTTGTCCTTGGCAAGGAAACGGCGGTGTCCAATGTAACAGATCTTGCTAAGTATTGCGTATGACAGCGGATTCCTGTCACAGCGAACACATGCATTGTAACCATGTGTCGTTTGCCCTGACATAGTGCCCAAAGCCGGATAATCATGGATGCACCAAATTATAACAGCACGCAGAAAGAAATCAGCTGGTGGGCTGCTATATAGGTCTCGAGTGAGAACACCCTTCCATAGCTATTGAAGTTCCTCCACAAGAGGCTCCATGAACAAATCAAAATCCTTTCCAGGACTTTTTGGACCTGGGATGAGCAAGTCCATCATGTAGTTTGATTCTTTGGTGCAGACATTTGGAGGCATGTTGTAAGGGATAACAAGCACTAGCCACATGCTATATGTGGCGCTCTGGTGGCCAAATGGGTTAAATCCATCTGAAGCTAAGCCAAGTCTAATGTTTCTCGGGTCAGCAGCAAACTCTTTGTGTTTATCATTGAAGCTTTTCCACTCACTACCATGAGATGGATGGCTCATTACATTCTGATCTCTGTACTCCTGGTTCCTAGAATGCCACAATACATCCTCTCTTGTTTCAGCATCATGAAACAACCTCTGCAATCTTGGTGTAATTGGAAAATGCCTCAGAACATTATGAGGAATCCTCTTCACAGCATCGCCATCTTTCCATCTTGATGATTTGCATTTCGGACATTCACTTAAGTTGGCATAATCCTTCCGGAACAGAACACAATTATTCTTACAAACATGGATCATATCATATCCAATTCCAACTGCACGAAGGAAATTCTTCATTTTACTGTAGGTGTGTGGCATCTCAGATGCATCTGGGAAAGATTTGCGGAAAGCAGCCAACATCGCATCGAATGATTTGTTGGTCATCCGCTCAGATGTCTTCACCTGAAGAAAGGTGACCATAGCTGAGAATACTGACAGCTTATTTCCTGGGGTGACAACAACGTTGCATTGTTCCAACATGCGGGCCCACCGTTTTTCTTCTGCAGGTGAAAGTTCACGGAATGCACGAGCATTTCGTAGCATTGTTTCAATGTTGGTCAAACTCACTGGCTCTGCCACCACCACCTCCTCCTCCTCTTCCACCCGAGCATCAGGCAGATCAAGATGGTGATCTGCTGCTTCCACGTAGTCAATAACATTGATGTTCATAGCTTCACCATGATGAACCCACCTAGTATATGTGACCGACATCCCATACAAGTGTAGATGATTTTGCACAGTTGACTGGGGTCTTATAACTAAATTCATACAACTGCTATACGGGCAGAGCACATCTGATTTCGGACCACCGTACTCAGCTCTGATAAAGTTCATGAAGTTTTCAACCCCCTCGACATATGCAGCGGAGAATCTTCGAGCAGAAGTTATCCAAGTCCTGTCCATCTGTTAGACATACAAATTAGTTCTTCTACTAGATATTACAGAAAAACATATATGCTTTTTTCTGAAGTCCAGAAAAAAATACCTAGGTCGATGTCTAAAGCTATGGCAAGATATTTGGACGAGCAGATCTAAGTAACGAAATATATGTAAAGCTAATTCAGCAAACAGATTTGAGTGTCAAATTATGGCAGGCTGTTTCAGCAGTCAATGAGGCCGAGCACACAACCGTCGAACTATCGAAGGCCATCGCAGCAACAAAGATCGAGTATAAAACGGTGTAGAGCTATTTCACCCAACAGATTGGCTACTAGACCATGGCAATCTACGTCACAATAAATATATGGCAGGATATTTTAGCAACTAATCGGCCCTGGCATGCCATCTCAGCTAAACAGATTGAGTGTAGAACAGAGCAAGGAAGCTTCTTAAGCAGAGCATATTGATAGTAAACTACTTCGGCAAACAGTGAAATTAACAGCGTCTATCAGCTAACATTCAGCGCTACACCGACATGAATGGGGCCTCAGTCTAGAATGCGCGTACCGTGGGAGAAGCTGACTGCCGTGCGTCTCCAGACGAACGTCGCCAGCGGTGGCGGCGCTGACCATCGTGCGCCTCCACAAGAACGTAGCCAGAGGTGGCGGCGCGGCTAGAGGACGGCAGTCTATGAGAGCGTACTGTGGGAGCGAGAGGATCGCCGAACCGCGGCGCCGACGTATCGGCGCGGCGGAGAGGGCGGCTTCGGC
>NC_057796.1:217914940-217972878 GCF_018294505.1 Triticum aestivum | reverse complement strand
CGCGGTGGGCGGGGGGAGTTTGGCGCATGGTCGGTTTCTCCAAGTGCAGTCCCACGTGTCAGTGAAGAGGCAAGCCGAAGCGCGTTCCGTTTGCGTGAGCCGTGTGCAGGACCGAACATGTGTGGGGTGCAATGCGACCGCGACAGGAGTGTTGTGAGTGTACCACCTTTTTTCCTTTTAAACTAGGTGCTTCGCCCTCTCAAAAAAAATTTGTTGCTTCGCGCGATTCATCGATACTACTACTAGTAATCCGGTAATCCCGACAAAAACGGCACGGCCGGGTCTTTTCCCACGCGATATGCTGGGAGGTTGGCTTAGTTGGGTTTTTTAGGAAGAGTAATGCTACACCTACGTAATCCCAGCTACGTAATTAACATAATGTGAAACGTGTGAGCTGTTGATTGTAGATTTGGGGGAGGGAGGGGCCCACCACCATGAAAATCAGGGGAGGAGAGAGAGAAGCAATTTACGTTAACCCTTTCATAGGTTCCCGTAGATGTAGAAAGATGTGAAATGCGTGAATGTGTAGTGGACGTACTATTGGAGTGCCTAAGATAATTTGTGTATGTATAGACCCTATGTGTTTATTTTACTTCGCATGTTAGATTTGTCTCGGTTCAATAAAAAGCAGAGTTGGTGATGATGGTGTGCCTGTCATCCTGCAACATAGGCCGTCCGATCTATATCTAACGGATAGGAAGGAAACTATGACAATTTACCCGCACTCCTCTCCACATTTGCAGATAAGGTTTTCCCTCGTTCATCCTTTTCTCCCAGAAGATCTTGATCTTCCGTGCAACGCACGGGCATCTTGCTAGTACTCCTACAATATTTATATTATTGTGAAAGTTCATATACACCGGCCGAGATTAATGCAAACACGACAGATTTTCATTACATTTCAAACTTTTATAGGACAGAAAAATAAAAGAAACCCGACCCTAAACCTATTCTACGGCGGCGACCGACGTCCTCCATCTGCGATCTCTATGTACGGGGGCAGGGTTCAAGACCCGTGAAGTGAAGGTGCGGTCTCCGGCGAGGAAGAGTAGAACACGGGATACGGACCGGCCAGTTGGCACACCATGCCCTGCCGCCTCCCATGCCCTACTCATACTCGGAGGAGTCCCTGACCTCAGCGGTGCCGAACGTTGGACGGCGGCAAGTAGGACGCGTGGCTGACGGTCTCCCGTCGTCGGGCGCCAGCATGGCCACCGCTTGTGCGGCCGCGTCCGCGTTCGGCTACGCCGCTATTGTGTCGCGAGAGGCGACTTCAGCGAGAGCGGCGACCTCGAGCTTCATCCCCGAAGACAAGCTCCCCCGCAGAGCGTTCGCACTTGCGGTCATGGCGGATGTGGTGCCAGGTAGGAGGACGATGCGCTATGGTGTGGAGGTTAGCTGGGCGTTGCCGCTTTAAGTAGTGCATTCCGGTGAGGCCAAGCGTCCGGGTGCGTCATTAAGTCGCCGGAGTTGGTTCCTCGGGCACCGAGCCTCTTAACGACGACATACGAACGGATGGCGTGAATGCGGGCAGCTGGCGCCAGCTGGGAACGCACCACGCGACGGCGCGAGGGACGAGGGTTTTGGTGTGCCAGGGTAGTCAGCTGCGGTCGTGGCAACGTTGGAGATGCCCTTTGCTCACATGCGATCCCCGCATGTCATTGAAAAAGCAAGACGACCCAGCATGGTCTCAGGTCCAGAGGATGCAGTTGGCTGCGCTACACCACTCCGCGGACGCGTCGCGGCGCCCCGTGCATCCTCGACGAGCCGGGTGTTGGGGTGTGTTTGGATTGTGTCCAAAGTGCACCTTACCAAAATTTTGGTCATGACCCAAAGATTGGTCTTTGTTTGGATGGTTGCCATTTTTTTGGCATGCCAATGAACTCTAGCCAACTCTAGTTCATTTTTCTTGCCAATGTCGGCCAAATCATGGGCAACCAATACCTCAACTAAAATTTTGTTCATGACCCAAAGATTGGTCTTTGTTTGGATGGTTGCCATTTCTTTGGCATGCCAATGAACTCTAGCCAACTCTAGTTCATTTTTCTTGCCAATGTCGGCCAAATCATGGGCAACCAATACCTCAACCAAAATTTTGGCTACCCAATGCTTTGATGGGGCAACCTTGGGCACAAACCAAACATACCGCTGGTCGTGCCACAACACTAACGCCACCCTCGGCACACTGAAACCGACCGTGTCTAGCGATGATATGAGCGTGTCGCTCACCGCGGTCGCCGTGTCCAGAGGCGGTGCTGGAGCTGCGCCCTGTTGTTGGCCCCAACGACCCACATGAACGGTTGTCGGTGGCGAGGAGGTCGTGGGCCAGCTCCTCCATTGGACTAGTCTGCACTACGTCGTCCCGACGGGTGTGCCCCACATGTCGGTTTCCCTGTTTTCCCGGCCATATTCGAGCGTCAGTGCTCCGCGTTGCGCATTAGGCATTTCACTATGTAAGCCAAGCGAGACAACTTATTGTTTATTTGAGTCGTTCAAGTATAATCATGTGGCGTTTGCTTATTTCTCATTCCTCTCCAACCCTCTTCTCCATCGATCATGTCGCCCTCCAGTCGAGTCCATCCTCCCGCATGCCTCATTTGAACATTCCGCCGAGTATCATTCGCATGTACCCACCCTAGTCCTCTTTCAATAGATCTCCGGACCCCGAGATGAAATCCAGAGGGAACGAGTGGGGGCACGTGATACCTAAGGCGGATTCAAAATTTTGAACCGGTGATCATAGCATCCGCAAATCATATATAAAGGGTATTCAATGTTCGTTTCGTTTTTGAACGTACAATATACTCCCCCTATCCTTTCTAGTTTACATATAAGTTTTATATGTAGTCAAAGTATCTCTACTTTGATCAAAAAGGTATCAACATTCAACAACGCCCAATCAATATTGTTAGATTCGTACGTACTCCTAGATTTGTACTCGAGATGGTTTCGAATTTGACTATTGACAATATTAATAGTACATGAGATGTATAATGTGAAAATTATATCATTGGAAACTCCTTTCACATACGAATTTGACCGTATGCTTTGTGTAAGTTGCATGTCATATATTATTACTCTAACATTTGGTCAAAGTTAGCCTCGAAAAACGCATTAGACCCTGTATGCTTTGTGTAAGTTGCATGTCATATATTATTACTCTAACATTTGTGTAAGTTGCATGTAATATATTATTACTCTAACATTTGGTCAAAGTAGTATAGTGGAACTGGATCCTCTGACGTAGGTATCCCTGCCTTACCCTCCCTTTCGGTCACTTACTGGCGGACCCCATGCTTGCTAGGCCCCGCATGTCAGTTACTCAATGGGTTCGGCCACGTCAGGGGATCCTCATCCGTAGTATACTCCCTCTGTTTTTATTCACTCCGCATAAAACGGAGGGAGTGGTGGTATAATAAATGACGCAGGCGGGGGAGGGGGAGGGACGTCGGTTTGCTCTCAACTGCGGTCCCACAAGCGAGCGAAAACGCAAGACGAAGCGCGTTCCATTCGGTGAGCGACGTGGAGGGTCCAGCGTGCCGGGCTGCAACGCGAACGCGACAAGAGCGATGTACAGTCAAAACCGATTGACCCGTCGTCACCGGAACCACTATTCACACCAGAACCTTCGCTGCTCGGCCTACGCCAGCCACTGCCCTAAAACCACACCAAATCTCCAGCCCATTCCCCACCTTTCGATTCCCTAGCCCGCATCAAGCGTCCCCTAGTTCGCCGGAAAGCCATGGTGCGCCGCAAGATCACTTACTACAAGATGCTGACGCCGGAGCGCCGCGCAGAAATCGCGGCGGCGGTCGGCGCCACAGACCTCCGTTCCCAAGCTCGCTTTGCGGCGGGCTAATCCCCGAGTTCTCTGGAGCCAAGCTATGAGGAGGAGGAAGCCGATCCAATGTTCATGGCAGAGGTCGCGGCGCAGAAGGCCCTGATGGGTATGAGACGATGGACGTCGACTTCGTGCCGGCGTCCGAGTCCCCCATGGTGCAGCGGACCAGCGGTTCAACATGGCGATACTAAAGGAGGACCGGGAGGCAGAGGCTCAACTCGACGCGGAGCGCGCGCATGCCGCTGCCATCGAGGCTCTCCTGCAGGCGGAACCGGATGTCGTAGATGTGAACCGGGCGGCGGAGGCTCAACTTGAGGCGGAGCGCGCGGATGCCGCTACCATCGAGGCCCTCCTGCAGGCGGAACCAGACGTCCTGGACTTGAACCGGGCGGTAGAGGCTCGACTCGACGCAGAGCGCGTGGATGCCGCTCTCATCGACGCCCTCCTGCAGGCGGAACCGGATATCCTGGACTTGAACCGGGCGGCGGAGGCTCGACTCGACGCGGAGCGCGCGGATGCCACTGCCATCGAGGCCCTCCTGCAGGCGGAACCGGACATCCTTGACTTGAACCGGGCTGTGCTCTCGTCCGTGCAGAGCGCCCGCACGCTCCGCTTGAACGAGTAGCTGGAGGCCGAGGACAACCACGGTGCGGAGACACACGTCGGCAGCGACGGCTGGTTCGCACCGGCAGCCAAAGACGACGAGGCCGTCTCTTTCCGCGAGCAGTGATAGTTTTTCTTTATGTTGTTGTTTTTATGGATCTTTTGCTGTGTAAAAACATATATTTGTTATGCAAGTCGCCTAACTTGGGTTAGTCTACCATTTCAGGCGGTTGGATGAATATCCTACGTCTCCTAACCCTTCTTTCCTTCTTCCTCACCTCTTCTTCTTCCCCAACAGACCACCGCATGGGCCGTACGGATACTCCCCAACATGCGGTTGGATAAACATACTCTATGAACAAAAATTATGTGTCAGCGATAGGATGTCTGAGTTTCGTTTGCTCACATGCGACAGCACGTGTCAGTGAGGGTGCGTTCCCTTGGTTGGGTTTGCGGCGTGCAGGAGCGACTGTGTGAGGGTGCGGTGCGACCGCGGCGTGTAGGAGTGACCGTGTGAGGGTGCGGTACGACCGCGACAGCCGTGCGCAAGTGTACCTCCTTCTCATTTTGAAAACTTTAGGCAAGCTTGGCAAAAATGTGTGGCGAAGTTTGGCAATGCAAGGCCTAGACCCAAACAGGATAAGTACAGACGTACTAGGAGTACTAGTGTTAAAAAAGAAAGGCGGGGTTTTCCTTCACGGGATTTAATCGATACAAATCCTCGTTTCACGTGTCAATTAATGCGTATTTTTTCTCCAAAGACCAAAGAGCTAACCATCACACTCCTCATCGCTTGATTAATGCAGCGCCATGCAAACCAACCTTCTCACTTCCGCATGCATGCAGGGGATATTAATGTCCTTGGTTGCTAACCCCATCAATTTTCCCTCGATTAGTGTTAGTGGCCCTTTGCAAATTGTAATTTTGATATACTGGCCTTGTGTACAAAAAAATGGAGGTAGTAACTATATTTGACTTCGTTTCCCATTGCGGTGACGTCGACGATATCTTTTTTTGGTGGTTTGGCGAAGTGCGTTCGATGGAGAACACCATTGAGGGAGACCATGTTAAGTCATTCGCAAGTGCCACCTGCAAGCCAAGACAACCGCCTTATTTGCATCCAGGAAGTCCTTTACTAGTACTACTAGGAGTACTAGTGCGGTGAGATGGTTTCTCGAAGAAGACGATGGAGAAGCGGAGTCAGCGAAGAGTGAAATGATGGTTGCTTCGTCCGTGCTTTTGTGATTTGACGCCTCACTGCTTTGTGATTTGTGATAGAAGGGACAGGGGAGTAGACTATGTGCTCTATACTGTGCTACATGCGTCCAAGCATGGGAGAAAGAGGAGAGACGTTGCATTTTTCTATTCCTTATATCAATCAATCAGGGAGCTTCGGTTCCATCTTTTTGGCTTTGGCAACACCGTCCACAATGGTTCCCACGATGCCAAAAGCTATTTTCACATTTGGCTACACATTGTGGATGCCCTTAACCGTACCACTTGGTTTTGCTCCTGTGTGCTATCTATACAAATCTCAATTATATTGATCTAAAAAATTATAGAATCAAGATTAGTAAAAAGGAGGTGATTTTGCCGCGCAGATGGCGGGGGAGGTTTCTTATTTGAGCAATGCTACATCCACGTAATGGTTTAAGTAAAGTTACGAACTGATGTGATGTGGGACTCTTTGATTGGATTAAAGGAGAGGATTAGGCCCACCCCACCTGAAAATCAGGGGGGCATATATAGATTAGATGGAAAGTATACGTAGCAACTACGTAGCCCTTTGAAGTCTAGGATTAGGCTTCTTATTTTCGGAGGACGTTGTCCTGGCGGTTTGCTAACATGCGGTCCCACGTGTCAGTGCTTTACCAAGCCGATCCGCGTCCCACATGAGGCAGAACAACGGCAGAAGCAACACGTGGTTAAGTTGAAGAAGACGAGGGAGAAGCGGATTCAGCAACGAGTGAAATGATGTGATGGTTGCTTCGTCCCTCCAACTTAACTGCGGGAAAGGTGCGGCTTTGTGATTTATCGCCTCATTGCTCATTACTACGCCGGCGCCATGACTGGGGTGCTTCTCCCCGGCTGCTCTGCACTGTATTACAGTATGGCACGTGGACCCGGTAGCTTGATGTCCCACATGTCGGCGAAAGGGACTAGAAAATTTATGAAAGCGAGCGCTCCACTCTTACGACGGAGGAGTAGACGACACGACAGCCCGGTGAACTGTCACTTGTAGTACTGTATAGTACTATAGTTTTGCTGTTTCGCACGATCCATCGATACAAACCCGATTAAACAGAAAAGGGCGGGATTTTTCCCGCGCGGTAGATGATACTGGCCATACATTTCAAAGGCAATTTTAATGTATGCAAACTGAATAATTATAAGTAACAATATGATATCTAGTAAAACTAAAAACACATATGATTTATTGTTAGAGTGTAGTAGTAGTGCTGTATTGCATAGTTGTTAGATGTAACATGCGAGAACGTCACCGAACTTCAGAATAAGCTGATTACGGTCACTATATACGTTTTGCGGTGATTATACGGTCACTTGCTCACAGTTCAGCATCGGATTGCACTCTGTTGACCGGCCAAATAGTCTGCGTGGCGCCATGTTGACTAGTTAAATTGACCACGTTCCTTGTGGGTCCCACCTGTCAGTTCGCATAGGCAAAAGGTCAGATAAACACAAACTTACGCAGGCGCGACAAGGCTCCAACCCGTGCGCGGGAATCACCTGGTTGTGTATGTGTCTGTCAGGGCCTGATGTGTGCGCATGCACGTGTAGGTTGAGCAGTTGAGCGTGAGAGTGTGTGTTGGTCGTGTGGTGTACTGGTGTGTGCATGCGTGCATGCGTGTGTGCGTGTGAGTGTTGCGTGCGTGCGTGTGAGTGTTGCGTGCGTGCGTGGCTGCGTGTGTACATGTGAGTGTTGCATGCGTGCGTGGGTGCATGTGTTTGTGTGAGTGTTGCGTGGATGCAGTTCGTGTGCATGCGTGCGTGTGTGTATAATCACCACACCAGCTCCTGTGTGTTAAAACAGACGGCTCAGCATACCAATACAAGGCCACCTTGTCCGCTGTGCCCGCGGTCATGACTTCGAACCACCGTCCAAATATTTTTTTGTCGTTTGTTTTCATTCTTACTAGCAAGATGCCCGTGCGTTGCACGTAACATCAAGATGCATTTGTATGACTTGTTTATCTTGTGGGAGAAAAGGATGAACGAGGGAAGGCCTTATTTGCAAATGTGGAGAGGTGTGTGGGTACCTTTTTGCAAAATTGCCATAGTTTCTTTCCTATCCGTCAGATATAAATCGGACGGCCTATATTACAGGATGGCAGGCACACCATCATCACCAACTCTGTTTTTTATAAGAGTGTATTTTATGTATTTTATAAGAGTGTAGATGTAGTGTAGATACAAGTCGACAGGTGGGCACGATGGTAGTGAGATAATGTGATGCAACACTAGAGGTGCCACGTGGAGCGTTTAACTGGTCAACTAGTCATGTCATGAGCAAATACAGAGTTGTACGGTGAGCCCGTGACTGTATAATAACCACTAAACGTAAATGGTGACCGTAATGAGTGGATTCCGAAGTCCAATGTATGTATCGTGCTTTCGCTTCAAATACAATTATCGTCATTGCATATATCGCGAGAGAAAGATGAAACATGCGTGAATTTTCTGGGGGCTTACTTTTAGAGGACCTGGAGATATTTTTGTGTGCATACGTGAAAGGGGCGTACAGGGGGGGTATGCGATGGAGAGAGAGATGCTCTTCATTTCTCTTTATTATGACTAACTTTGTATACAATATAAAAATATACAAATTCACAGTGCGGAATAAATATCATTGTGGGCACCATGCAATGCAAATTAGCGTTCGTACTCCTCCATATAACTTTGTAATGTTGTATATATGTAGAAACTCTAAAATAATTTTTTGGCCACACTTTATTCAAAAGGAATGTTGTATGCGAAATAAACGTGAAGAGAGGGCTTTTTAGATCAATGGGGTACGTGATGTAACATGTGTGAATGTGTAGTTGATGCATTTGGCGGGGCCTAGAGAGGTATGTGTGTGTATTACGTATTCGAGAGAGGCATGGATAGAGGGGCCGACGGGGGGGGCGTGGGAGAGATAGCACGAGAAATGAGAGTGGTCTAGAGAGAGACGAATATGACATCACGACAAGAGATTCCATTCCCTTGAGTGTGTATATGCAAGGGGGAGGGAATAGAGGCACCAGCAGAAATTTTCTGTGTGTGTGGTGTTTGTGTTGGTACGTGTGGGTGTGAGAAGATAATGAGACGTGGGGGCAGAGGGTGTGTCACCGCGTGAGGTCCGGCGGGTCGAGGTGAGGCCCTTCGTTCGGTTCCGTCCTGGGCCACATTGGTCGGCCCGTGACGCATTTAGGAAGACCCATGGATGACTAGTTGTACAAGACAAAGATAGCAGAATTGTGAAGGACTCTGTGTCCACTGACAAAGCCGGCTAGGATTTGTAACCCTAGGTTCTCGGACTAAGGTAACCCCTTTATCTCTGATATTACTATTCATCCAACCTAACTTTAAGGGGAATCCTACAGAATGCTCTGCTAGAATCGTACTCGTCGATTAGGAAGAGAGGTGTGAGACAATGCGTGAGAGACAGGCGTAAAGATAATGTGCGTACATGAGACATGTAGGCAGGTCCATGTATATAGAAAGGGTCGATGAGGATTGTGCGTGTGTATGTTTGCGAGAGGAAGAGTGCTTGTGATAAAGGTTAGTGAAAACAGTTGTAAATGGTTACGAGAGGGAGGGAGGGTTATATCTAGAGCATGTGTGCGAGAAAGGCACCTCGGGAGAGAGTGTGTGAGCATGTGTGAGAGACCACCGATGGAGAGTGAAACTACACGTAAAAGACTTCTCTACACATTGATTAAAGATATAAATTGTATCCAAATATTAGGATGGGATCATGATATTTGCAATTCGCGTAAGGAGCGGTCATTGATCCATCAGACATCTAGATTCTATCGAATTTGAGCATGTCTATGTTATTATTCGAGACAATTGATCCACATAGTTAGTATTTTGAACTCCAGACAATGCATCGCTTTAGCAATCGAATATAAACGTGAGTATAGTTCATGTTGTGTGTGTAAAGCACATTATACATACGAAAGTTACACAATGGACATTATAAATAGCTACCTATGAACTAGCATACATTTGAATTCAACTTAAGGTGGTTACAAAAATTGAATTCAACATGAAGTCCATTCAATTATTTGAATTTGATATCATGGCATTTGTAAACCATACCTAAATTATGGGGGCACCAATCTTTGCTCTCATTTTGTACATAATAGCATATGTAGTCGTGTACAAAATAGATTCAAATTTAGCTCCTCCATTCCAAAATAATCGTAGTTATAGGATTTTCAAGTGTCAAAATTTCAAAAAGAAGCGGATAATTTAATGAGGTTTTCAAACATACAAGGTCAAATATAACGTTGTCTATTTAGGTCAATCCTCATAGTTCAAGAGTACTCTAAACGTGAATGCTTGTGTTTCAAAATTTCGAACGAATCGCCAAAAGAGCCTCTACTCGCCCGAAACCGCGTGAGACCAATGTTTGGTAGTACAAGGAAATTACTTTTCTAATAACTCCGACCCGTGAAACCTACCGGCCCGACGTCCAAAGGTCCAAACCGGGGTAGGTTTGTAGCTTCATCTAGAAGCCACACAACCGCATCCGAAAAACATTCATACACAATGGCCGCCTAAGCACACATGCGCACGGCCGAAATCGCTCCCGCCCACTATTTTGGCCACCTGGGATTACCATCCTACCCCCGACCCGCAGTAGGTCTGAAATTTAAGAGGGGGCAAAGTTTGTACTTTCCCCAAATTTCAAACAAGCGTGTCCCATCTTCTGTTCAAAAAAGCCAAAAACAAGCGCGTCCCAGACCGAAACATGGTTCCCCCCCACCCGTCCGATTCCCCATTCGTACTCCGTGGGCGCCAAAACTACCTCTCCACCAGCCGCGAAACCCCGGCGTCCTCCGTCTGCCACCCCATCCCACCCATCAACCGCCGCCCTCCTCCATCACGCCGGAGCCGATACCCCGACGTCGTCGTCCACCGCAACCTCAACCGTAACGCCCTCCACGGCAAGTAGTTTAAGCCAAGGCCGAGCCGTCCGTACCCAAGCCAGTTCAACCACGCCGTCCTGCGCCTCACCGCTGCCGCTCCGACTTCGCCACCCTCCACCGCACCGGAGCTGTTCCTGCTACGCCGTCCTTCACCGCCTCAGATCTGCTTCCCCTCCGCCGACATACGGCCACGGCAACACAGTCAACAATTTGGCCATGGGTTCGTCCAAGCCTGCACCCTCCACAACATCGGTTTCCCCGGTAGAAAGAAGAAGATCGACGCGACATGTGGAGGTGACCACACCGGCAACCGAAAAAGGTACTCCTCTTCCCTTATTCATGCAAATCTTACGTCTCTGCTTGCACGGTATTCATCCCACAGAAGACACTAGTTGACCGCTTCTTCTTGATGCTAGATGTTCCTAGTAACTCGCGATGCACAAGGTTTCTCCTCATATACTATTTCACCTTAGCTAGAGGTCCGTCGCCCCCCTGAATTTCAATTTCTAGCCAGTTGATTCCCAATTAACGGAAGCATTCCCCAGCGTAACAGGCGCTAGTACGCCTATTACGCCGGGGAAGCAGCGCCTTGGTGTTTATCTTAGGGGCGTGTGCGGCCTAGAGCTACTAGCGCTATAAAGGGTGCAGTGTCAGCAGATGGAGACGGTAAACGTAACTCTGGAGTTGATGACCTCGCTCGCAATGAACCACCATCCCAGCTGCTTGCTTTAACTTCGTGGTGTCATATGTGGTTGCATGTTCCATATGGTGTCTAGCTTGTATTCGAAAGGCCGAAGTCGGTAAGATAAGGAAAGATATTTTTTTTACATGAACCACCATCCCGTGAGCACCAGAAGACAAATAGCTAGTCAGGGCACTAGCCGAGCCAGTGACAAGCCCAGCAAAGATAGGCATCACCTGGAAGCCAACTAAAAGGCTGTGATGGTGGCGAAGCAGCCCGCCTCCCACCAGGCTCTCAGGTCCTAGATGATCATGCTCACCACTCCAGCCGGATGTCTAGCTTGTATTGCTTCCAATTTGGTTAAATTGCATCTGCTTAGCTTACACATTATACCTTTGAATATGACATACCTTTCTGTTTTTGGTACATACTAGTACATCTGTGTATTAACCATGTTCTTACATCAAACTAATGTTCTTGTGTATCCCTCATCAATCACTTATGACGAGGCAGGCAGGCAAGGGGACTACTCCACATTTAAAGAATGCATCGTCAGCCTCCCGACATGATTCTCAAGAAACAGAAATGCTAGATGAAGATAGTGAACGTAGCTCTGTAGTTGATTACAACATTTCCCCTACACTAGCATCGCAGGTGCTTGCTCTAACTTGGCAGCGTGATATGTGGTTGCATGTTGCATATGGTGTCTAGATTCTAATTCTTCCAATCTGGTTAAACTGCATGTGCTAATCTTCTTAGCTTATACATTATACCTATTAATGTGACATGCCTTCCTATATTTAGTACATAGTACATATGTCTATTAAGCATGTCCTTACATAAAACTATTGTTTTTTTGTATCCCGCATCGATCAACATGACGAGACACCTTTAGTATATGCAGTGCGATATTAGTTGCATCTTTCATATGATTTATAGCATGCGCTGCTTCTAATTTGTTGAAATTCCATTTATGATGGGATGCTTTTAACTTGGCAGAGTCATATTGGTTGCATCTTTCATGTGGTGTCTATCTTGCATTGCTTCTTATTTGCTGGAATGGTTTCTGCTTAGTTTACACAAACAGTTGTGAACATGCCACACCGTCCTGTTTTTCGTACATATTCCATCCTGGTATCATGTGTTTGCCTTACATCAAAGTCGTGATTGTCAGTATCATGCATGAATGAGTTATGAAGAGAGAATTTTATTGCTTTTTCTTGTCGGTTTTACTTGACAATTCAAAATCAATAAAGCGGAAGGAAGTTAGCAAGGCAGCGGATAAAGGTGCTCCTTCTGAATGGAGGGCCTCTACAGTTTCTACTCCTCCACACCCCGAAGATGATTTCCAAGACAACACATGCATAGACACTCAACAAAGCTATGTTTATGATGAGCACGTCTCCCCTAGTGCAGCATCACCGGTGCTCCCTCTAACTTGGCACTGTTATATGTGGTTGCATGTTATGTGTGATGTCTAGCTTGTATTGCTTCTAATTTTGTTGAATTCCGCCTGCTTACTTTACACATTATACTTGAATAAGGACCGTGTTCCTGTTTCTAGAACATACAATATCTGTCTATCACACCATGTTCTTACATAAAATTACTACTGTTGTGTAACCTGCAACAATCACTTATCATAAGACACGTTTGACTTCGGAGTGTGATATAGGTTACATCTCACATTCTTTTCTAGCTTGTACTACTAATTTGTTGAAATGGCACTTATGACGAGACAGTTTTAACTTGGTAGAGTGATATTCGTTGCATCTTTCATATGGTGTCTAGCTTTCATTGCTTCTAATTTGTTGAAATGCCTTCTCCTTAGTTTACACATCATAAGCTGTGAATATGCAATGGCACTAATGACGAGAGACCTCTAACATGGTAGTGTGATGTTGTTTGCATCTTGCATATGATTTATTTCTTGTACTGCTTCACATTTGTTTAAACGCCATTTATGATGAGACACTGTTAACTTGGCAGTGCGATATTTGTAGCATCTTTCATATGGTGTCTACCTTCCATTGCATTGCTACTAATTTGGTGAAATGTCTTCTTCTTAGTTTACACATCATAGTTCTGGTTATCTCTTCCATCCTGTTTTTCATACATATTACATCCTCCTATCATTTGGTTGTCTAACATCAAAGTTCAGTTTGTCTGCATCACGCATCAATTTGTTCAGAAGAACTAAATTGTTATTCGTTTTTTGTCGGCTTGACTTAACATGGCACAGAGAAAGAGGAAGAAACACAGAATGGCAGGGAATGAGAAGCGGATGAATCCTGCAGATTCTGCTGGTACTGATGGTGCAATAGAAGGTCAAAGTCCAGCGGAAAATTCTACAAACACGGCATCCCATGCTACACGAGTTGCAAAAAAAGCCAAACAGAAACAAATAGCTGCCACCAAACAAGCAGAGACAGCCCTAGTTCTTGCAACACCTACCATAGTACTACCAGCTGCCCGACTTACTCGTGCGTTAACTGAGCTAGCAGCACATTCCCAAGCTCCCTTGCCACCTGACACTACTTCCCAAGCACTCTTGACACAAGACGAGTTGGCAATATCAGATGAACCTTGTGAGCTTCAACAGCAAGAAGGTAGTTGCTGGAGTCAAGTTACACTTGCATGCTTCTTTATATGTAGTCTCACAGTTTGATGTACACTAACACTTCCTATGTTCGTTGTTGGACTAGCACCTAGGCGCAAGAGGAAACAAACATCAGGGATAATGCTCGATAGGTTAACTAAATCTAGAGGAGGAAGAATGGAGATCTGTTTTGAGGCAGGTTTAAAAAGGCCACGTGATGCTACAGAGTCAGCCAAGTTAGTATCAGAGGCAGCGGTTGCCGTTAGGTGTCATGTACGTATCCTCCCAACATGGATTCAGTACAGGAATGACAAAGACGAAACCCAGTTCAACACCTTCCTCGACCATTTATCTGTAAGTATGGTTATGTATGGAAACTAGTAATATCGTCTTGCTCTGTCCCATACTTTCTAGGTTGCTGATAATGAGACTCCCATAATTTTCAACAGATGAGGTTCAAGTTGGATAGCCAAGATGATGCAACCAGACAAGCTTGCACCCATGTTTTCAAGTCTGCTCTGCGACAGTATCGGTATAACTTGAGGAAAACTCACTTTGAAGGCAAGGCTAACAGTGAACTTTCCCAAACATCTCCAGTGGAAAATATATCGGATGAAGACTGGAGGGGCCTTGTTAAACACTGGTCTGATCTGAAGTATCAGGTACATTATATATATGTGATCAGATCACATGTTGAAGTCCTATTTACGCATGTGCCACACAAATCTATCTTCTTGTAGGCGAACTGTTCAAAGAACAAGGCCAACCATACGAAAGTGAAATTCCAACAGACGACAGGATCTCGTAGCTATATTGCACACTGCGAGGCTCTTGTAATTAGCTGTTGTTTCACTCTTTTCGCTGTACCATATTATCAGATCTATATTGACTTGTTCGAAATGCAGAGGAAAGCCCGCAAGGACCAAAAAGTACCTGAACCAAATGCTGTGGAAATCTTCAAGGACTGTCACACCAGCAAGAAGAAGGGCATGACTACACCTGTCAAAGCCGCTGTTGTAAGTCCTTAATCCTCATGCCTTTTAACTACTACTTACTCTGACTTGTGCCTTGAACTGCATGGTTTGCAGCCAATGTCTATTACTCTTTTCAATTTTATACACAATTCTGTTAGCGTATCATTGCACCTTACAAGGTTTAAAAGAGAGGAGTGATGTTCCTTTGATCTTGACCCGTAATCTAGTTCCATGCTGGACTTGCCCACACAACATTATAATTGCCTGTTTGTCTGTTCTCAGTTGTTTTGTGATATGAATGATGTCATAACATGCTTACCGTATTATAAACTTTGTCTCTTTATCCTTAGCCCTCAATACAATGTGAAGAAATAGACAATACATTAGCGATGGTACATGGTCATATGTTTGGAACCTGGTTTTATTATGTACTTTGCAATAAAATACAACTAATATTTTACATGGGTTCACCAGAATAAGTTCTGTATATAGACCAAAGCTATTTTGTTTGGTTTTGCTGCCTCCTTAATATCTTCTGTTCTGGTACTACTAATGTAAAACCTCAACTTTTCAGCGAGCTATGGAAAAAATGGTGGAACCGCCACCTTCTGAAGGTGGCGAGGCAACTATAACCGCAATGCCAGCTATTGCTGCAGTGGGTCAGTACCTGTCCACTAACAGTGCCAAAAGCACGTTCCTGCGTAATACTGGGTTGGTTGTTAAGGCAATATCATCCAAACTGCCTCATGATCAAGATATGCAAGCTCAAAGCAATGTTGTATCTACGCTCCAGACACAAGTCCATTCCCTAACAGAGACCCTTGGTGAAACAAGGAGAAACATTGCTCAATGTCGTCAAGATATGCATGGTTTTGAAACCAAACTATCAGACATTTGCTATGTTGTTCAGGAGCCTAGGGGAAATGAAGGCGAGGGTTATGGTGCTCCATCGGACAATACAGCATGAAAATGTAACAGTCAGGTCAAATGAACTGAGCTTCTGAACTTCTGGTGGTCATTTATCTGCTAGAATGTTAAGTTTTATGCCAACCTTCCTTTTGTAATATAGTTGTAATTTGTTTTGGTGCGATACAAAATTTATTCTTAACGTGCAGCCACCGGCTGAAGAAAACAGCAAGCCATTTTTGATGCGCTGGTGGCGATCTTTGATGCCGAGTGGATGTAATCTGTGCAATCGCCTTAATAGCCTAGCGTTAGTTTCGGCCATATTTATTTCCTAGTCTTCTTTTTCCCTGGTTTGCTAGTGGCCGCAACTACCATGGGCCATATACGGGCCGTAGGATCCATGGGTCTCCTACGGGTCGTCGATAAATGGGCCTGTAATCGATGGGCCTCAGGCCATCAGATAAATGGGTCTAGATGGGCCATAATCGGGCGTAATTGGTATCGGCCCAGCACGGTAACAGGGCGTTAACAGGCCGTAGGACAGCAACGGCTTAATTCTGTCACAGGCATAACGGGTCGTTAATGGGCCAGAATATAGGACGGGCTGGAAACGGCGCAACGGGTTAACAGGCCAGAAACGGGCCGAATCTTGCCATGGGCCGAATTTGGCCCATTAGGGTAACATGCCAGTAACGGGCCGACTCTTGCCATGGGCCGAATTTGGCCCATTAGGGGAACATGCCAGTAACGGGCTGACTCTTGCCATGGGCCGAATTTGGCCCATTAGGGGAACAGGCCAGTAACGGGCCGGAAGTAATCGAGGGCCGAAAAGGAGCCCAAGAACGTATGGGCCGTTAATAGGCCGAAAGCTAACACGGGCTGGAAACAGCCCATGTAAATCACGGGCCGTTAACGGGTATAAAGAAAATTACTGTTCATTATGGGCTAGAGTCACCGTGGGCCTGTAAAGGGCTGAAAGATACGAAGGCCTCATATGGGCCGAAAGACGTTGTGGGCCATACATGGGCCGAAAGTGAAATGGGCTGGTGTTATATTCGACGGCCCACATGACGTTGTTGGGCCGATTTCCTTTAGGGCCTAACGGGCCGTGAGTTAACGGGCCATAAAATGGGCTATTTGCGAAGAGACCATTAACAGGCATTTCATGGGCCAGCCCGTTAACTTTTGACCAAATCAAACGGGCCGGCTTTGTAAGCTAAATGGGCCAGTGGTGGGCCGTGGCACGTGTCGACATATCATAGGCGCCTATCTGACACACTGACGAGCTGACACGTGTTTCGTCCGGCCAATAAGAATTTTACACGTGGAAATTTCCCATTGGCCGGGGCTGTTAACGGGTTATCGGATCCAAAACCCGACCCGATAGCTTAATGGCGTTCCGTTACGGTGGATGCCACGTGTCGGTCACCCTTGACGAAAGCACTTCTGTGACGTGCGATTTATCGTCATGGAAGTGGACACTTCCGTGATGATAATTTTGGTAATGTCATGGAACACTTCTACGACAGCACAGGTATGACTATCTTGATTCTGTCATAAAATCGTCATGGATGTACATGCATGACAAAAAAAGCGACCTACTGTGACAAACACGTATCATCACGGAAGTGTATTTTTTTGTAGTGCAGGTACATCTTCGCACGCAAGGAAGTGCCTGACAGCCAGGACCCACCTGGTCGAAGCGTACGTAGCGTTGTCATTCTGGTCGCGAACGTGTACATACATACTGGTCGATGTAGACGCGCACGTGTCGTAGTAGAGGCGTGCACATAGCATGTACACGTACGTACAGCGGCGAGGGGGCAAGAAAGAAAATACGGTCACGTACGTACATACGGGCGGGGTCTCGAACGCCTACTCGCGCATACGTACGGCCAGGGCTCGTGTACATGGCTGGGTCGGAACGGAGAAACAGCGTCGTCGTCGTGTTCATGGGGAGCCAACCGGCTGGGTCAGAACAGAATGCATCGTCGTGTTCATTGGGAGGGCTTGGACGGAACAACCGATGGAAACGAGGCCTGGCGTACCGCACAACGGAGGAAATGGCCTTGTGTTCGACTCGCCACGTTTGAAACGAGATCCTGTTCATCGGGAGGGGTCTGGCGTACCGCAAAACGGAGGAAACGGGCTTGTGTTGGACCTCCTACGGTCGAAACGGGGTCCTGTTGATCGGGAGGGGTGTGGCGTACCGCAAAACGGAGGAAACGGATTTGTGTTGGAGCGCTACGGTCGAAACGGGGGTCCTGTTCATCGGGAGGGGTGTGGCATACCGCAAAATGGGACTCCACGGGATACTGTTCATCTCCACCGTCGACCCCCTCCAGCCTCCACAGGCTAGTGTTCATCCACCATCGACCTCCTCCAGCCTCCACCTGCGATTGTTCATCCACGGGCTCCTGTTCATCCAGCCTCCACCGCGCGCTACTCCACCGGCTACTGTTCAACTAGCCCTCTCCACGGGCTCCTGTTCAACCACCCCTCCACGGGCTACTATTCATCCAGCCCTCTGCCGTCTACTATTCATCCAGCCCTCCACGGGGTCGTCCTGTTCATCCAGCCCCAACCGGCTCGATCGATCGGGGTCCTGTTCATCCAGAGGCAACACCACGGGTCATGTTCATCCACCCCCATCGGGAACTGTTCATCCAAACCCCTCCAGCAACGCCCACTATTCATCCAGAGGCAGCATCGATCGGCTTCAGTTAGCAGCAGTAGCGAAGGAATCGCTCGATCGGGTTCAGTGAACAGCCATCGATCGATCGCTCGAGTTCAGTAATGCGTAGCCTGCAGTGCAATCGCTCGGGTTCAGTAGGCGAACGCCTCGCTCGGGTTTAGTTAGAGCCCAATGCCTCACACCCACGCGCGTGCGTGTACGAGAGAAACGTCCAAACCTCCGTGCATCGCTCGGCCTCGACCACCCACCGTAACCGGGAACACCCCGATATTTTCCTAGCCCTCGCTTCTACCACAGTTTTTCCCGTCATGGACGGCCCAAAGAATGTCATGCTGCTGCGTCTCCGTCCCGCCCAGGACGAAAAGCCCATTTTCTGTCATGATTTTTTGTCATAGAAGTAGGAGCCCACCACATCTATGATGATACCGGGTTTTGTCACAATTATCGTCATAGAAGTGTCATAAGTATGACAGAAAAAAAATTCGTTCGGCCCAAAATGTCACGGATGTGTCTTTTTTTTGTAGTGAGACTTCTCCACGGCACCACAACCTTCGTGCTCCTCCCCTTCTACATCGGCGCACTCGTCCACCGCAGCACATCTGCCTCATCAATGACCTCGTACGCCGCACTGGAGCCGGTCCACCGTCATCGTCGTACACGGAGCCTCTTCCCCGGCACCGTCTTCCACGGTCTCGGATCTGCTTCCTGAAAGCCGGGCGCCAAGCGCAGAAGCACCACCGTCGTGGACAATGAACTGACTCCCGTTGCCGACCATGATGCATAGAGGTCGCCGCAACCATCATTCTCCTCCTCGATTGGTAATGTGTGTATCGAATCTCTTAGCAATACATGTGCAGTTCCAATTTTGTTCATACCTACCCTTCAAATTTCCTGGTTGCTATTGCTCCCGTAAAAGTAATTGGTTATGGCCTCCATTGTCCAACAAAATATCAGCTTGTAATTGTGCGTCGCTCCTGTATCGCGCTGTGCTTGGGTAGGTTCTTCATCTGTAACCAGTAGTGTGGCAAATGATGGAAAGTTTTTTAGAACTAGCAAGATGCCCATGCGTTGCACGGAACATCAAGATGCATTTGTATGAGTAGTTTATCTTGTGGGAGAAAAGGATGAACGAGGGAAGGCCTTATTTGCAAATATGGAGAGGGGTGTGGGTATCTTTCTGCAAAATTGTCATAGTTTCCTTCCTATCCGTCGGATATAAATCGGACGGCCTATATTGCAGGATGGCAGGCACACCATCATCACTAACTCTGTTTTTTAAAAGAGTAGAGAAGTAGAGATAAATATTAAATATAAAATAAATATAACAGTAGAGAAGAGAGTAGAGATAACAGGGACGTCGGGAAAGGATCGTGCGCGCGCGGGAACTAGCGGCCGGGCGCGCGCTAGTTTTGGCGCGCGACATCCAGCGCGCTTTATAAAATCCAACACCCTCCCACTGCTCTGTGCCTTGCCACTGCTCTCTCCCCGCTCTGTGCCTCGCCATCGCTCTCTCCCCGCTCTGTGCCTCGCCACCGCTCTCTTCCCGCTCTGCGCCTCGCCACCGTTCTCTCCCCGCTCTTCCTTGCCTTGCCGCCGCGTCACCAGGAAACTTGGGATACCGCGCCGTCCGCGCGCGCCCCTTCGGCGGCTTCTCCGCCGAGATCCAGTTCTGCGGGATGCGCCTCGGCCTCGGCAATTTCGACACCGCCCACGTGGCCGCCCGCGCATACGACGCGGCGGCGTGGCGCCTTCGGTGGCCTCATAGAACATTGAACTTCCCCAACGTGCCGACGCGGGAGCGGGCGCTGGAGCTCACGCCTCTGCCGCGGCTTATCACCGACGAGGATCGTTGTGACAACCGGAGGTGGGAGCACCGTCTCGGCATCGCCGAGATGGACGAGGAAGCCATGGCACTGTGGCGCCAACGCTTCCCGTAGGACATCATCAACGAGCGCGAGTTCTACGTGCAAAGGAGGGCGGAGAGGGAGGAGAGAAGGGCGGAGCGAGCTGCCTATCGCGAGGACAAGGTACGCGAAAAGCGGCCGCTCAATTCAACATGAGGCTAGGAGGAACGTCGCCATGGGAATCCGACGATGATCAGTATCTTCACGCCTACATTGAGATGTCGGAGGAGGACATCACTGAGGAGGAGTCGGATGATGAGGAGTAGTTGAACTATCTATTTTGTTATCTATCTATGCTATATCTATGCTGAGAACTATCTATGTCTCTGCTCTCTAGTCTCTAGTCTCTATCTCTAGTTCTTGATCTGAGCACTCCGGGCCCGCAAAAACTAGCTATTTCGGCATTGTAAATGCTTTTTTAAAGCGCCGCGCATTGCGCTTCTGTTGGAGATGCTCTAACAGGGCAGACGAGTGCTTTAATGTTGCCCACAAGATGCGTGAGTATTACTAGTATATTTTTCTTGCCATGTTGAGATTTTAAAACCACGAGTGCAAACATGCAAAGGAGCAATGAAGACCAAATACGGGCTATTGGGGACATCTTCAAGGAGCGTGGCAAGTTAAAGAGGAGCTGCACCGAACCTGTAAAACGAGCTTTGGTAAGTAACACCCTTTCAATTACTTTCATTTAGCCTCGTGTTCTTCGATGTGTATATGTTGTAGTTTCTGTTTCTCTTAGCCTCGTGTTCTTCGATGTGTAATAAGAAGAGTCTTAATCGTCCTAATGCTTTCGTTTTTAGCTTGATGTAGGAAGTGGGTGTTCTCACCTTGTAGTCTGTTTTTATTTTTATTTTCTTTTGAATTCACTTCTCCGCGTCCTGTTTATCTGGCTTCTACTAAATGGATCTGGGTTGCTTTGAGTATTGATCTAAAAAGAAGTAACTTCATGTCAGGATGTAGTTCCCGTGAGGAGGGAAGTATGGTCAACCTTGAGATCATGTTTCCAAAATGAGGTTGGATTACACACAAGGTGCCCGTTCCCTAATGATGCTGGATTAGACACAAGGTGCAAATTCTGAGATGATGCTGGATTACACACAAGCCAGGTGGAGTCGTCAACTGTTCGTGTCCTCGTGGCTCTAGTAAAGGCTGAAAGAAAGCGTGCAGCAGCCCTTGAGAATGTAGCTGAGTTCCTAAAGAAGCGAAAAGAACAATCAGATGTTCTCTTCACCCAAGTAACAGAAGAGATGGAAGAAGCTAGAAAGAAGCTATCAGAGGCAGAGCAGGCTAGGCGTCTCCTGCTATCTAAAACTGTTGTCAATACAAATTTTCCTTCATAATAGCAAGGTTCAAATGCTTATCCAGTCAGCATGCCTGTTGTGATGTCTGTGCATCTACTGATGTGGCACAAAATATTTTTTTTCGGGTCATGTAATAACAACAATTACTTTCCAAACAGTAACAGACGAAGCATTGGATATGGTATAGTTCATGCGCAAGCCCAACATTCCAAGTTCAACTTCCACATCAAACTCATGTTCACAAATATCTGCACATTCACAGATAATGTCCACAACCATGATTCACTTCAAAGCCAAGAAAATGTGAGGAGAGTTACAAATAAAGAAAAACCTCTAGTTCCTGCTACCAGTGTGAGCACAACAAGTCAAGACCATGCGTAATTAATTATATTTTGGTCATTTTTTGTGTTCTGAAATGCCGACCGGCTCGCGGAAGGACGTGTAGCCGGCACACGCGCGGATTCAGTGGAGGCAGGCGGGGCAGTCTGAAGCCGGTTGCATGCGGCGAGGAGGCGTGTTCAGCCGGGCCTGCAGCAAGTGGGGCCCTCTTGGCCGGCGCTCTGGTTCAATGCCTGCGCTACGAGAGGTCGCGTCCCTGTCAGAGCAATCACTCCCTCCAGTCCTTTTTTGTTTGGGTATAACAGAATCTCGTTTTCCATTCACATTTTACAAATAAAATTCGTGGACAAACTTTGACCCAAAATACGATGGGGACTAGTAAACCAGGACGGAGGTAGTAGTTTTTTATCAAAGAAGGGCTTCCCCCTTCCGATTTTCATTACTGAAAACCAACATCGAAACCATGGTATTTGCCCTAGAACCACCAGGTTCAACATCTCGCAACATAAACCCATACAACCATACGCCAAGGAGGTAGTAGTTATGAATTCCCTTTTCGCTCCATACCAATCGTTCTAAAAAGTACTTAGTACTTATAACGCGCCATTGAAAATCGGAACTCCTACCCCGCTAAAAAAATGATATTTTAAACATGGCTACTCGATCAGTGGAAACTGGCGAGCCACCGCCTCCAAGTCGTTCACCTGTGGTCCTGACCATCAACTCCTACGGATCAAATTATCACACGAGCTCACTATTCCTACAAAGGTGCGCTCCACCACGTGCCCGGTACCCGCGCATGCAGCAATCGTGAACCTAGGGTTTTTGGGTTTATTTGTTAACGGTGCCTTTGCGTAACTCTCATGTGTGCGAGACAGCTAGAGACCGACTGCGTCTGTGCGCCTCTTCTCTTCGCATATGTACTCCACCGTTTGTCTGGTGTCAAAAAAATTATACAGTAGTAATAATTACTAGCAATGTGCCAATGCGTTGCCACACGATCAAAGAAGATTAATACATATTCACCGATTTGATAGAAAAAAGAGTCTAGTTTTGAAATACGTATATCACTCAAAATATGTTATGTTCCACTCAAAATATATTCCTTTAGCGGTTTTGATGAGATAATGGAGGAATGTGGTTGGTTTCAAGATTCGAGAAGTGGTATATCTCTAATTTCTACTCTTACTAGCAAGATGCCCGTGCGTTGCACGGAACATGAACATCTTGTGGGAGAAAAGGATGAACGAGGGAAGGCCTTATCTGCAAATGTGGAGAGGAGTGCGGGTAAATTGTCAAAGTTTCCTTCTATCCGTTAGATATAGATCCGACGTCCTATATTGCAGGATGGCAGGCACACCATCATGACTGACTATGCTTTTTATAAGAGTAGAGATAAAAAACAGAGTTGGTGATGATGGTGTGCCTGCCATCCTGCAATATAGGCCGTCTGATTTATATCTGACGAATAGGAAGGAAACTATGGCAATTTTGCAAAAAGATACCCACACCCCTCTCCACATTTGCAAATAAGGCCTTCCCACATTCATCCTTTTCTCCCACAAGATAAACTAGTCATACAAATGCATCATGATGTTTCGTGCAACGCATGGGCATCTTGCTAGTTGTTGCAAAAAGCCCGTGTGTGTGTGTTGTGTGTGTGAGAGAGAGGGAGAGAGGAGGAGGACGGAGTCCATGTGTGACAAAGACATAAAGAATGTGTGTGCGAGAGGTATCGGCCTAAAATGAGGCGATAGTGTGTGTGTGTGTGTGCACGATCGAGAGGGCGTGTCTCTAGAAGGGACGAAAAATCTACATAGATACAAGGAGCGCGAGAGAGACATGTACGCGATAGTGGAAGCACGAGTGTGCGGGTGTATAAACCTATCGGGAGGCTAGTCGATCAATGTTTGTGAGAAAAATACGAGTCGGGGGTGCGAAAGCGAGAGTTTTGTGTGTGTGAGAGAGAGAGAGACGGTAGTCGGGAAGGGGAGTGGAAGGAGGAGTTGTGTGTGTGTGAGAGAGAGGGGGGAGTTTGTCTGATCGGTAAACAAATGAATAATGTCAGTTTTATAATTGGGATGGACAAATGTTGTGTCTGCAGGAGAGAGTAATTTTAGTGGTATGAGTCATATCTAGAGAGAGATAGGATGTGTGAGAGAACCCCATAGAGAGAAAGACAAGGTGAAAGACGAGTGAGACTGTGTGTGTGGCGGTGAAAAAGAAAGCTTAGTGTCAGTGCAACAAACCATGGTTCTGTTGCCCAACTGTGCACAGGCACAAGATCAAGATTGAAGCACCAGCTTAAGTCAGAGATTGGAGAACCAAGAGATTTGAAGAACAAACATGCAGCCCAGAGGGACCAAGCTCGAGCCAGAAGAGCAAGATATCGGCTAGAGAAGGGCCTCTCTTGCCGGGTAGGCGAGCTCGGCAAGGGGTGAGGCCACGACCAGAAGCAAGCCATCAAGGCTCCCCGGCAGAGCCTGTCGGGGCTCGCGGGGGCAAAACCACCCCACCAACCACTCAAACACGACTCACGTCATCAATCAGTACGGTGTCAATCCGCAAGATGATTAAGTGGCAGCCATTCGCCACATGGCAGCCATTTCCTACAGAAGAAACCCGCAGATGACACCCGTCCTGCGATGTGTCAAGAGAACAGATGTACAGCTGGCAAGATAGCCCGGCAGGCCTTGCCAGGCGACCAGTGATGTGACACTAAGCGGCGCATTTAATGCGCCCTATCAGCCGGCAGAGTTGGTATGATAGCATTGTTCGCTATCATATCAGTGGATAATGACCACTTTGCCACTATGGTGACCCCTTAATCTATAAAAGGAGGCCCATGGCACTCGTAGGAGGGGTTGGGAAGTTGATGAACCCAAGCCACCATACACGCGTAGTCACTGCGGCCCCGAGGCAAACCCTACCGGGCAAGTGTACTTCGCGTCACCATGCTCATTCCACCAAAGCAGGAGTAGGGTCTTACGCCTCGCGGCAGCCCGAACCTGGGCAAATTGCTTGTGTGCTTGCTGCCGCACGCTGATCTCCTCTTTGTGCAACGCGACGTCCCCCCGCCGAACCAGTAAGGGGCCATTCGGTCCCATAGATGGCCACGGATATCCCGCGACATCTTTGGCGTGCCAGGTAGGGGGCTCGCTTGCGTGAACCTGAAAGCGTGTGCGGCGCGTCATCTTCGTCGCCATCCTCTTCTTCGATGACGCCATCGACCAGGGCACCTAAGAAGAAGAATCCGGCCCTTCGGCCCATCCATCCACCTCGAAGGCTCCGCAGCCCGCGGCCTTTAGTGCCTCGGAGGATGCGGGGGCGAGCGAGGACGTGAACGCTGTTGGGGGCGTGACTGGAGCAGGTGGCACCATCGCCTTTCCCCCCGTGACCGACACGGGGGCTGGAGATGTCGGAGGAGAACAACATCAGCAACGCCCTGGTGGTCATGCTCCAGAAGGTGCGGGCGAGGGGGTCACTCCATCTGCACCCCCTCCTCCCACCGACGGGCACAGCCACAACAACGGCGCTCGGTCCGGTATGAATCATCGCCCTCCGGCTGCCCCCACCGCGGGAGCGACCATGGCCCGTGTGTCTCCTCCCGGACGAGCCGACCAGACCGCTGTGCTCGACAGAGCCACTGACCCTCAAGCGTCACCGCTGCGTAACCCCGCTACCCAAGTGGTCGTCCCACATCTGCGTGGACGCGGCACTACCGCCGTCGCCACCGCTGGCACCATCAAGAGCCAGGTGACGGTGCGGTCGACGTCATCAACATCTATGCCAAGCACAGCCACGGAGGCTATGGCGCGAGCTCAGGTGCTGCTGAGATTTCTGCTAGTGGCCGAGCAGATGGATGAATGGCGTGCCACCATCCAGAGCCTGCTCGGTTTCGCCGAAGCCGGGGGCTCACGACAAGCTGGCCCACCACGACATCCCAAAGCGACAGCAGCCGCCCGTACTGCTGGCCGAACGGAGGGGGCCGTCCTCACCGTGCAATCCCCACCACGACAGCCGATGCGGGCGCAGCTGAATCAAGACTCCGACGATGTCTCGATGGCCTCTTCCGACCCTCGAGCACGTACAGGCCAACGTCGAGCCCCGGAGGAGAGGCGGCGGAGAGACGCGCGCGTCATGATGGATCGGCGCCACGACAACCTCCGTCAGACCGACGGGTGCGGCGGCCTCAACGTCGATGAGCCTGCGCTCGGTGTTGGCGGGTGCCTACCTTTCGAGGTCGGCTGCCCTGCCTTTACACAAGAGCTGCGGCAAGTCTGTTGGCCATCCGTTCGCATGTTCAAGCCAGAGATACCTGAGAAGTATGACGGGAGGCTGAACCCGGCAGAGTTCCTGAGCATCTACACCATCGATGTCCAAGTTACCGGGGGAAGAGACGAGAAGGTGTTTGCCAACTACTTCCCTTTGGCGCTCAAGTCCAACGTGAGGTCTTGGCTGATGCACCTGCCGGAGAACTCCATTTCATCAGGGGCAGACCTGTGCCACGAGTTCATCGGTGCCTTCACCGGTTGCCACCAAGAGCCCGGCAGGCCCAGCGACCTGCAACTTGTCCAGCAGATGGAAGGAGAAACTCTTCGTAAGTATTTACAAAGATTCAGTAAAGTTCATAAGAATATTCCAAATATCCATCCGGCAGCCGTTATAGCAGCCTTCCAGTCCAATGTGCGCAACCGTCGCATTCATTCTAAGATGAATGTGCGGTTGCCCAAGACTGTGAAGGAACTATACACACTGGTGGATAAGTGTGCTCTGATGGAGGAAGGAAGGAAGTTTCCCGGAGAGGAGGATTGCATCAATGTTGATTCAGAGGATGAAGATGAATCAACCAATCAGATAAAGGGCAAGAAGCGCAATAAGAAGCCAAGGGATAAGGCAGTAATGACTATGGAAGGATTGGGCACACCTAGTACCGTCAAGAAGGCCAAGGTTGAGGCCCCCGGCAAGGAAGCTGCCGCCTGCGCTGCCTGCCGGGAAGCCGCTGCCGCGGAAAAAGTTGGGAAAGGTGATGGGTTGTACTGCAAGATCCACTGGACCAAAGGCCATGACTTTCAGGAGTGTTATCAGGTTAAGCAGCTCGTCAAGAAACAGAGGGCAGAATATGATAGGCGTGATAAGGAAAAAGGTCAAAATGCTGCTGGCGGTAAGGACCGAGGTGGTGAAGCAAAGCGCCCCGGTAAACCCTTTCGGAACCAAGGAAAACCTGCCAGGGGCCAAGAGAAGGAAATCTGTGATGATGTGTGTGATGAAGGGAATGAAGAGGAAACCAGTGAGCAGGAATTTCAGAAGGCCACTGACGCCCTATGCATTCATGGAGGTGCATCTTTGCACACCTCTCATCGCCAACTCAAGCGATGGGCACGAGAGGTCAATGCTGTGGAACGAGCGCCAGAGGCCCGGAAGCCGCTCAAGTGGTCCCGCACGCCCATCATCTTTGATGAGGAGGATCACCCTGGCCGCACCACTACGGTAGGGTGTTTGCCGTTGTTGGTCTCCCCAAAAATTCGTAACCTCAAGGTCATAAAGATGTTAGTGGATGGCGGGGCCGGGTTGAATCTGATTTCCTCGGCAGTCATCAACAAGCTTTAGATAGGAGAAGAAGAGCTAGAGGTTACCGGCATGTTTCAAGGACTCAATCCCAGCAGGAGCCATCCTAAGGGGAAGATTACGTTGCCGGTGACATTTGGGGGAGAACTGAACTATCGGACTGAGAAGATTGTGTTTGATGTGGTTGATCTCCCCTGCCATACAATGGGATTCTGGGACGCCCGGCCCTGGCTAAGTTCATGGCAGCATCCCAATATGCTTATAACACTTTGAAGATGCCTGGGCCACTGGGAGTCATCACTATCCCATCAGATGAGAAGGATGCAATTGTCTGCGTGGACAAGATGTACTGGGATGCAGTCGCAGCAGAGGCTGCGGCAGCAGCAGCTCCCGCCAAGGAAAGAAAATGAAAGAAGAGGGATTGTAGGACCTCTTGCAAGGAGTCCGGGAAGCGTGCCCCCTCCGAGTGCACAGCACCCGTTGACGACGTGCCGGAGTGTTCCAACAGTAAGAGATCCAAGGTTACTGCACCCCAAGTGAAGAAGGTCCCGGTAGGGCTGGCTGGCGTTGATGGTACTTTCACTATCAACGCCACCCTTGATGACAAATAGGAAAGCGCACTCGTTGCCTTCTTGTGGGCGAATATCGATGTGTTTGCCTGGCAACCGTCTGATATCCCCGGTGTTCCTAGGGAGGTAATCGAGCACCACCTTGCTGTCTGCCCACATGCCCGCCCTATCAAACAGAAAGTCCGGAAGCAGGCCTTGGAGCGGTAGCTATTCATTGCCGAGGAAATCAATAAACTAGAGGCAGCTGGTTTGGTCAGAGGAGTACTGCATCCTACGTGGTTAGCAAATCCAGTGGTGGTCCGGAAGGTGAATGGGAAATGGAGGCTTTGCATCAATTTCACAGATCTCAACAAGGCTTGCCCGAAGGACCCGTTTCCCTTGCTGCGCATCGACCAGATTGTGGATTCAACTTCAGGCTGTGATTTTCTCCCCTTTCTGGATGAATACTCCGGGTATCACTAGATCTTCATGTCCAAAGAAGATGAGGAGAAGACATCGTTTATCACTTCATGTGGTACGTACTGCTTTGTCCGCATGTCTTTCTGATTAAAGAGTGTCGGGTCCACTTTTGCAAGAGCAGTCCAGATTGGTTTTGAGCCACAGTTGCACAGAAATACTGAAGCCTATATGGATGACATCGTGGTCAAAACCAAGGATAAGACCACCCTTATCCAGGATTTGGAGGAGACATTTGCTAATCTGCGCAAGATCAACTTGAAGCTTAATCCGGAGAAGTGTGTATTCGGTGTCCCCTCAGGCAAGCTACTTGGATTATTCGTGTCCCAGCGGGGGATCGAAGCCAACCCCGACAAGATCAAGGCCATTGAGTAGATCCAAGCACCAAGGACAGTTAAGGATGTAAGGTGCTTAATGGGATGCGTTGTCGCGCTAAGCAGATTCATTTCCAAGTCTGCTGAGCGTGCCCTGTCATTCTTCAAAATTTTGATGAAATCAGAGCCTATGAAGTGGACCCTGTCGGATCATGGGTTCCAGCAAAACCCTTAAGGTTCGAACTCTGGCGTGCGCGCAAAGTTCTTTCCCTACCGATCCACGCCCTAGCTTGCTAAGATCTCGCGGACGAACTCAACAAACTCACAACACAAAAGACACGAGATTTATACCGGTTCGGGCCACCGTTGTGGTGTAACACCCTACTCCACTGTGGTTGTGGTGGATTACCTCTTGGACCGATGATGAATAGTACAAGGGGAAGAACAGCCTCCTGAGGTTGAGGTGTTCTTGTGCTCTGTGTGTGGATGAGGATCACTCAAGATCAGATGATATGCCTCCGAATGAGTTATCCCCTATGGTGGTGGCTAGTTCTACTTATATAGGCCTTGGTCCTCTCCCCAAATATTGAGCGGGATGGGAGCCAACAAAGGCCAATTTGAAAGGGGACAGCTAGTACAGCTTATCCTGACAAAAGCGGTCTTCGCCTTCAAAAGGCTCTGGTGGTGACGCCGCCTTGGGCTCCATGGTGACCTCCGTCTTGCCGTCCTGCTGGTCTTGGTCTCGTTGCACTGATATGGAAACCTTTGCTTGATGCCTTGGTACTCCGCGCCCGCACTTGCTTCTTAGAACCAAAGGGGAAACAAGGACACTGCGCGTGCTGGCGCCCGCCTGATCTTGATCATCATGGCTCACGTCACGAGAACCTCGTGAGGTTTGCCCCACCATGACCTCTCCGCTCCTCGCGAGCCAACCTGGTGAGGCTGCTCCTGAGGAGGTCTTGTGTCGCCCGCCTCGCGAGGCTTGGCCCCTCGCGAGGGTCTTGAATGCCTTTTTGATGAAGATGGGCCGTACGGGCCCACACGCAGAGCCACGCCGTGGGCCGCAGGCAGGCAACTCTGGGGACCCCCGTTCTCGGAATGCCGACAGTAGCCCCCGGGCCCAAGGCACGCTTGGGCTTGGCTTTGAGGCGAAGCCGGAGGTCAAGTGCGGAGCGCCGCGGGCCCCAAAAGCCCGCGACCTTGGTCGACGCGTGGCGGTTGATTGGACGTGGGCGTCTCCGCTTCCCCATGCTGCCTTGGAGTCTGCCTGGCTATGCGGCCCCCGCTACCTACACAGTTATTCTTCCATCGCCCACGCCTTACTTCCCCAATTCCTCTGCTTCCCCAAGACTCTGCTCCTCCTCCCCAATCTGACCTGTGCTCTGCCCGCTTCATTGCCATGGCGCCGAAACAAGCAGACAAGGGGAAGAAGCCTCTGTCTTTGCCAAGTGCGCCTTCAGCCGTCGAGCCTGCAGTTGGCCGATCGCTGGTGCTCAACGACGAGGCTATGGGCAAGGTGCGTCCCATGCTCGCCACCAGCTTCAACGAGTGGGGAAAGACGGCGGCTTGGCCTGCGTCTCGCCCTCGCATTGACCGGGCAACCACCGAGGTTCCAATCTTCATCGATGCCCTTTGGGCCGGCCTGATCCCCCCTTTCTCCGCCTTCTTCAACGCGGTGCTAGAACATTACCAGATCCACATGCTGCATCTCGACCCCCAATCCATGACTCTCCTCGCCATCTTCGCCTTTGTGTGTGAGGCCATGGTGGGCATTGCCCCTTCCGTGGCCCTTCTCCGTCATTTCTTCACATTGCATCTCATGGATCCTCGACAGAGCTCGGGGTGCGCGAGCTTCCAAACTGTGGCTGCGACGGCAGGCGCGGGGATCGACTTCGAGCTTCCTCCATCCACGAGCGAGTTTCGTACATGGTGGGTATTTGTCGACGCCGGGGTGCTCAGCCTTCTACTCCATTCTCCGTCAGCACCTGCCGTTCCCAACTCCAGTTGGGGCCACGAGAGGCTCGCGAGCTCCTGTCTTGTCCCCATCTGGCTCAGGCTGAGGAAGTTGAAGGACCGCGGTGTGACTGCGCCTATGGTGGTGAAGGAGTTCGCCAGGTGCCGAGTCGCTCCGCTTTAGCGCCATTCTCGCCCAACGTGGGCTTTGCTCAGCAGTCAGGACCATATCAGGCTTCAGGAGTCCGGGCTCCCTCTTGAGACGCGGCAAATAGTGCTCGAGGTCCTGACAGGTGTCCCCTCGCCGGACGACATGCCCGGGAAGAGCTGTCTGCTATACCACTGCACGAACAGGGCTGAATTTGTAGAGGGCATGCCTTCCTTTGATGAGTGGGGGCTGCGCCCGAACGGCCTGGTGGGGCCTCGCGAGAACCCCGTCGATGTGGTTCCTTTCTTCGCCGCCGGCGCCGAGCTCGTCCCGAGTGTGGGTGCAGGGGGACGAGCTCAGACGGAGGCTGGTGGCCTAAGTGCTGAGGTGCATATGCCGCCTGGGGATCTCGGGGCGTCGTCCACGGGAGCTCATGATTCCTCCCCTGGGGCGTCGGTTGCGGAGGCGATGCAGCTCGCGGCTCCCGAGGCCGAAGCTCCGGTGGCCTCAGGGGGTTGCAATCAGACGGCGCCCGACTGCTCTTTTCAGCTTGGCGCCCCTGAAGCTGTCCCTCAGAGCGCTTCCCCGGTCTCGCCCCGCGCCGGCCGCCACGTCCAGCGCTTCGGTCGGCTTTGTGTGGACTTCGAGGAGCTCCGCAAGAGGAAAGGATCCCCGAGTAGTAGCGGTATCTTCGGGCCGTTGAAGCAGAGGAAGTACATCGTCGTCGACGAGTAAGTACTGTATCTTTGTGACTTCTTGAGTGTTGCTTCCCTTCCTGACGTTAGTTCTTCAGGGTCCCTTCCGTCAAGGCCGCTGTGTCCCTCGAGAAGCAGCCCCCTCTTTCCTCGACTCCCCCGCTGGCTTTGAGCGCCCCGAGTCTGCATTCTTTCCCTGGAGCAGGGTTGGTTGGGGAGGCGCGCTTGCCTCCATGCCGCATTGAATCTACGGCCTCGTCGTCCCTCCCCCACGGCATGGCATGGAGCTTGGCTGGCGTGCCCAGGACTCCTCCTTTGGTCATGGACAGTAGCTGGTTGGCTTCGGTCTTCGGTTCCTCTTCAAGTAGCGGGCCCCGACTGAAGGAAATATGCCCTAGAGGCAATAATAAAGTTGTTATTTATATTTCCTTATATCATGATAAATGTTTATTATTCATGCTAGAATTGTATTAAACGGAAACATGATACATGTGTGAATACATAGACAAACAGAGTGTCACTAGTATACCTCTACTTGACTAGCTCGTTGATCAAAGATGGTTATGTTTCCTGGCCATAGACATGAGTTGTCATTTGATTAACGGGATCACATCATTAGGAGAATGATGTGATTGACTTGACCCATGTCGTTAGCTTAGCACTTGATCGTTTAGTATGTTGCTATTGCTTTCTTCATGACTTATACATTTTCCTATGACTATGAGATTATGCAACTCCCGTTTACCAGAGGAACACTTTGTGTGCTACCAAACGTCACAACGTAACTGGGTGATTATAAAGGTGCTCTACAGGTGTCTCCGAAGGTACTTGTTGAGTTGGCGTATTTCGAGATTAGGATTTGTCACTCCGATTGTCGGAGAGGTATGTCTGGGCCCACTCGGTAATACACATCACTATAAGCCTTGCAAGCATTGTAACTAATGAGTTAGTTGCAGATGATGTATTACGGAATGAGTAAAGAGACTTGCCGGTAACGAGATTGAGCTAGGTATTGAGATACCGACGATCGAATCTCGGGCAGGTAACATACCGATGACAAAGGGAACAACGTATGTTGTTATGCGGTTTGACCGATAAAGATCTTCGTAGAATATGTAGGAGCCAATATGAGCATCCAGGTTTCGCTATTGGTTATTGACCGGAGACGTGTTTCGGTCATGTCTACATAGTTCTCGAACCCGTAGGGTCCGCACGCTTAAAGTTCTGTGACGATCGGTATTATGAGTTTATGTGATTTGATGTACTGAAGGTAGTTCGGAGTCCCGGATGAGATCAGGGACATGACGAGGAGTCTCGAAATGGTCGAGACATAAAGATCTATATATTGGATGACTATATTCGGACATCGGAAAGGTTCCGAGTGATTCGGGTATTTTTTGGGGTACCGGGGAGTTACGGAAATACGAGGAAGAAGTAATGGGCCTCATGGGCCAAGTGGTGGAAGAGAGGAGGCATGGCGCGCGGCCCCCCTAGCCCAAACCGAATTGGACTAGGGGTTCGGCCCCCCTTTCCTCCTTTTCCTCCCTCTCCTTCCTTCTCCCTCTCCTTCCTTCTCCCTCTCCTCCTTCCTTTCCTCCTCCTAGTAGGAGTAGGAAAGGGGAGTCCTACTCCTACTAGGAGGAGGACTCCTCCTCCTGGCGCGCCCTACAGGGGCCGGCCGGCCTCCCCCTTGCTTCTTTACATACGGGGGCAGGGGGCACCCTAGAACACACAAGTTGATCTGTTGATCTCTCTCAGCCGTGTGCGGTGCCCCCTCCACCATATTCCACCTCTGTCAAATCGTAGTGGTGCTTAGGCGAAGCCTTGCGTCGGTAGCAACATCATCACCGTCATCACGCCGTCGTGCTGACGGAACTCTCACGTGAAGCTCTGTTGGATCGGAGTTCGCGGGATGTCTGAACGTGTGCTGAACTCAGAGGTGCCGTACGTTCGGTACTTGGATCGGTTGGATCATGAAGATGTACGACTACATCAACCGCGTTGTGCTAATGCTTCCGCTTTCGGTCTAGGAGGGTACGTGGACAACACTCTCCCCTCTCATTGCTATGCATCACCATGATCTTGCATGTGCGTAGGAATTTTTTTGAAATTTCTACGTTCCCCAACAGTGGTATCAGAGCCTGGTTTTATGCGTAGATGTTATATGCACGAGTAGAACACAAGTGAGTTGTTGGCGATACAAGTCATACTGCTTACCAGCATGTCATACTTTGGTTCGGCGGTATTGTTGGATGAAGCGGCCTGGACCGACATTACGCGTACACTTACGCGAGACTGGTTCTACCGACGTGCTTTGCACATAGGTGGCTGGCGGGTGAGAGTTTCTCCAGCTTTAGTTGAACTGAGTGTGGCTACGCCCGGTCCTTGAGAAGGTTAAATCAGCACTAACTTGACGAACTATCGTTGTGGTTTTGATGCGTAGGTAAGAACGGTTCTTGCTCAGCCCATAGAAGCCATGTAAAACTTGCAACAACAAAGTAGAGGACGTCTAACTTGTTTTTGTAGGGCATGTTGTGATGTGATATGGTTAAGGCATGATGCTATATTGTATGAGATGATCTTGTTTTGTAACTGAGTTATCGGCAACTGGCAGGAGCCATATGGTTGTCGTTTTATTGTATGCAATGCAATCGCCCTGTAATTGCTTTACTTTATCACTAAGCGGTAGCGATAGTCGTAGAAGCAATAGTTGGCGAGACGACAAGGATGCTACGATGGAGATCAAGGTGTCGTGCCGGTGACGATGGTGATCATGACGGTGCTTCAGAGATGGAGATCACAAGAACAAGATGATGATGGCCATATCATATCACTTATATTGATTGCATGTGATGTTTATCTTTTATGCATCTTATTTTGCTTTGATTGACGGTAGCATTATAAGATGATCTCTCACTAAAATTTCAAGATAAAAGTGTTCTCCCTAAGTATGCACCGTTGCCAAAGTTCGTCGTGCTGAGACACCACATGATGATCGGGTGTGATAAGCTCTACGTTCAAATACAACGGGTGCAAGACAGTTTTACACACGCGGAATACTCAGGTTAAACTTGACGAGCCTAGCATATGCAGATATGGCCTCAGAACACTGACACCGAAAGGTCGGGCGTGAATCATATAGTAGATATGATCAACATAGTGATGTTCACCATTGAAAACTACTCCATCTCACGTGATGATCGGACATGGTTTAGTTGATATGGATCACGTGATCACTTAGATGATTAGAGGGATGTCTATCTAAGTGGGAGTTCTTAAGTAATATGATTAATTGAACTTTAATTTATCATGAACTTAGTCCTGGTAGTATTAGCATATCTATGTAGTAGATCAATAGCTCGCGTTTAGCTCCCCTGTTTTATTTTTGATATTTTCCTAGAGAAAACTAAGTTGAAAGATGTTAGTAGCAATGATGCGGATTGGATCCGTGATCTGAGGATTATCCTCATTGCTGCACAGAAGAATTATGTCCTTGATGCACCGCTAGATGACAGACCTATTGCAGGAGCAGATACAGACGTTATGAACGTTTGACAAAGCTCGGTATGATGACTACTTGATAGTTTAGTGCACCATGCTTTACGGCCTAGAACCGGGACTTCAAAAATGTTTTGAACGCCATGGAGCATATAATATGTTCCAAGAGTTGAAATTGGTATTTCATACTCATGCCTGTGTCGAGAGGTATGAGACCTCTGACAGTACTTTGCCTTCAAAATGGAGGAGAATGGCTCAACCAGTGACCATGTGCTCAGATTGTTTGGGTACTACAATTGCTTGAATCAAGTGGGAGTTAATCTTCCAGATAAGATAGTAATTGACAAAGTTCTCTAGTCACTATCACCGAGTTACTAGAACTTTGTGATGAACTATAATATGCAAGGGATGACAAAAGTAATTCCCGAGCTCTTCGCGATGTTGAAATTGGCGAAGGTAGAAATCAATAAAAACATCAAGTGTTGATGGTTGACAAGATCACCAGTTTCAAGAAAAAGGGCAAAGGGAAGAAGGGGAACTTCAAGAAGAACGGCAAGCAAGTTGCTGCTCAAGTGAAGAAGCCGAAGTCTGGACCTAAGCCTGAGACTAAGTGCTTCTACTGACTGGTCGCTGGAAGCGGAACTGCCCCAAGTATTTGGCGGATAAGAAGGATGGCAAAGTGAACAAAGCTATATTTGATATACATGTTATTGATGTGTACTTTACTAGTGTTTATAGCAACCCCTCGGTATTTGATACTGGTTCAGTTGCTAAGAGTTGTAACTCGAAACGGGAGTTGCAGAATGAACATAGACTAGTTAAGGGTGAAGTGACGATGTGTGTTGGAAGTGGTTCCAAGATTGATATGATCATCATCGCACACTCCCTATACTTTCGGGATTAGTGTTGAACCTAAATAAATGTTATTTGGTGATTGCGTTGAGCATGAATATGATTTGATCATGTTTATTGCAATACGGTTATTCATTTAAAGTCAGAGAATAATTGTTGTTCTGTTTACATGAATAAAACCTTCGATGGTCATACACCCAATGAAAATAGTTTGTTGGATCTCGATCGTAGTGATACACATATTCATAATATTGAAGCCAAAAGATGCAAAGTCAATAATGATAGTGCAACTTATTTGTGGCAATGCCGTTTAGGTCATATTGATGGAAAGCGCATGAAGAAACTCCATGCGGATGGACTTTTGGAATCACCTGATTATGAATCATTTGATGCTTGCGAACCATGCCTCATGGGCAAGATGACTAAGACTCCATTCTCCGGAACAATGGAGCGAGCAACTGACTTATTGGAAGTAATACATACTGACGTATGCAGTCCGATGAGTGTTGAGGCTCGCGGCGGGTATCGTTATTTTCTGACCTTCACAGATGATTTGAGCAGATATGGGTATATCTACTTGATGAAACATAAGTCTGAAACATTTGAAAAGTTCATATAATTTCAGAGTGAAGTGGAAAATCATCGTAACAAGAAAATAAAGTTTTCTGCAATTTGATCGCGGAGATGAGTATTTGAGTTATGAGTTTGGCCTTCAATGAAAACAATGTGGAATAGTTTCAGAAATTTGTGCCACCTGGAACACCACAGCATAATGGTGTGTCCGAACGTCATAAACGTACTTTATTGGATATAGTGCAATCTATGATGTTTCTTACCGATTTACCACTATCGTTTTGGGGTTATGCATTAGAGACAGCTGCATTCACGTTAAAAAGGGCACCAACTAAATCCTTTGAGACGACACCGTATGAACTATGGTTTAGCAAGAACCTAAGGCGTCCTTTCTTAAAGTTTGGGGTTGCAATGCTTATGTGAAAAAGTTTCAACCTGATAAGATCGAACCCAAATCGGAGAACTGCGTCTTCATAGGATACCCAAAAGAAAATGTTGGGTACACCTTCTATCACAGATCCGAAGGCAAGCTTGTTGCTAAGAATGGATTCTTTCTAGAGAAGGAGTTTCTCTCGAAAGAAGTGAGTGGGAGGAAAGTAGAACTTGATGAGGTAACTGTACCTGCTCCCGAATTGGAAAGTAGTTCATCACAGAAATCTATTCCTGTGACTCCTACACCAATTAGTGAGGAAGCTAAAGATGAAGTTACTACCGAACCTTGTAGGTCAACTAGAGTAAGATCCGCACCAGAGTGGTACGGTAATCTGGTTCTGGAGGTCATGTTACTTGACCATGACGAACCTACGAACTATGAGGAAGCGATGATGAGCCCAGATTCCGCGAAATGGCTTGAGACCATGATATCTGAGATAGGATCCATGTATGAGAACAAAGTGTGGACTTTGGTTGAGTTGCCCGATGATCGGCAAGCCATTGAGAATAAGTGGATCTTCAAGAGGAAGACGGACACTGATAGTAGTGTTACTATCTGCAAAGCTTGAATTGTCGCAAAAATGTTTTCAACAAGTTCAAGGTGTTGACTACAATGAGATTTTCTCACTTGTATCGATGCTTAAAAGTCTGTCCGAATCATCTTAGCAATTGCCGCATTTTATGAAATTTGGCAAATGGATGTTAAACCTGCATTCCTTAATGGATTTCTTAAAGAAGAGTTGTATATGATGCAACCAGAAGGTTTTGTCAATCCAAAAGATGCTAACAAAGTGTGTGAGCACCAGTGATCCATTTATGGACTGGTGCAAGCATCTCGGAGTTGGAATGTACACTTTGATAGTGTGATCAAAGCATATAGTTTTATACAGACTTGCGGTGAAGCCTGTATTTACAAGAAAGTGAGTGGGAGCACTACAACATTTCTGATAAGTATATGTGAATGGCATATTGTTGATCCGAAATAATTTAGAATTTTTTTGGAAAGCATAAAGGAGTATTTGAAAGGAGTTTTTCAAAGAAAGACCTCGGTGAATATGCTTATAGATTGAGCATCAAGATCTATAGAGATAGATCAAAGACGCTTGATAAGATTTTCAATGAGTATATACCTTGACAAGATTTTGAAGTAGTTCAAAATGGAACAATCAAAGAAGTAGTTCTTGCCTGTATTGCAAGGTATACAGTTAAGTAAAGACTCCAAACCCGACCACGACAGAAAATAGAAAAGAGAATGAAAGTCATTTCCCTATGCCTTTAGTCATAGGTTATATAAAAGTATGCTATGCTGTGTACCAGACCTATTGTGTACCTCACCATAAGTTTGGCAAGAGGGTACAATAGTGATCTAGGAGTAGATCACTGGACAGCGGTCAAAATAATCCTTAGTGGCATAAGGATACATTTCTCGGTTATGGAGGTGATAAAGCGTTCACCGTAAAGAGTTACGTCGATGCAAGCTTTTACACTGATCCGGATGACTCTGAGTCTCAATCTGGATACATATTGAAAGTGGGAACAATTAGCTAAGAGTAGCACCATGCAGAGCATTGTAGACATAGAAATTTGCAAAATACTTACGGATCTGAATGTGGCAGACCCGTAGACTAAAATTTCTCTCATAAGAAAAACATGATCACACCTTATTACTCTTGGGTGTTAATCACATAAGCGATGTGAACTAGATTATTAACTCTAGTAAACCCTTTGGGTGTTTGTCACATGGCGATGTGAACTATAAGTGTTTAATCACGTAAGCGATGTGAACTAGATTATTGAAATCTGGTAAACCCTTTGAGTGTTGGTCACATGGCCATGTGAACTATTGGTGTTAAATCACATGACGATGTGAACTAGATTATTGACTCTAGTGTAAGTGGGAGACTGAAGGAAATATGCCCTAGAGGCAATAATAAAGTCGTTATTTATATTGCTTATATCACGATAAATGTTTATTATTCATGCTAGAATTGTATTAAACGGAAACATGATACATGTGTGAATACATAGACAAACAGAGTGTCACTAGTATGCCTCAACTTGACTAACTCGTTGATCAAAGATGGTTATGTTTCCTAGCCATAGACATGAGTTGTCATTTGATTAACGGGATCACATCATTAGGATAATGATGTGATTGACTTGACCCATTCCGTTAGCTTAGCACTTGATCGTTTAGTACGTTGCTATTACTTTCTTCATGACTTATACATGTTCCTATGACTATGAGATTATGCAACTCCCGTTTACTGGAGGAACACTTTGTGTGCTACCAAACGTCACAACGTAACTGGGTGATTATAAAGGTGCTCTACAGGTGTCTCCGAAGGTACTTGTTGCGTTGGCGTATATCGAGATTAGGATTTGTCACTCCGATTGTCGGAGAGGTATCTCTGGGCCCACTCGGTAATACACATCACTATAAGCCTTGCAAGCATTGTAACTAATGAGTTAGTTGCGGATGATGTATTACGGAATGAGTAAAGAGACTTGCCGGTAACGAGATTGAGCTAGGTATTGAGATACCGACGATCGAATCTCGGGCAAGTAACATACTGATGACAAAGGGAACAACGTATGTTGTTATGCGGTTTGACCGATAAAGATCTTCGTAGAATATGTAGGAGCCAATATGAGCATCCAGGTTTCGCTATTGGTTATTGACCGGAGACGTGTTTCGGTCATGTCTACATAGTTCTCGAACCCGTAGGGTCCGCACGCTTAAAGTTCTGTGACGATCGGTATTATGAGTTTATGTGATGTGATGTACCGAAGGTTGTTCGGAGTCCCGGATGAGATTAGGGACATGACGAGGAGTCTCAAAATGGTCGAGACATAAAGATCGATATATTGGATGACTATATTCGGACATCGGAAAGGTTCCGAGTGATTCGGGTATTTTTCGGGGTACCGGGGAGTTACGGGAATACGAGGAAGAAGTAATGGGCCTCATGGGCCAAGTGGTGGAAGAGAGGAGGCATGGCGCGCGGCCCCCCTAGCCCAAACCGAATTGGACTAGGCGTTCGGCCCCCCTTTCCTCCTTTTCCTCCCTCTCCTTCCTTCTCCCTCTCCTCCTTCCTTTCCTCCTCCTAGTAGGAGTAGGAAAGGGGAGTCCTACTCCTACTAGGAGGAGGACTCCTCCTGGCGCGCCCTACAGGGGCCGGCCGGCCTCCCCCCTTGCTCCTTTATATACGGGGGCAGGGGGCACCCTAGAACACACAAGTTGATCTGTTGATCTCTCCTAGCCGTGTGCGATGCCCCCTCCACCATATTCCACCTCGGTCATATCATAGTAGTGCTTAGGCAAAGCCCTATGTCGGTAGCAACATCATCACCGTCATCACGCCGTCGTGCTGACAAAACTCTCCCGTGAAGCTCTACTGGATCGGAGTTCGCGGGACGTCATCGAGCTGAATGTGTGCTGAACTTGGAGGTGCCGTACATTCGGTACTTGGATCGGTCGGATCGTGAAGACGTACGACTACATCAACCGCGTTGTGCTAACGCTTCTGCTTTCGGTCTACGAGGGTACGTGGACAACACTCTCCCCTCTCATTGCTATGCATCACCATGATCTTGCGTGTGCGTAGGAATTTTTTTGAAATTACTACGTTCCCCAATACCGACTGGCTAGGGCCCCTCGTGAGGCCTGGCTGGTGCCCGGGGCAGCACCAGCCCCGAGCCCCCTACTGAGAGGGGGTGCGCCGCTTTACGCCCCACCTGGAGCCCCCGAGGTGGAGGACGAGGTGGGCCATGCGCTTGAGTTTGAGCGCGAACGAAGCATCGTTCGCCACGAGCTCTTCCAGGAGGCGATGAGCGCGATGAACCGACTTGGTGGCGAACTTGCGGACGTCGACGCGCGCCTCAGGGCTGAGGGTCTTCGGCTGGCGGAGGAACGGTGTAAGCTGAAGGTGGCCATCAACCTTGGCCGCCATCAGCGCGATCTCGACAACGCGAAGGCTGAGGCATCCCTCGAGTTCTCTCGTGAGGCTTGCTCTCGAGCTCTAGAGGATGCTCGCGAGGCTGACCGTCGTCGCGAGGATGCGGAGAAGCACGCGTGGGAGCTCCAGGCCTGGAGTGCGTCCCTAGAGCAGCAGGTGGAGGCGCGCAAAGCCGCCCTTGCGTCGCTGAGGGGGACGCCCGCTGAGGAAGAAGAGGTCCGGAGGCGCGAAGAGGCATTGGCTCTGGAAACCGTGGAGCGTAGCCTCGAGCTTGAGCGGATGGAGACGAGGGAGCGTCAGGTTGCCCAAGTGGAAGATGTCGTTGGTGCACGCGAGGCCAAAGCTCAGGAGGAAGTCGATCGCCGGGTGGCCGATGTTTGCGCGGGTCTTGAGGGTTGGCGTGGTCTGAAGTTGCAGCCTGCAGAGACGGAGGCTCCAGGTAGGGCCGCTGCCCTTAGGCCCAGGCTGGCTGAGGTAGAGAGGTGCGAGCATGCCACGGCAGCCGCCCTGGTTACGGCGCAGGTAGAGTTGGCTTCCGCCCACGCTGAGCTGCTCTCTCTTCAGAAACGGGTTGATGACGCCGAGGCTGTCCCGCGGCAAAAAAGGGAGGAAGTGCTTCAGCGGTGGACATTGGAGCGGGAACACGCCCCCATGCTCTAGGACCTCAAGTTCAGGGCCAACGCAACGCTAGGCTACGTCTGCGACGAGAATGCACCGCATCCCCACTCGGATGACTACGCCAGTCACCTGCGCTTCTTCGCCGACGTGGTGACGCGCCTGGAAGCCCGGTCTGATAGAGCTCACCACCTCGTGGAGGAGAGGAGCCGGGGCCTGCTCGGGCACGCGTTCTCCCGTGTCTTCGGTCATGTTCGGAACACCTTCCCCGACTTCGACTTTGACGCTGCCATTGCCCCCGTACCGCAGGCCATCGGGGGCGACCTGGCGCGGTGGGTGGAGGACAACGTGGATGCGCTGGTCAAGGCCTTCGCTTCCGAGGACGACGCGGTGGTGGTCACTGTAGACGAAGGCGACGTGGTCAACGATGGTGATGGAGGCACCGGCGAAGGTGACGATGATGCGAGCGACGCATCCGAAGGCAAGGCAGCGAGCGACATATCTGGCTGATCCCATGTTCCCCTACTGTTTTATCCTGTATGCAAAAACTCGGGCGCGACCCCTAAAGATTGTAAGAGCATTTTGAGAGGGGGAGCCCCTCGTGTAAACAAACCGCTGTCTTTATTCCTTTATGTCAAGCCGAGTATGCACCTTCGAGAATCCGTGGGTCCGGCGGCAAGTTTGCCGTTGCGGCTTACCTTAGCCGTGTAAGCCCCATGCTGGGTCGTGAGATCGTGAGCTCCCGAGGAACTCCTGGAGAGACTGCTGGCTCGCCCAAGAGGGCTTCGCAAGAGTCCGGTGCCGGTCGTGGTGCCGACGCGCGCGGCGCGTATGCTGTGCCCTGCCCCGCTCGCGAGGAGCCCATGAGGCGGGGGGCAGTGGTCGTAAGGTCCAGGGTAAAGCAAGAATCGGATAGCAAAAAATCGCTCGAACGAGAAAAGGCACCCCCCGCGCACATCAATGAAAAATTCAACTTCAACTTAAATCCAAATACAGAAGGCAAGACTACAGAAAAGAGATCCAAAGCAAATGTCCAAGTCCGGCGACTAGTCTAGTCTTCTGGTCTTCAAGTCTTCTCACCAGCGCGGAGCTAAGTGCTGCCACTAGGACGTGGGAGGGAGCCCCCGAGGCCCAAGGGCGGCACTCCTGAGACACCGGGGTGTGTACAGCCCCACTCATTATTATGTGAGAGTGTCACGGGCGGCGATCTTCACAAGCGTGAGCCTTACTTCATATCGCCAGACGCGGGCCCCGCCTTGCGCCTCCCTTGGCCACCGTTGGGGGCGACCAGAAACCAGGACGCCGCTAAAGTGGCAAAGGGGACGCTAGCGGCGCCCTCGGTGACCACGGGTCCTCTGCCGGGGGTAGGCTTTTAAGCACCTCCCCAGAAGAGGGCCTACCTCGGGGGGGGGGTGCCTTGCTCCGTGCGACATGGGGAGGGATCTGGCTCCCCACCCCTCTCCTGCAGCCCCCAGCGCGATCCCCCTGGCGGAAGGGAGGCCGCCGAGCTGGGGCCGCCAGCCGCTGTGGTGACCTGATCCCCCTGCGACTCATGGTTAGCGTAAGCTTGCTCCTGAGGGATTAGTGGTACCCTACATCTGTTATCGACGGCGCGGTTGGTGGGGCTCTCTGGCGGCTCCTGGAAGGCTTCAGCTCCAAACGCCTCCTCCTCCCAACCTGGCCCGAGGAACGAGCCAGGTTCATCCTCCGGCGTGTACTCCTGGTCCATCATGCGGGGCACATAGGCCTCCGAGGCCGCTGCCCCGAAGACCTCACCGAAGTGCCCCACGCTCCATGTTGCCCGGCCTGTCATGTCGTCCTGAGGATGGCAGGGTAGTGCTCCGACGGGGCCGTATGCGGCCATGCTCGTGCCCGCGCCCACCTGGGGTGGTGCGGGCATGGCAGGGCGCCCTCCACCATGGATCGTGTTGATGTCGACGAGGCCCCCGGGTGTGCCCGGGAGCACGCGGGTGCGGCGAGGCCCGCCGTGGGACCCAGTCGCCGCCTGAGGTGTGAGCTGATAGCAGAAGGGCGGCGCTCCCGTGGCCGCTGCGTCCAGCAGCTCGGCAACGCGTTCCAGCAGCGCGTCCCGGCCGCTCTCCATCAATCGGCATCGCAGCAGCTCCCGTGCCACTATGAGTGTGGCCCGCATGTTCGCCTGCTCCCGCCGGGTGTGTGGCGCCGTTGCCGCGGCGTGGCTTGCGGCCCTTGCAGCGGCTCGCACTTGCCGTGGAGTAAGGGTGGACGGCGCCTGGCTGCGCCGCCCGCGCCCAGCGTAGTTAGGTGGCGCCCGTGCCGCCTGGAGCGCGGGGTCGAGATCTTCCTGGGCAGGCGGCGCCGCCCGAGCAGGCCAGGCTGCCCAGCGGTCGGCTTCAGCCCTCGGGTTGCTGGACATCGGAACTGCGGAGTGTCGGCGGATCGACTGGTGGGGAAGAGGCTCCGGCGTACCCCTACCTGGTGCGCCAAATGTCGGATCACGGGTTCCGGCAAAACCCTTAAGGTTCGAACTCTGGGGTGCGCGCGAAGTTCTTTCCCTACAAATCCATGCCCTAGCTTGCTAAGATCTCGCGGACGAACTCAACAAACTCACAACGCAAAAGACATGAGATTTATACTGGTTCGGGCCACCGTTGTGGTGTAACACCCCATTCCAGTGTGGTGGTGGTGGATTGCCTCTTGGACTAATGATGAACAGTACAAGGGGAAGAACAGCCTCCTGAGGTTGAGTTGTTCTTGTGCTCTGTGTGTGGATGAGGATCACTCAAGATCAGATGAGATGCCTTCGAATGAGTTATCCCCTACGGTGGTGGCTAGTTCTACTTATATAGACCCTGGTCCTCCCCCCAAATATTGAGTGGGAAGGGAGCCAACAACTGCCAATTTGAAAGGGGACAGCTAGTACAGCTTATCCTGACAAAAGCGGTCTTCGCCTGCAAAAGGCTCTGGTGGTGACGCCGCCTTGGGCTCCATGGTGACCTCCGTCTTGCCGTCTTGCTGGTTTTGGTCTCGTTGCACCGATATGGAAACCTTTGCTTGACGCCTTGGTACTCCGCACCTGCGCTTGCTTCCTTAGAACCAAAGGGGAAAGAAGGACACTGCGTGTGTTGGCGCCCGCCTGATCTTGATCGTCATGGCTCACGTCACGAGAACCTCGTGAGGTTTGCCCTGCCTTGATCTCTCCGCTCCTCGCGAGCCAACCTGGTGAGGCTGCTCCTGAGGAGGTCTTGTGTCGCCCACCTCGTGAGGCTTGGCCCCTCGCGAGGGTCTTGAATGCCTTGTTGATGAAGATGGGTCATATGGGCCCACGCGCAGAGCCACGCCGTGGGCCGCAGGCAGGAAAGTCTGGGGACCCCCGTTCCCGGAACGCCGACAGACCCCGGAAGCACATGCAGCTTTGCAAGAATTGAAGGCCTACCTATCGTCTGTGCCTACCTTGGTTGCACCCAATCCCCAAGAGCCGTTATTGGTTTACTTGGCGGCAACCAACCAAGTGGTCAGTACGGCCTTGGTAGCACAGCGAGAGGTGGATGAAGCAGAAAGTGGCCAAATCACGGCAGAGTCAGAAAAGGATCAGAACAGCAATGAGCACAGCAACGAGAGCAACCCCAAGGACGCGGCAAGGAAGAAAGTGGTGCAGCGCCCAGTGTACTTCGTCAGCTCCTTGTTACAAGGGGCTAGATCAAGGTACTCTGGCGTGCAAAAGTTGATCTTTCGCCTCATCATGGCCTCAAGGAAACTGCACCACTACTTCCAAGCCCATGAGATCATGGTTGTCACTCATTTCCCGTTGCAAAGGATACTTCGAAACCCTGAAGCTACCCGCAGAATAGTGGAGTGAGCTTTGGAGTTATCCAGCTTTCGTTTGAAGTTTGAGAGCACATCAACTATTCAGAGCAGGGCACTGGTAGAGTTTATTGCAGAAGGGACGCCAACCCCTGATGAGGAAGTTACATAAACACTCTCCCCGGCAAGGAATCACCCCAAGAATGGATTATGTATTTTGATGGTGCTTTTTCCCTACAAGGTGCAGGGGCTGGCGTGCTTCTCATTGCCCCCTCCGGGGAGCATTTGAAGTACGTCGTCCAAATGCACTTTGATCGGGAAGAAGCCACCAACAATACAACTGAGTATGAAGGGATCCTTGCCGGGCTCAGGGTTGCAGCAGAATTGGGAATTGAGAAGTTGATCATTCAAGGAGATTCACAGCTTGTGGTGAGACAAGTCAACAAGGATTATCAAAGCCCATTGATGGAAGCATACGTAGAGGAAGTGAGGAGATTGGAGGAGCACTTTGATGGGTTGCAAACAGAGCACGTACCCCATGCGGAAAACAGCATAGCTGATCACCTGTCAAAGTGTGCTGCGCAAAAGCTTCCTGTGGAACCAGGAACTTTTGTTCTCCATCTCTGCCAGCCCTCCGTATCACCAGCCACAATGGCCCGGAAAAGGAGAAAGTTGGACTACGGTCAGCCTCTCCCGATCGAGCCATCCGCTCCCGGCAGAGACCCTGCCGGAAACAACTCCTCACAGCCTGCCGGACCACCCCCTCCAGCCGGGCCTATGGACCCCGCGAACGAGGCTGGTGCTCCCGCAGCAGAGGAGGTGCTATTAGTCCTCGTTGCAGAGCCCCAGGCTCCAACTTGGGCAAGGCACATTGTCCACTTCCTCCAAACCAGAGAACTTCCCGGCGACCAAGATGAAGCTGAAAGTAGCCTGGAGGGCCAGTATGTATCAGTTTGTCAATGACACTCTATACAGAAGGAGGCCCAACGGTGAGAAATTGAAGTGTGTCTGCCGGGAGGATGGAAAGGAATTGCTGGCTGAGATTCACGGAGGAATGTGCGGCTCACACATTGGATCAAGGGCACTAGTTGGGAAAGCAATCTGGCAAGGATTCTATTGGCCCACAGCCCTCCAAGATGCAGTTGAGCTCGTCACGACATGTGAAGCCTGTCAGTTCCATTCCAAGAAAACACACCTGCCTGCCCAAGCCCTTCAAACAATCCCTCTATCATGGCCATTTTCGGTCTAGGGGCTCGATATCCTCGGCCCCTTCCCCCGAGCAATTGGGGGCTTTGAATTCTTGTTCGTTGCCATCGACAAGTTTACAAAGTGGCCAGAAGTGACTGCCATGAGAAAGGTGACTACTCAGTTAGCTATCAAGTTCTTGAAAGAATTGGTGTGTCGTTTCGGAGTTTCGGCAAGGATCATCACTGACAACGGCACCCAGTTCATGAGCCACCCCTTCATGCAATACATTCATGCCCTCGGATGCAAGATCTCATTCGCTTCTGTGGCACGCCCCTGGAGCAATGGATAAGCTGAGAGGGCGAACGCTAAAGTGCTTCGTGGACTCAAGACAAGAACTTTCGATATGCTGCAGAAGCACGCCAGACGGTGGACCGAGGAGCTGCCGGTAGTTCTCTGGTCCCTCAGAACGACACCTAACCTAGCTACCGGGCAGAATCCCTTCTCCCTGGTCTACAGGGCAGAAGCAATTATCCCCGCGGAACTCATTTACAGGTCCCCTCAAGTGCTTGCCTATGATAAAGTAGCACAAGATCATCACTGGCGTGACGACGTTGTGCTACTCGAGGAGAACCATCTCCGTGCTGCTACGCGTGCTGCACGCTACCAGCAAGCCCTGCGCCGCTATCATAGCCGCAGGATTCATGCCGGGTGTTTTGAGGAAGGTGACCTTGTCCTTAGGTGCGTTCAGTCCGCCAAGGGTACAAACAAGCTGTCACCAAAGTGGGAAGGCCCTTACCGGGTGGTACGAGTCACCAGACCTGGTGCAGTCCGTCTGGAGACCGGAGATGGCACTCAGTTGCAAAACTCATGCAACCCGTAAGGCGCGAGGCTGCCGGGCACTGCCCGACAGCCACCCTTTTGTACAGGCCTTGCCTCAGCTGCATGTAACCCCTTGTACAAAGCCAGGGCGATGAGCCCGTGCAAGAGAAAATAAAGAAGCATTGTAGGGGGGGGCCAACTATTGCATGCATGCACGAGCACACCAAGATCACTGCATAAGCATTTCATGAGCATTTGCATATGCATATAGATAGGATTGCATGCTTCATTCATTCTCGTCTACATGGAGTTGCAGGTTCCTGCCGTGAACTTGGCTTCGACAAATACGAGAAAATTGCATGGCACAACGATCCCCGGCAAGCCAAACAGATAAGTTTACCTCTTGTCCATTAGTGTTCTGTAAAGCTATAACTTTGCATGAGAAAACCTCGCCTCTCTTTTGGAACTTAGGTGCTCCCATCCATGACTCGAATGTTGCTTCAGCCAGCATGGTCGTAGTAGCCTTTGGTAAAAAGGAGCTGGCGGGGCGCTGGCCCCTCTGTCTGTTCCCCGGCAGACGTAGTTCTCCGGCAGACAAAGAGGGTGCCGGCAGGATATCCTGCCGGGGAAAACTCGTTTATTTTTATTAAAGAGGCACTCCGCCTCTGCATGGACATACACATGCACGGGTTCTCGGCAAGGCTCATCTTTTTCATTCATATGCTAACACAAGTACAAGCATTACAGAACACAAAGATGGACTCGAGAGATAACATTATTTGAATTAAATTTTGGCAATTGCCTACAAGTTTAAGATTGAAAAAATATAAGTGCTTCGTAAACTCCTCTCCCCGTCCCTCTATCTTAGGTATTGCGGTGGGATGAGAAGAGCACGGGCGCCGCGCCAGCACAACGCCACCCCGATCCTTGTCAGGAGCTGGTGACCCCAGCCTGACAAGGTCGGGAGTGGTGAGGCTGCGAAGGAGGAAGATGTGCGGGGCACCTCGATGGCCCCCTGCTCACCGCCCCCAGAGCCGAAAGGGGGGGGCTCCAGCACAGGCACCGGCAGAGGAAGGCGCAGGGGCCCAGTCAGAAGACCCCAAAAGGAAGCGGAAGCACCAGGGGGACGAGCCTTTTCCCGGCGGCCGGAAGAAACGGTGATGACGGCGCCGGGAAAAGGGGGAAGAGCCAGGCGGACGGGCAGCAGGTCACCAGTACGAGACGAACGCGTCGATGCAGTCGTGCTCCTACTGGACGGCCTGCCTCCCGTCTTCTCCTTCTCCCCAAGCTTCATCTCCATCAACACCGTTCCGGAGGAAGGCCGAGGCTCTGCTCCGGCACCTCCCTCAGGAGACAGCGAGTGGCCGGGATGGCCAGGAGACTCGAGGCATGCCGCGTCCCACCTTGGTGGGTAGGAAGGTGCGCATCTCATCGACAACAGCCCCAAGACCTCCGGGAGGGGCAATGCTGGGATTACCAAGGATCTCCAGCCCCGCCTCGCGGCCGAGCCTTGAATCGACCAAGAGACTCACCACGCCAAGGACCAGGCTCACTCCCAGAGCGCCAACACCAGCATGGGGCAATAATAGCCCCAAACAGAAGCCCGGGGGCTGGCCCAAGGCTCCTTTCTTCGGCATCACCGGTGGAAGCAGAAAACAAGAGAAGAAGAAGAGGAATGCAGAGATGGATGACTCCGCCCTCCTCCGCCCTTCTCTTTTATAGGCCAGGCGGGGAAGGGCAGCTGCTCCATCAACGGGTGACCACCGCCCTCCTCCGCCAATTCAAGGTGGGCGGACCCTCTCCAAGATGCTCTCCCGCGCCACGCGCCTCTGTTACCTACCCCGCGCGATGAAAGCAACATACGTGGCTAAGGGTAAGGGCATGCTGTGGGAAGAGTAAATTGGCGGTTTCTACCCCATGCGTTAAAATCATTCACGGGCCATCACTACCACGGCCCCACCACTTTTGGCTTTACACCGCGCATGGGGAAACCGGAAACCGCCCCGAAATCAAGACTAATGAAGCAGCAATGGAAACCTTAAGGGGCCAACCCCTTCAGCGATCCTGCCTATGCACTTATTAGGCCCTACCCCGACGACGCTCAGCAACGTGTTCGGGGCAGGCCCAGGGGCTTCTGTCTGTGCAACAAACCCTGGGTCTGTTTCCCAACTATGCACAGGCACAAGATCAAGATTGAAGCACCAGCTTAAGTCAGAGATTGAAGAACCAAGAGATTTGAAGAACCAACATGCAGCCCAAAGGGACGAAGGTCGAGCCAGAAGAGCAAGATATCGGCAAGAGAAGGGCCTCTCTTGCCGAGCAGGCGAGCCTGGCAAGGGGCGAGGCCACCACCAGAAGCAAGCCATCAAGGCCCCCCGGCAGAGCCTGCCGGGGCTAGTGGGGGCAGAACCACCTCACCAACCACTCAAACATGACTCATGTCGTCAATCAGTGTGGTGTCAGGCCGCAAGATGATTAAGTGGTAGCCATTCGCCACATGGCAGCCATTCGCCACATGGTAGCCATTTCCTACAGAAGAAACCTACAGATGACACCCATCCTGTGACGTGTCAAGAGAACAGATGCGGAGCTGGCAAGATAGCCCGGCAGGCCTTGCCGGGCGAGCAGTGATGTGACACTAAGCGGCGCATTTAATGTGCCCTATCAGCCCGCAGAGTTAGGTATGATAGCACTGTTCACTATCATATCAGTGGATAATGACCACTTTGCCACTGTGGTGACCCCTTAATCTATAAAAGGAGGCCCATGGCACTCGTAGGAGTGGTTGGAAAGTTGATGAACCCAAGCCACCATACGCGCGTAGTCGCTGCGGCCCCGAGGCAAACCCTCCCGGGCAAGTGTACTTCGCGTTACCACACTCATTCCACCATCAATCCACCAATGCAGGAGTAGAGTCTGTTGCCTCGCGGCGGCCCGAACCTGGGTAAATTGCTTATGTGCTCTCTGTCGTGCTGCCGCACGCTGACCTGCTCTATGTGCAACGCGACGTCCCCCCGCCGAACTAGTAAGGGGCCACCCGGTCCCATAGGTGGCCGTGGATATCCCGCGACACTTAGGTACCTAGTGATACCTGAGAACGGTAGAGACATGAGAGATAATGAAAACTGTGTAATGTATAATGATAGGGAGAGTGTGACACTTCTCAAGGGAGACGTCGAGAGACCATGTTTCCGAAAATAGGAGAAACATGAAGTGAGCGTGCGGGTGAGCTGGAGAAAAGAGAGTGATAGCTACATGAAGGAGCATGCGAGAGAGATGGGCGTGAAAGGAGTCAACATAACAGGGATTCAAATATTTGAATTCGAGATGATGATACATGTAATTCATACTCGAACCAAAATTGATCTATCAAACATGCATACTCATATGAATTCACGCGCATCTATGTTATTTAATATGTAGATATTACTGATCCATACATTTTAGTAGAAAAAATTTGGTTTAAATTTTTTGAATTCAACCTTATGATTTTGAGATCATTGTATTTGTAAATCATATTATACATATAAAGGAGCAGAATTCTTTGTTGTGCTTTTGAAAGTATATATAAAAAATGATGTATATAGAATTTTATTCCAATCGAAAATGGATCCTACCCGAACAAAAATAGAATACAAACTGGATTCGAATTGAGTTGGCACGGTAAACGTGCACTCTTGCTCTGCAAAAATTTGAATGAAGCGGGGAAAGTCGCAGTAACCGCCCGAAACCAAAATCGGCGAGATGGAAATTACTGCCTACCCTGACACAAAAAGCCTATCGGCTCGATTTCTATAGGTTTTGATAGGGATAGGTTTGTAATTTCACTCAAACGTGACATAACCGCCTCTCACCCGGATTCATACATGGTGGGCGCCAAAACCCAGTGTCTCCTTGGCTGAAATTGACTCCCTCCTTGATTCATACACGGTGGGCGCCAATACAAACTCTCATCGGCAAATATTCGGTGTATGCGAGATTACCGTCCTATCCCCAACCGACTAATATTGCTGTGATGTAGGAAATTTTAAACGGGGGCTAAGTTTGTAAATTTCCTCGCATTTGAGACAAGCGCGCCCTGAAGACATGGTTCCCCCTTCCTCTCTCCCTCCATTTCCCCATTCGTACTCCGTGGGCGCCAAAACACCCTCTCCACCCCAACCTCCTCCGTCCACCACCCACTGCAAAAAAAAAATACACTTCCGTGATGATACGTGTTTGTCATAGTAGGTCGCGTTTTTTTTCATGCATGTACATCCATGACAAATTTATGACAGAATCAAGATAGTCATACCTGTCCTGTCGTAGAAGTGTTCCATGACATTACCAAAATTATCATCATGGAAGTGTCCACTTCCATGACGATAAATCGTGTGTCACAGAAGTGCTTTCGTCAAGGGTGACCGACACATGGCATCCACCGTAACGGAATGCCGTTAAGCTATCGGGTCGGGTTTTGGATCCGATACCCCGTTAACAGCCCCGACCAATGGGGATTTTCCACGTGTAAAATCATCATTGGCTGGAGGAAACACGTGTCGGCTCATCGTTGGGACAGATGTCATCCACTCATTGGACAGAAGGCGCCTATGATACGTCGACACGTGGCACGGCCCAACAGAGGCCCATTCCTGTGATAAGGCCGGCCCGTTTGACTTGGTCAAAAGGTGGCGGGCCGGCCCATGGAAAGCCTGTTAACGACTTGTTCGCATATAGCCCATTTACATCCCGCTAACCCAAGGCCCGTTACGCCCTATCCGAATTAGGCCCAGTAGCGTCATCTGGGCCATCCAATATGATTCCAGCCCGTTTTCACTTCTGGCCCATGTATGGCCCATGACGTCTTTCGGCCCATATGAGGCCCTATGTAACTCCTGGCCTATTAACGACCCGTGGTGAAACTGGCCCGTAATGAACAGTGTATCACTTTACACCCATTAACGGCCCGTGGTGAAACTGGCCCGTAATGAACAGTGTATCACTTTATACCCATTAACGGCACGTTATCCCGTTGGGCCGTTTCCAGCCCATGTTATCTTTCGGCCTTCTCAGAGCCCATTTATTCTTGGGCTCATTTCCAGCATTCGTTTACTTACGGCCCGTTACTGTAATTTTCTGCTTGTGGGCCAAATTCAGCCCGTGGTTACAGTCGGCCCGTTTGTGGTCCGTTAATACGTTGGGCCGTTTTCATAGCGTCATCAAATACGGCCTATTAACGATGGCCCGTTATGGTCGGCCCATGAATGGACGATTCCAACTCTAGCCCGTTTACGGCCATAATGCGGTCTGTTTGGCCCATGTTTCGCCAATCGATCTTACGGCCCGTATAAGGCCCATTGATGATACGGCCCGCAAAAGGCCCATTGTTTCTACGGCCCGTAGAAGGCCCATTGTTTCTATGGCCCGTAGAAGGCCCACTATTTCTACGGCCAGTAGGAGGCCCAGTGTCACTACAGTAAATATTAGCCCATGGTTATTGTGGCCTAGTTTTAAAAAATAGGTTATTGCAGCCACTAGCTAACCGCGGAAAAAGAACTGCAATGACTACAAGCAAACAAATAAACAAGACAACAAGGAAATAAATAAGCAAGCAACTAACGCTAGGCTATCACGGCTATTACACATATTACATCCACTGGGCATCAAAGTTCGCCACCAGTGCAAATATAGGGAACAAAGCAGCATATCATATACACTGGTTGTCAAAGTTGGTGACCAGCGCAAATAAACGTCGCAGCAAAACAAATCCAGAACTGAAACCACTTCAGAAGATCTCAAGAAACAATATCCTGGGTACCCATAATGCTGGCAAGATGCTTAGCAAGCTTATTAACTTTCTCTTGTTTGGCGCTTAAATCCTCCAGCGTTTGCTGTTGCACCAGAAAATATGCATCTGAATTCTGCAGGGACTTCCTCAGTCCTTCAGCTTCCTGTCGCAGCACATCTGATCGATGTCTTTTAACTTGAAGTTGAGACTCAAGAAGACGAACTGATTTAGGCAGCGAGTTCGAAGAGCTTGTGCCAGCAGTAGTGGCCAGTAACTCGAACACTACATCAAGACAGGACTTTTGGGTTCCCTCACTGTCGTCAAGATAGTTTTTATCAGCTTTCTTGGAGACCAACAGGGATGTCTCACTATCTTGAACCTTATCTGCATTACTTCCTTTACCATTGGGTAACGCGGTACTGTTCTCCAATATTTTGTCCGCATTCTAAAAGAGAAACAAGCAGACACATCACATGTTTACCATGTTGTATATGAAACTCATTTTGGTAAATGAGTTCAGTAGTAAAGTGGACAGGATAACAACATGAAACAAACATATATCTATGTACCATGGTCACTTTATGGTATATATCATTCTAGTTTTTGTTGCCAAATCAAGATAGAGACACAGTTCAAATAATATTTGTTCAAGACAAAGCAGAATAGACAGAATATAAGTGTGGGTAACTATAGAGCAATAACAACACTTGTAATGTGCATGACATGAGAACATAACTGTTTATTCAATTGAAACTGAAATCAACATAGAGCAGGTTACAACAGCAAACCAGTTAAAGAAACAGGTTTAAAACATACCTGTTGCACCATTGGAGTTTCAATTCCACCCTTCAAATTTGAAAATAGTTGGTATGAGTAAATACAGTAATGCAAGAGCAAAGGAGTATGAACCATAGCTACAGAACCTGACCTGAGAACAAATCTTCTTCTCCTTTAAGCATTGAGTTGGGATTTGGAGTGGTGGTCCTCGTGCTTTGGGCACTGCAGTTCCCTTACTAACTGCTCGTGTTTGGGTGCTCTGTGGTGGAGACGGTGCTGTGTCAACTGGAACTGGGTTACTATCTGCCGGGGTTGGGGTTAGGAGGGGTGTAGCTGGTTCTCTGTCCAACTGGGTAGGGGTACAATCTGCGAGAGTCTGGGTTATGTGTGGTGGATCTGGTCCTTAGGCAAGTACAACCGTGGTTCTATCTGCATCAACTGTAGCGCTATCTTTTCTGAAGACCGTGTTGTTACTCCCTTAGATACTGCCATCACGCTCTCCAATTCAAATGGCTGATAAACAAGAAAAGTAATTGAAAGTATAGACATTGTATGATAGACAGGTGCAATGGATAGTGGGGAATAAAAGAGGGCATGAAATAATTCATATTTATGTTGTCTAACCAAACAGGATAGCATGACACAATTTCAAATATATGATGGCTAACTAAACAGGATAGCATGACACAATTTCACATTATGATGGCTAACTAAAAAAGATGGAAAGACATAGTTCAAAATATGAGACTATGTAAACAGGATGACATGACATAACTATATAATGTGTTTATTAAATATGTTGGCATGCCATAATTCACATACATTCACGGATAGAATGCCATAATTCAAAATATGATGACTGTAAACACTAAACAGGATGAGATGATATAACTATATGATGTATTTATTAAATGGGTTGCCATGCCATAATTCAGATAGATGATGTGTATGTACTATGTAAACATGATGGCATGATATAATTCAAATATATGATTTATATAGTAAGCAAGTAAGCAGATGGCAATCCATATATGATGTAAAAACTAAGCAATGCAAGACAACATGCATGACATGGGTAATATAACCCTGCCAAGTTTGAGCATAGACCTCAGGGGGGAAATAGGACTGGTCATCAGTCTCTGAATCCTCCTCTGAGGAGCTCTCTGTAACCAGCAAGATGTCTGCTTCAACAGGTAGCATTGTCTGCTCTGAATACCTTGTTTTCACTCCAGATACTTCCATCACTGCTTCAAATGGCTGATGCACAGGAAGAGTAGTTGAATATACAAACGTTGTCGACAAATGGAACACGTAATACAAAAAAATGATAGCATGATATAATTCACATACATGATGATTGGCTAAACAGCATGGCATTGCATAATTCACATATATAATGCCTTTGCAACAAGATAGCATTGTATAATTCACATATATAATGTCTTGCAACAAGATGGCAATGCAAAATTCACATATATGGTAATTAGACACTGAACAGGTGGCATTCACACAAAGCATGTCTAAACTAATCAAATGACATAGCAATGTGAGACACCATACGCATGATATGAGCAACATAACCCTGCCAAGTTAGAGCACACACCTCAGGGGGGAATAGGACTGGTCATCTGTCTCTGAATCCTCCTCTGAGGAGCTATCCGTAACCAGCGAGATACGCGCTTCGTCAGATAGCATAGTCTGCTCTGAAGACCTTGTTTTCACTCCAGAATTTGCCATCACCGTGTCAAATGGCTGATGCACACGAAGAGCAGTTGAATGTACTAACATTGTTGACAAATGTAATATGTAACGAAAAAAAGGATGGCCTGATATAATTTACATATAAGATGACTAGCTAAGCAGGATGGCATTGCAAAATTCACATATATGATGCCTGGCTAAACAAGATGGCGTTGCATAATTCACATAAACGATGAATAAACTAAAGAGATGGCATTCGCACAAAGGATGTCTAAACTAAGCAGGTGACTTATTTGACGTATAAAGTAAGCAATGCAAGACACCATATGCATGATATAACCAACATCAGCATGCCAAGTTAGAGCGAAGACCTCAGGGGTAAATAGGAGTTGTCTTCTCCTTCTGAATCCCCCTCAGAACAGATATCTTCCTCTCGATTACAATCCGAAATGCGTGGAGGGGGGGCTGCCTTTGCGCCTACCATGGAGCGACATCTGCATGAAATTTTATTGCCACGCAAGGCTCGTCTCTTTTGCTCTACATGTTCAGTTCCATTGTTTACAATAACTGTCATGCATAGCAATAAAACATAGTGAGATTATGTAATGAGTGCATGCAGAAATCTAGAGTGATGGTAGCAACCTGTGGATAGAACCAAAACCAATAATAGCAGGCAGATAATGGCTTCAGTTAAAAAATACAGATAATGGCTTCTTTATTGTTTGTTTCCCACCCAACATGAAACTCATAGTAGACACCGGAGATTAACCAGATAGTAGATAGATACTATTGATAGCGGCCCCGATATGTACCCCACAACCATTTAAAAACTCAAGTTTGACCATTAGTTTGGAGCTGACTCAGAGTCTAATCAGTGAATAGGATGATAAAGTAGCATCTAATATTAAGCGATGCATAACGTAAGCAGACACGAAAGAGTGCGACCTCTCTTGCGGACCTGTGTAGTCCTCGAGGTCATCTGCTCGGTTGATGATGGTAATGCAGTTTTCATGGCTGCCAGCAGCGGGGAAGAAGATCTGAGGCGGTGAAAGACAGTCTGGAGGCCGGATCCCTGCTGTGCTGGACCCTTCTGTCGTTGGAGTAGCTGAGCTGGGGTGGACGACGTCGCAGCAGGAGCGGGACAAACCACGCAAGGTTTTCTTTGACAACTATCTGTAAGAGAAGTAATTTTGTAAGGGCTTGTTTGAATTGGAGGATTCCAACAATGCAGGGATAGGAAATAGACAGGAATAGGATAGGAATGCACGTGCAAAACAGAGAATTTAAAAACACAGGATTTCTGCCAATGTGGGTGTTTGATTCACAACAATTGGAAGATCACAGGATGCAAAGAAGCATGGTGAGATTAAGTCAAACCACAAGAAAATGTACGGTTATAATGCTATTATGCTACTATCTCTTAGTCTTGTGCTTCATGAATAGGAATTTGAAAAGGAGGACAAGTGAAAATTAAAATTCCTACGTTTTTTCTTTCGAGGAGACACTAAAGGAACAAATCTGTGTGCTCAGTGGACAATATATATAACATGTAGAGTAAAAAAGAGATGCAACAAGTGTACAACCTCTTTGGCGAAGCCATGTCGATCTCAGCGTGATTGGGTTGGCCGGTGAGGATGCTCCGACTGACTTTGCTGTCGGAGGAGGGGAAGAAGATCTTAGGCGTCTGGAGATGCAGCCCGAGGTACTGCTCCGCTGTGATGGAGGGTTTCGTCGTTGGAGCAGCTCCGGTGAGTTGTACAACGCCGAGGCTGAAGCAGGACAAGAGAGACAACGAACAACGTTAACCTGAGTGGAATTCTAATAGCATCTCCAATACATGACGTAAAATACATAACCATAAAGTGCTAGATGTAAAATACATCAGCCGCTCATCTCTGAACTTAACTGTCGAAACTGAACTTAACTGTCGAAACTGAATTTTGCTGTTGAAACTGAATTTTGCTGTCGAAACTGAACGCACTAGCAAGGTGAGGCTACACGTCGGTCGACTGACTTTTTCATCTCTGGTCAGTCGATTTTGTAGCCGTTCGATACGAAATCAAGGGCCTGCGGTTCATCTTCAACCTCCACCCCCCTGAGCCGCCAGCCACCACCGGCCAAACAGCAGTCCCCTGCCGCCCGCGGCCGGCGGTGCGCCGCCCCGCCCGCCCCGAAAACACTTCCCACCGCCGGTACACCGCCGCCCCGGCCATCCCTCTAGGCCCCCCCGTGCCGAGATTTTTCTCCGGCGATCCCCACGCCACCGTCC